>NW_027142345.1:4145001-4477502 GCF_036365525.1 Heterodontus francisci
ACTTATACTGTTCAGCTGATGACATGTCCCGGGTATATTAAACAATCAGGGGAACTCACTCTCCTCACTTATACTGTTCACCTGGTGACATGTCCCGGGTATATTAAACAATCAGGGGAACTCACTCTCCTCACTTATACTGTTCACCTGGTAACATGTCCTGTGTATATTAAACCATCAGGGAACACACTCTCCTCACTTATACTGTTCACCTGATGACATGTCCCGGGTATATTAAACCATCAGGGGAATAAATTCTCCTCACTTATACTGTTCACCAGCTAACATGTCCCGTGTATATTAAACCATCAGGGGAACACATTCTCCTCACTTAACTGTTTACCTGGTAACATGTCCCGTGTATATTAAACCATCAGGGGAACACACTCTCCTCACTTATACTGTTCACCTGGTAACATGTCCCTTGTAGATTAAACCATCAGGGGAACACATTCTCCTCACTTATACTGTTCACCTGGTAACATGTCCCTTGTGTATTAAACCATCAGGGGAAAGCCCTCTCCTCACTTATACTGTTCAGCTGGTAACATGTCCCGTGTATATTATACCATCAGGGGAACACACTGTCCTCACTTATACTGTTCACTTGGTAACATGTCCAGTGAATATTAAAACATCAGGGGAAAGCACTCTCCTCACTTATACTGTTCACCTGGTAACATGTCCCGTGTATATTAATCCATCAAGGGAACTCACACTCCTCACTTATACTGTTCACCTGGTAACATGTCCCGTGTATATTAAACCATCATGGGTAAGCCCTCTCCTCACTTATACTGTTCACCTGGTAACATGTCCCGTGTATATTATAACATCAGGGGAACACACTCTCCTCACTTATACTGTTCACCTGGTAACATGTCCCGTGTAGATTAAAACATCAGGGGAAAGCACTCTCCTCACTTATACTGTTCACCTGGTAACATGTCCCGTGTATATTAAACCATCAGGGCAACACACTCTCCTCACTTATCCTGTTCACCTGATGACATGTCCCGGGTATAATAAACAATCAGGGGAACACACTCTCCTCACTTATACTGTTCACCTGTTGACATGTCCTGTTTGTATTAAACCATCAGGGGAACTCACTCTCCTCACTTACACTGTTCACCTGGTAACATGTCCTGTTTGTATTAAGCCATCAGGGGAACTCACTCTCCTCACTTCCACTGTTTTCCTGGTAACATGTCCCGTGTGTATTAAACAATCAGGGGAACACACTCTCTTCAATTATACTGTCCACCTGGTAACATGTCCCGTGTATATTAAACCATCAGGGGAACACACTCTCCTCACTTCTACTGTTCACCTGGTAACATGTCCCCTGCCTGTTAAACCATCAGGGGAACACACTCTCCTCACTTATACTGTTGACCTGGTAACATGTCCCGTGCATGTTAAACCATCAGGGGAACTACTCTCCTCACTTATACTGTTCACCTGGTAACATGTCCCATGTATATTAAACCATGAGGGGAACACACTCTCCTCACTTATACTGTTCACCCGCTAACATGTCCCGTGTATATTGAACCATCAGGGGAATACAGTCTCATCACTTATACTGTTCACCTGGTAACATGTCCCGTGTATATTAAACCAACAGGGGAACACATTCTCCTCACTTATACTGATCACATGGTAATATGTCCCGTGTATTTTATACCATCTGGGGAACACACTCTCTTCACTTATCCTGTTCATCTGGTAACATGTTCCGTGTATATTTAACAATCAGGGGAACACACTCTCCTCACTTATACTGTTCAACTGGTAACATGTCCCGTGTATATTATCCCATCAGGGTACACATTCTCCTCACTGATACTGTTCACCTGCTAACATGTCCCGTGTATATTAAACAATGAAGGGAACACAATCTCCTCACTTATACTCGTCACCTTGTAACATGTCCCACGAATATTAAGCAATCAGGGGAACAGGCTCTCTTCACTTATACTGTTCACCTGTTAACATGTCCCATGTATATTAAACCATCAGGGGAACACACTCTCTTCACATATAATGTTCACCTGGTAACATGTCCCGTGTATATTAGACCATCAGGGGAACACACTCTCCTCACTTCTACTCTTCACCTGGTGACACGTCCCGTGCGTGTTAAACCATCAGGGGAACACACTCTCCTCACTTATACTGTTCACCTGGTAACTTGTCCTGTGTATATTAAACCATCAGGGGAACACACTCTCCTCACTTATACTGTTCACCTGCTAAAATGTCCCGTGTATATTAAACAATGAGGGGAACACACTCTCCTCAATTATACTCTTCACCTTGTAACATGTCCCACATATATTAAACCATCAGGGGAACACACTCTCTTCACATATACTGTTCACCTGGTAGCAGGGCCCGTGTATATTTGACCATCAGGGGAACACACTCTCCTCACTTCTACTCTTCACCTGGTGACACGTCCCGTGCGTGTTAAACCATCAGGGGAACACACTCTCCTCACTTATACTGCTCACCTGGTAACATGTCCCGTGAGTATTAAACAATCAGGGGAACACACTCTCCTAACTTATACTTTTCACCTGGTAACATGTCCCGTGTATATTAAACCATCAGGGGAACACATTCTCCTCACTTATACTGTTCACCTGGTAACATGTCCCGTGTGTATTAAACCATCAGGGGAATACATTCTCCTCACTTATACTGTTCACCTGCTAACATGTCCCGTGTATATTAAACCATCAGGGGAATACATTCTCCTCACTTATAGTGTTCACCTGCTAACATGTCCCGTGTATATTAAACCATGAGGGGAACACACTCTCCTCACTTATACTGTTCACCTGTTAACATGTCCCGTGTATATTAAACCATCAGGGGAACACAATCTCCTCACTTATACTGTTCACCTGGTAACATGTCCCGTGTATATTAAACCATCAGGGGAATACATTCTCCTCTCTTATACTGTTCACCAGCTAACATGTCCCGTGTTTTTTGAACCATCAGGGGAATACAGTATACTCACTTATACTGTTCACCTGATGACATGTCCCGGGTATATTAAACAATCAGGGGAACTCACTCTCCTCACTTATACTGTTCACCTGGCATCATGTCCTGTGTATATTAAACCATCAGGGGATCACACTGTTCACCTGATGACATGTCCCGGGTATATTAAACCATCAGGGGAATAAATTCTCCTCACTTATACTGTTCACCTGATGACATGTCCAGTGTATATTAAACCATCAGGGGAACTCACTCTCCTCACTTATACTGTTCACCTGGTAACATGTCCCGTGTATATTAAACCATCAGGGGAATACATTCTCTTCACATATACTGTTCACCTGGTAACATGTCCCGTGTATATTCGACCATCAGGGGAATACATTCTCTTCACATATACTGTTCACCTGGTAACATGTCCCGTGTATATTAGACCATCAGGGGAAGACACTCGCCTCACTTCTACTCTTCAAATGGTGACACGTCCTGTGCGTGTTAAACCATCAGGGGAACACACTCTCCTCACTTATACTGTTCACCTGGTAACATGTCCTGTGTGTATTAAACCATCAGGGGAACACACTCTCCTCACTTACACTGTTCACCTGGTAACATGTCCCGTGTATATTAAACCATCAGGGGAACACATTCTCCTCACTGATACTGTTCACCTGCTAACATGTCCCATGTATATTAAACAATGAGGGGAACAGGCTCTCTTCACTTATACTCGTCACCTTGTAACATGTCCCACGTATATTAAACCATCAGGGGAACACAGTCTCTTCACATATACTGTTCACCTGGTAACATGTCCCGTGTATATTAGACCATCAGCGGAACACACTCTCCTAACTTATACTGTTCACCTGGTAACATGTCCCGTGCGTGTTAAACCATCTGGGGAACACACTCTCCTCACTTATACTGCTCACCTGGTAACATGTCACGTGAGTATTAAACAATCAGGGGGACACATTCTCCTCACTTATACTGTTCACCTGGTATCATGTCCTGTGTATATTAAACCATCAGGGGAACACAGTCTCCTCAATTATACTGTTCACCTGGTAACATGTCCCGTGTATATTAAACCATCAGGGGAATACATTCTCCTCACTTATACTGTTCACCTGCTAACATGTCCCGGGTATATTAAACAATCAGGGGAACTCACTCTCCTCACTTATACTGTTCACCTGGTAACATGTCCCGGGTATATTAAACCATCAGGGGAATAAATTCTCCTCACTTATACTGTTCACCAGCTAACATGTCCTGTGTATATTAAACCATCAGGGAACACACTCTCCTCACTTAACTGTTCACCTGGTAACATGTCCCGTGTATATTAAACCATCAGGGGAACACACTCTCCTCACTGAAACTGTTCACCTGGTAACATGTCCCTTGTATATTAAACCATCAGGGGAACACATTCTCCTCACTTATACTGTTCACCTGGTAACATGTCCCTTGTGTATTAAACCATCAGGGGAAAGCCCTCTCCTCACTTATACTGTTCAGCTGGTAACATGTCCCGTGTATATTATACCATCAGGGGAACTCACTCTCCTCACTTATAGTGTTCACCTGCTAACATGTCCCGTGTATATTAAACCATCAGGGGAATACATTCTCCTCACTTATAGTGTTCACCTGCTAACATGTCCTGTGTATATTGAACCATCAGGGGAACACACTGTCCTCACTTATACTGTTCACTTGGTAACATGTCCAGTGAATATTAAAACATCAGGGGAAAGCACTCTCCTCACTTATACTGTTCACCTGGTAACATGTCCCGTGTATATTAATCCATCAAGGGAATTCACTCTCCTCACTTATACTGTTCACCTGGTAACATGTCCCGTGTATATTAAACCATCATGGGTAAGCCCTCTCCTCACTTATACTGTTCACCTGGTAACATGTCCCGTGTATATTATAACATCAGGGGAACACACTCTCCTCACTTATACTGTTCACCTGGTAACATGTCCCGTGTATATTAAAACATCAGGGGAAAGCACTCTCCTCACTTATACTGTTCACCTGGTAACATGTCCCGTGTATATTAAACCATCAGGGCAACACACTCTCCTCACTTATCCTGTTCACCTGATGACATGTCCCGGGTATATTAAACAATCAGGGGAACACACTCTCCTCACTTATACTGTTCACCTGGTATTATGTCCTGTGTAAATTAAACCATCAGGGGAACACACTCTCCTCACTGATACTGTTCACCTGTTGACATGTCCTGTTTGTATTAAACCATCAGGGGAACTCACTCTCCTCACTTACACTGTTCACCTGTTAACATGTCCCATGTATATTAAACCATCAGGGGAACACACTCTCTTCACATATAATGTTCACCTGGTAACATGTCCCGTGTATATTAGACCATCAGGGGAACACACTCTCCTCACTTCTACTCTTCACCTGGTGACACGTCCCGTGCGTGTTAAACCATCAGGGGAACACACTCTCCTCACTTATACTGTTCACCTGGTAACTTGTCCTGTGTGTATTAAACAATGAGGGGAACACACTCTCCTCAATTATACTCTTCACCTTGTAACATGTCCCATGTTTATTAAACCATCAGGGGAACACACTCTCTTCACATATACTGTTCACCTGGTAGCAGGGCCCGTGTATATTTGACCATCAGGGGAACACACTCTCCTCACTTATACTGCTCACCTGGTAACATGTCCCGTGAGTATTAAACAATCAGGGGAACACACTCTCCTAACTTATACTTTTCACCTGGTAACATGTCCCGTGTATATTAAACCATCAGGGGAACACATTCTCCTCACTTATACTGTTCACCTGGTAACATGTCCCGTGTGTATTAAACCATCAGGGGAATACATTCTCCTCACTTATACTGTTCACCTGCTAACATGTCCCGTGTATATTAAACCATCAGGGGAATACATTCTCCTCACTTATAGCGTTCACCTGCTAACATGTCCCGTGTATATTAAACCATCAGGGGAACACACTCTCCTCACTTATACTGTTCACCTGGGAACATGTCCCGTGTATATTAAACCATCAGGGGAACACAATCTCCTCACTTATACTGTTCACCTGGTAACATGTCCCGTGTATATTAAACCATCAGGGGAATACATTCTCCTCTCTTATACTGTTCACCAGCTAACATGTCCCGTGTTTTTTGAACCATCAGGGGAATACAGTATACTCACTTACACTGTTCACCTGGCATCATGTCCTGTGTATATTAAACCATCAGGGGAACACACTCTCCTCACTTATACTGTTCACCTGGTGACATGTCCCGGGTATAATAAACAATCAGGGGAACTCAGTCTCCTCACTTATACTGTTCACCTGGTAACATGTCCTGTGTAAATTAAACCATCAGGGGAATAAATTCTCCTCACTTATACTGTTCACCTGGTAACATGTCCCGTGTATATTAAACCATCAGGGGAATACATTCTCTTCACATATACTGTTCACCTGGTAACATGTCCCGTGTATATTCGACCATCAGGGGAATACATTCTCTTCACATATACTGTTCACCTGGTAACATGTCCCGTGTATATTAGACCATCAGGGGAAGACACTCGCCTCACTTCTACTCTTCACCTGGTGACACGTCCGGTGCGTGTTAAACCATCAGGGGAACACACTCTCCTCACTTACACTGTTCACCTGGTAACATGTCCCGTGTATATTAAACGATCAGGGGAACATATTCTCCTCACTGATACTGTTCACCTGCTAACATGTCCCATGTATATTAAACAATGAGGGGAACAGGCTCTCTTCACATATACTGTTCACCTGCTAACATGTCCCGTGTATATTAAACAATGAGGGGAACAGACTCTCCTCACTTATACTCGTCACCTTGTAACATGTCGCACGTATATTAAACCATCAGGGGAACACAGTCTCTTCACATATACTGTTCACCTGGTAACATGTCCCATGTATATTAAACCATTAGGGGAACACAGTCTCTTCACATATACTGTTCACCTGGTAACATGTCCCATGTATATTAGACCATCAGCGGAACACACTCTCCTAACTTATACTGTTCACCTGGTAACATGTCCCGTGCGTGTTAAACCATCTGGGGAACACACTCTCCTCACTTATACTGCTCACCTGGTAACATGTCACGTGAGTATTAAACAATCAGGGGGACACATTCTCCTCACTTATACTGTTCACCTGGTAACATGTCCTGTGTATATTAAACCATCAGTGGAACACAGTCTCCTCACTTATACTGTTCACCTGGTAACATGTCCCGTTTATATTAAACCATCAGGGGAATACATTCTCCTCACTTATACTGTTCACCTGCTAACATGTCCCGTGTATATTAAACCATCAGGGGAACACACTCTCCTCACTTATACTGTTCACCTGCTAACATGTCCCGTGTATATTATACCATCAGGGGAACACACTCTCTTCACTTATACTGTTCACCTGCCAACATGTCCCGTGTATATTAAACGATCAGGGGATAGCCCTCTCCTCACTTATGCTGTTCAGCTGGCAACATGTCTCGTGTATATTATACCATCAGGGGAACACACTCTCCTCACTTATACTGTTCACCTGGTAACATGTCCCGTGTATATTAAACCATCAGGGGAACACACTCTCCTCACTTATACTGTTCACCAGCTAACATGTCCCGTGTATATTGAACCATCAGGGGAATACAGTATCCTCACTTATACTGTTCACCTGGTAACATGTCCCGTGTATATTAAACCATCAGGGGAACACATTCTCCTCACTTATAATGTTCACCTGGTAACATGTCCCTTGTATATTAAACCATCAGGGGAAAACCCACTCCTCACCTATACTGTTCACCTGGTAACATGTCCCGTGTATATTAAACCATCAGGGGAACACAATCTCCTCACTTATACTGTTCACCTGGTAACATGTCCCGTGTATATTATACCATCAGGGGAACACACTGTCCTCACTTATACTGTTCACCTGGTAACATGTCCCGTGTATATTAAAACATCAGGGGAACACACTCTCCTCACTTATACTGTTCACCTGGTAACATGTCCCGTATATATTAAACCATCAGGGGAACACAATCTCCTCACTTATACTGTTCACCCGGTAACATGTCCCGTGTATATTATACCATCAGGGGAACACACTGTCCTCACTTATACTGTTCACCTGCTAACATGTCCCGTGTATATTAAACCATCAGGGGAATACATTCTCCTCACTTATAGTGTTCACCTGCTAACATGTCCCGTGTATATTAAACCATCAGGGGAACACACTCTCCTCACTTATACTGTTCACCTGGTAACATGTCCCGTGTATATTAAACCATCAGGGGAACACAATCTCCTCACTTATACTGTTCACCTGGTAACATGTCCCGTGTATATTAAAACATCAGGGGAACACACTGTCATCACTTATACTGTTCACCTGGTAACATGTCCCGTGTATATTAAAACATCAGGGGAACACACTCTCCTCACTTATACTGTTCACCTGGTAACATGTCCCGTGTATATTAAACCATCAGGGGAACACAATCTCCTCACTTATACTGTTCACCCGGTAACATGTCCCGTGTATATTATACCATCAGGGGAACACACTGTCCTCACTTATACTGTTCACCTGGTAACATTTCCCGTGTATATTAAACAATCAGTGGAACTCACTCTCCTCACTTATAATGTTCACCTGGTATCATGTCCTGTGTATATTATACCATCAGGGGAACACACTCTCCTCACTTATACTGTTCACCTGTTGACATGTCCTGTTTGTATTAAACCATCAGGGGAACTCACTCTCCTCACTTACACTGTTTACCTGGTAACATATCCCGTGTGTATTAAACCATCAGGGGAACACACTCTCTTCACTTATACTCTTCACCTGGCAACATGTCCCGTGTATATTAAACCATCAGGGGAACACACTCTCCTCACTTCTACTGTTCACCTGGTAACATGTCGCCTGCCTGTTAAACCATCATGGGAACACTCTCTCCTCACTTATACTGTTCACCTGCTAACATGTCCCGTGTATATTAAACCATCAGGGGAACACACTCTCCTCACTTATACTGTTCACCTGCTAACATGTCCCGTGTATATTAAACAATCAGGGAACAAACTCTTCTCACTTATACTGTTCACCTGGTAACATGTCCCGTGTATATTAAAACATCAGGGGAACACACTCTCCTCACTTATACTGTTCACCTGGTAACATGTCCCGTGTATATTAAAACATCAGGGGAACACACTCTCCTCACTTATACTGTTCACCTGATAACATGTCCCGTGTGTATTAAACAATCAGGGGAACTCACTCCCCTCACTTATACTGT
Source organism: Heterodontus francisci (assembly GCF_036365525.1). Lineage (NCBI taxonomy): Eukaryota > Metazoa > Chordata > Chondrichthyes > Heterodontiformes > Heterodontidae > Heterodontus > Heterodontus francisci. The sequence goes on from NW_027142345.1 coordinate 4,154,429, forward strand.
TCACCTGCTGACATGTCCTGTTTGTATTAAACCATTAGGGGAACTCACTCTCCTCACTTACACTGTTTACCTGGTAACATGTCCCGTGTGTATTAAACCATCAGGGGAACACACTCTCTTCACTTATACTCTTCACCTGGCAACATGTCCCGTGTGTATTAAACAATCAGGGGAACACACTCTCCTCACTTATACTGTTCACCTGGTAACATGTCCCGCGCGTATTAAACAATGAGGGGAACACTCTCTCCTCAATTATACTCTTCACCTTGTAACATGTCCCACATATATTAAGCAATCAGGGGAACAGGCTCTCTTCACTTATACTGTTCACCTGGTAACATGTCCCATGTATATTAAACCATCAGGGGAACACACTCTCTTCACATATACTGTTCACCTGGTAGCAGGGCCCGTGTATATTTGACCATCAGGGGAACACACTCTCCTCACTTCTACTCTTCACCTGGTGACACGTCCCGTGCGTGTTAAACCATCAGGGGAACACACTCTCCTCACTTATACTGCTCACCTGGTAACATGTCCCGTGAGTATTAAACAAGCAGGGGAACACACTCTCCTAACTTATACTTTTCACCTGGTAACATGTCCCGTGTATATTAAACCATCAGGGGAACACATTCTCCTCACTTATACTGTTCACCTGGTAACATGTCCCGTGTGTATTAAACCATCAGGGGAATACATTCTCCTCACTTACAGTGTTCACCTGCTAACATGTCCCGTGTATATTAAACCATCAGGGGAATACATTCTCCTCACTTATAGTGTTCACCTGCTAACATGTCCCGTGTATATTAAACCATCAGGGGAACACACTCTCCTCACTTATACTGTTCACCTGGCATCATGTCCTGTGTATATTAAACCATCAGGGGAACACACTCTCCTCACTTATACTGTTCACCTGATGACATGTCCCGGGTATATTAAACAATCAGGGGAACTCAGTCTCCTCACTTATACTGTTCACCTGATGACATGTCCAGTGTATATTAAACCATCAGGGGAACTCACTCTCCTCACTTATACTGTTCACCTTGTAACATGTCCCACGTATATTAAACCATCAGGGGAACACAGTCTCTTCACATATACTGTTCACCTGGTAACATGTCCCATGTATATTAAACCATTAGGGGAACAAAGTCTCTTCACATATACTGTTCACCTGGTAACATGTCCCGTGTATATTAGACCATCAGCGGAACACACTCTCCTAACTTATACTGTGCACCTGGTAACATGTCCCGTGCGTGTTAAACCATCTGGGGAACACACTCTCCTCACTTATACTGCTCACCTGGTAACATGTCACGTGAGTATTAAACAATCAGGGGGACACATTCTCCTCACTTATACTGTTCACCTGGTAACATGTCCTGTGTATATTAAACCATCAGGGGAACACAGTCTCCTCACTTATACTGTTCACCTGGTAACATGTCCCGTGTATATTAAACCATCAGGGGAATACATTCTCCTCACTTATACTGTTCACCTGCTAACATGTCCCGTGTATATTAAACCATCAGGGGAACACACTCTCCTCACTTATACTGTTCACCTGCTAACATGTCCCGTGTATATTAAACCATCAGGGGAACACATTCTCCTCACTTATACTGTTCACCTGGTAACATGTCCCGTGTGTATTAAACCATCAGGGGAATACATTCTCCTCACTTATAGTGTTCACCTGCTAACATGTCCCGTGTATATTAAACCATCAGGGGAATACATTCTCCTCACTTATAGTGTTCACCTGCTAACATGTCCCGTGTATATTAAACCATCAGGGGAACACACTCTCCACACTTATACTGTTCACCTGGTAACATGTCCCGTGTATATTAAACCATCAGGGGAACACAATCTCCTCACTTATACTGTTCACCTGGTAACATGTCCCGTGTATATTAAACCATCAGGGGAATACATTCTCCTCTCTTATACTGTTCACCAGCTAACATGTCCCGTGTTTTTTGAACCATCAGGGGAATACAGTATACTCACTTACACTGTTCACCTGGTGACATGTCCCGTGTATATTAAACCATCAGGGGAACACACTCTCCTCACTTATACTGTTCACCTGATGACATGTCCCGGGTATATTAAACAATCAGGGGAACTCACTCTCCTCACTTATACTGTTCACCTGGCATCATGTCCTGTGTATATTAAACCATCAGGGGAACACACTCTCCTCACTTATACTGTTCACCTGGTAACATGTCCCATGTATATTAAATCATCAGGGGAACACACTCTCTTCACATATACTGTTCACCTGGTAACATGTCCCGTGTATATTAAACGATCACGGGATAGCCCTCTCCTCACTTATGCTGTTCATCTGGCAACATGTCTCGTGTATATTATACCATCAGGGGAACACACTCTCCTCACTTATACTGTTCACCTGCCAACATGTCCCGTGTATATTAAACGATCAGGGGATAGCCCTCTCCTCACTTATGCTGTTCAGCTGGCAACATGTCTCGTGTATATTATACCATCAGGGGAACACACTCTCCTCACTTATACTGTTCACCTGGTAACATGTCCCGTGTATATTAAACCATCAGGGGAACACACTCTCCTCACTTATACTGTTCACCTGGTAACATGTCCCGTGTATATTAAACCATCAGGGGAATACATTCTCCTCACTTATACTGTTCACCAGCTAACATGTCCCGTGTACATTGAACCATCAGGGGAATACACTATCCTCATTTATACTGTTCACCTGGTAACATGTCCCGTGTATATTAAACCATCAGGGGAACACATTCTCCTCACTTATAATGTTCACCTGGTAACATGTCCCTTGTATATTAAACCATCAGGGGAAAGCCCTCTCCTCACTTATACTGTTCACCTGGTAACATGTCCCGTGTATATTAAACCATCAGGGGAACACACTGTCCTCACTTATACTGTTCACCTGGTAACATGTCCCGTGTATATTAAAACATCAGGGGAACACACTCTCCTCACTTATACTGTTCACCTGGTAACATGTCCCGTGTATATTAAACCATCAGGGGAACACACTCTCCTCACTTATACTGTTCACCTGGTAACATGTCCCGTGTATATTAAACCATCAGGGGAACACAATCTCCTCACTTATACTGTTCACCTGGTAACATGTCCCGTGTATATTATACCATCAGGGGAACACACTGTCCTCACTTATACTGTTCACCAGGTAACATGTCCCGTGTATATTAAACAATCAGGGGAACTCACTCTCCTCACTTATACTGTTCACCTGGTATCATGTCCTGTGTATATTATACCATCAGGGGAACACACTCTCCTCACTTATACTGTTCACCTGTTGACATGTCCTGTTTGTATTAAACCATCAGGGGAACTCACTCTCCTCACTTACACTGTTCACCTGGTAACATGTAATGTTTGTATTAAACCATCAGGGGAACTCACTCTCCTCACTTACACTGTTTTCCTGGTAACATGTCCCGTGTGTATTAAACCATCAGGGGAACACACTCTCTTCACTTATACTCTTCACCTGGCAACATGTCCCGTGTATATTAAACCATCAGGGGAACACACTCTCCTCACTTCTACTGTTCACCTGGTAACATGTCGCCTGCCTGTTAAACCATCATGGGAACACTCTCTACTCACTTACACTGTTCACCTGCTAACATGTCCCATGTATATTAAACCATCAGGGGAACACACTCTCCTCACTTATACTGTTCACTTGCTAACATGTCCCGTGCATATTAAACCATCAGGGGAACACATTCTCCTCACTTATACTTTTCACCTGCTAACATGTCCCGTGTATATTAAACCATCAGGGGAACAAACACTCCTCACTTATACTGTTCACCTGGTAACATGTCCCGTGTATATTAAAACATCAGGGGAACACACTCTCCTCACTTATACTGTTCACCTGGTAACATGTCCCGTGTATATTATACCATCAGGGGAACACACTGTCCTCACTTATACTGTTCACCTGGTAACATGTCCCGTGTATATTAAAACATCAGGGGAACACACTCTCCTCACTTATACTGTTCACCTGGCAACATGTCCCGTGTATATTAAACAATCAGGGGAACTCACTCCCCTCACTTATACTGTTCACCTGCTGACATGTCCTGTTTGTATTAAACCATTAGGGGAACTCACTCTCCTCACTTACACTGTTCACCTGGTAACATGTAATGTTTGTATTAAACCGTCAGGGGAACTCACTCTCCTCACTTACACTGTTTACCTGGTAACATGTCCCGTGTGTATTAAACCATCAGGGGAACACACTCTCTTCACTTATACTCTTCACCTGGCAACATGTCCCGTGTGTATTAAACAATCAGGGGAACACACTCTCCTCACTTATACTGTTCACCTGGTAACATGTCCCCTGCCTGTTAAACCATCATGGGAACACTCTCTCCTCACTTATACTGTTCACCTGGCAACATGTCCCGTGTATATTAAACAATCAGGGGAACTCACTCCCCTCACTTATACTGTTCACCTGCTGACATGTCCTGTTTGTATTAAACCATTAGGGGAACTCACTCTCCTCACTTACACTGTTCACCTGGTAACATGTAATGTTTGTATTAAACCGTCAGGGGAACTCACTCTCCTCACTTACACTGTTTACCTGGTAACATGTCCCGTGTGTATTAAACCATCAGGGGAACACACTCTCTTCACTTATACTCTTCACCTGGCAACATGTCCCGTGTGTATTAAACAATCAGGGGAACACACTCTCCTCACTTATACTGTTCACCTGGTAACATGTCCCCTGCCTGTTAAACCATCATGGGAACACTCTCTCCTCACTTATACTGTTCACCTGGTAACATGTCTCGTGTATATTGAACCTTCAGGGGAATACAGTATCCTCACTTATACTGTTCACCTGGTAACATGTCCCGTGTATATTAAACCATCAATGGAATACATTCTCCTCACTTATACTGTTGACCTGGTAACATGTCCCGTGTATATTATACCATCAGGTTAACACACTCTCCTCACTTATACTGTTCACCTGGTAACATGTCCCGTGTATATTAAACCATCAGGGGAACACACTCTCCTCACTTATACTGTTCACCTGGTAACATGTCCCGTGTGTATTAAACCATCAGGGGAACACACTCTCTTCACATATACTGTTGACCTGGTAACATGTCCCGTGTATATTATACCATCAGGTTAACACACTCTCCTCACTTATACTGTTCACCTGGTAACATGTCCCGTGTATATTAAACCATCAGGGGAACACACTCTCCTCACTTATACTGTTCACCTGGTAACATGTCCCGTGTGTATTAAACCATCAGGGGAACACACTCTCTTCACATATACTGTTCACCTGGTAACATGTCCCGTGTGTATTAGACCATCAGGGGAACACACTCGCCTCACTTATACTGTTCACCTGGTAACATGTCCCGTGTGTATTAAACCATCAGGGGAACACACTCTCGTCACTTATACTGTTCACCTGGTAACATGTTCCGTGTGTATTAAACAATCAGGGGAACACACTCTCCTCACTTATACTGCTCACCTGGTAACATGTCCCGTGAGTATTAAACAATCAGGGGGACACACTGTCCTCACTTATACTGTTCACCTGGTAACATGTCCCGTGTATATTCAAACATCAGGGGAAAGCACTCTCCTCACTTATAATGTTCACCTGGTAACATGTCCCGTGTATATTAAACCATCAGGGGAAATCACTCTCCTCACTTATTCTGTTCACCTGGTAACATGTCCCGTGTATATTATACCATCAGGGGAACACACTCTCCTCACTTATAATGTTCACCTGGTAACATGTCCCGTGTATATTAAACCATCAGGGGAACACACTCTCCTCACTTATACTGTTCACCTGATGACATTTCCCGGGTATATTAAACAATCAGGGGAACTCACTCTCCTCACTTATACTGTTCACCTGGTAACATGTCCTGTGTATATTAAACCATCAGGGGAACACACTCTCCTCACTTACACTGTTCACCTGGTAACATGTCCCGTGTATATTAAACCATCAGGGGAACACATTCTCCTCACTGATACTGTTCACCTGCTAACATGTCCCGTGTATATTAAACAATGAGGGGAACACACTCTCCTCACTTATACTCGTCACCTTGTAACATGTCCCGTGTATATTAAACCATCAGGGGAACACACGTTCCTCACTTATACTGTTCACCTGGTAACATGTCCCATGTAAATTAATCCAACAGGGGAACACACTCTCCTCACTTATACTGTTCACCTGGTAACATGTCCCGTGTATGTTGAACCATCAGGGGAATACAGTATCCTCACTTATACTGTTCACCTGGTAACATGTCCCGTGTATATTAAACCATCAGGGGAATACATTCTCCTCACTTATACTGTTGTCCTGGTAACATGTCCCGTGTATATTATACCATCAGGGGAACACACTCTCCTCACTTATGCTGTTCACCTGGTAACATGTCCCGTGTATATTAAACCATCAGGGGAACACACTCTCCTCACTTATACTGTTCACCTGGTAACATGTCCCGTGTGTATTAAACCATCAGGGGAACACACTCTCGTCACTTATACTGTTCACCTGGTAACATGTCCCGTGTGTATTAAACAATCAGGGGAACACACTCTCCTCACTTATACTGTTGTCCTGGTAACATGTCCCGTGTATATTATACCATCAGGGGAACACACTGTCCTCACTTATAATGTTCACCTGGTAACATGTCCCGTGTATATTAAACCATCAGGGGAAATCACTCTCCTCACCTATACTGTTCACCTGGTAACATGTCCCGTGTATATTAAACCATCATGGGTAAGCCCTCTCCTCACTTATACTGTTCACCTGGTAACATGTCCCGTGTATATTATACCATCAGGGGAACAAACACTCCTCACTTATACTGTTCACCTGGTAACATGTCCCGTGTATATTAAACCATCAGGGGAACACACTCTCCTCACTTATACTGTTCACCTGATGACATGTCCCGGGTATATTAAACAATCAGGGGAACTCACTCTCCTCACTTATACTGTTCACCTGGTAACATGTCCTGTTTGTATTAAACCATCAGGGGAACTCACTCTCCTCACTTACACTGTTCACCTGGTAACATGTCCTGTTTGTATTAAACCATCAATGGAACACACTCTCTTCACTTATACTCTTCACCTGGCAACATGTCCCGTGTGTATTAAACAATCAGGGGAACACACTCTCTTCACTTATACTGTTCACCTGGTAACATGTCCTGTTTGTATTAAACCATCAAGGGAATACACTCTCTTCACTTATACTCTTCACCTGGCAACATGTCCCGTTTGTGTTAAACTATCAGGGGAAAACATTCTCTTCACTTTTACTGTTCACCTGGTAACATGTCCCGTGTATATTAAACCATCAGGGGAACACACTCTCCTCACTTCTACTGTTCACCTGGTAACATGTCCCCTGTCTGTTAAACCATCATGGGAACACAGTCTCCTCACTTATACTGTTCACCTGGTGACATGTACCGGGTGTATTAAACCATCAGGGGAACACACTCTCCTCACTTATACTGTTGACCTGGTAACATGTCCCGTGCATGTTAAACCATCAGGGGAACTACTCTCCTCACTTATACTGTTCACCTGGTAACATGTCCCATGTATATTAAACCATGAGGGGAACACATTCTCCTCACTTATACTGTTCACCTGCTAACATGTCCCGTGTATATTGAACCATCAGGGGAATACAGTCTCATCTCTTATACTGTTCACCTGGTAACATGTCCCGTGTATATTAAACCATCAGGGGAACACACTCTCCTCACTTATTCTGTTCACCTGGTAATAAGTCCCATGTATATTAAACCATCAGGGGAACACACTCTCCTCACTTATACTGTTCACCTGGTGACATGTCCCGTGTATATTAAACCATGTGGGGAACACACTCTCCTCACTTATACTGTTCACCTGGTAACATGTCCCGTGTATATTTAACAATCAGGGGAAGACACTCTCCTCACTTATACTGTTCACCTGGTAACATGTCCCATTTATATTAAACCATCAGGGGAACACACTCTCATCACATATACTGTTCACCTGGTAACATGTCCCGTGTATATAAGACCATCAGGGGAACACACTCTCCTCACTTCTACTCTTCACCTGGTGACACGTCCCGTGCGTGTTAAACAGTCAGGGGAACACACTCTCCTCACTTATACTGCTCACCTGGTAACATGTCCCGTGTATATTAAACCATCAGGGGAATACAGTCTCCTCACTTATACTGTTCCCCTGGTAACATGTCCTGTGCATATTAAACCATCAGGGGAACACACTCTCCTCACTTATACTGTTCACCTGGTAACATGTCCCGTGTATATTTAACCATCAGGGGAATACACTCTCCTCACTTATACTGTTCACCTGGTAACATGTCCCGTGTATATTATACCATCAGGGGAACACACTCTCCTCACTTATACTGTTCACCTGGTGACATGTCCCGTGTATATTCAACCATCAGGGGAACACACTCTCCTCACTTATACTGTTCACCTTGTAACATGTCCCGTGTATATTAAACCATCAGGGGAATACATTCTCCTCACTGATACTGTTCACCAGCTAACATGTCCCGTGTATATTGAACCATCAGTGGAACACACTCTCCTCACCTATACTGTTCACCTGGTAACATGTCCCGTGTATGTTAAACCATCAGGGGAACACATTCTCCTCACTTATACTGTTCACCTGCTAACATGTCCCTTGTATATTAAACCATCAGGGGAAAGCGTTCTCCACACTGATACTGTTCAGCTGTTAACATGTCCCGTGTATATTAAAACATCAGGGGAAAGCACTCTCCTCACTTATACTGTTCACCTGGTAACATGTCCCATGTATATTAAAACATCAGGGGAAAGCACTCTCCTCACTTATACTGTTCACCTGGTAACATGTCCCGTGTATATTAAACCATCAGGGGAACTCACTCTCCTCACTTATACTGTTCACCTGGCATCATGTCCCGTGTATATTAAACCATCAGGGGAACACACTCTCCTCACTTCTTCTGTTCATCTGGTAACATGTCCCGTGTATATTAAACCATCAGGGGAACACATTCTCCTCACTTCTACTCTTCACCTGGTGATACGTCCCGTGCGTGTTAAACCATCAGGGGAACACACTCTCCTCACTTATACTGCTCATCTGGTAACATGTCGCGTGTGTATTAAACAATCAGGGGAACACACTCTCCTCACTTATACAGTTCACCTGGTGACATGTCCCGTGTACATTGAACCATCAGGGGAACACACTCTCCTCACTTATACTGTTCACCTGGTAACATGTCCCGTGTATATTATACCATCAGGGGAACACACTCTCCTCACTTATACTGTTCACCTGGTAACATGTCCTGTGTATATTATACCATCAGGGGAACACACTCTCCTCACTTATACTGTTCACCTGGTAACATGTCCCGTGTATATTAAACCATCAGGGGAATACATTCTCCTCACTTATACTGTTTACCTGGTAACATGTCCCGGGTGTATTAAACCATCAGGGGAACACACTCTCCTCACTAATACTGTTCACCTGGTAACATGTCCCGTGTATATTAAACAATGAGGGGAAAACACTCTCCTCTCTTCTTCTCGTCACCTTGTGACATGTCCCACGTATATTAAGCAATCAGGGGAACAGGCTCTCTTCACTTATTCTGTTCACCTGGTAACATGTCCCATGTATATTAAACCATCAGGGGAAAGCCTTCTCCTCACTTATGCTGTTCAACTGGGAACATGTCCCGTGTATATTATGCCATCAGGGGAACACACTCTCTTCACATATACTGTTCACCTGGTAACATGTCCCGTGTATATTAGACCATCAGGGGAACACATTCTCCTCACTTCTACTCTTCACCTGGTGACACGTCCCGTGCGTGTTAAACCATCAGGGGAACACACTCTCCTCACTTATACTGTTCACCTGGTAACATGTCCTGTGTATTTTATACCATCAGGGGAACACACTCTCCTCACTTATACTGTTCACCTGGTAACATGTCCCGTGTGTATTAAACCATCAGGGGAACACACTCTCTTCACATATACTGTTGACCTGGTAACATGTCCCGTGTATATTATACCATCAGGTTAACACACTCTCCTCACTTATACTGTTCACCTGGTAACATGTCCCGTGTATATTAAACCATCAGGGGAACACACTCTCCTCACTTATACTGTTCACCTGGTAACATGTCCCGTGTGTATTAAACCATCAGGGGAACACACTCTCTTCACATATACTGTTCACCTGGTAACATGTCCCGTGTGTATTAGACCATCAGGGGAACACACTCGCCTCACTTATACTGTTCACCTGGTAACATGTCCCGTGTGTATTAAACCATCAGGGGAACACACTCTCGTCACTTATACTGTTCACCTGGTAACATGTCCCGTGTGTATTAAACAATCAGGGGAACACACTCTCCTCACTTATACTGCTCACCTGGTAACATGTCCCGTGAGTATTAAACAATCAGGGGGACACACTGTCCTCACTTATACTGTTCACCTGGTAACATGTCCCGTGTATATTCAAACATCAAGGGAAAGCACTCTCCTCACTTATAATGTTCACCTGGTAACATGTCCCGTGTATATTAAACCATCAGGGGAAATCACTCTCCTCACTTATTCTGTTCACCTGGTAACATGTCCCGTGTATATTATACCATCAGGGGAACACACTCTCCTCACTTATAATGTTCACCTGGTAACATGTCCCGTGTATATTAAACCATCAGGGGAATACATTCTCCTCACTGATACTGTTCACCAGCTAACATGTCCCGTGTATATTGAACCATCAGTGGAACACACTCTCCTCACCTATACTGTTCACCTGGTAACATGTCCCGTGTATGTTAAACCATCAGGGGAACACATTCTCCTCACTTATACTGTTCACCTGCTAACATGTCCCTTGTATATTAAACCATCAGGGGAAAGCGTTCTCTACACTGATACTGTTCAGCTGTTAACATGTCCCGTGTATATTAAAACATCAGGGGAAAGCACTCTCCTCACTTATACTGTTCACCTGGTAACATGTCCCGTGTATATTAAAACATCAGGGGAAAGCACTCTCCTCACTTATACTGTTCACCTGGTAACATGTCCCGTGTATATTAAACCATCAGGGGAACTCACTCTCCTCACTTATACTGTTCACCTGGCATCATGTCCCGTGTATATTAAACCATCAGGGGAACACACTCTCCTCACTTCTTCTGTTCATCTGGTAACATGTCCCGTGTATATTAAACCATCAGGGGAACACATTCTCCTCACTTCTACTCTTCACCTGGTGACACGTCCCGTGCGTGTTAAACCATCAGGGGAACACACTCTCCTCACTTATACTGCTCATCTGGTAACATGTCGCGTGTGTATTAAACAATCAGGGGAACACACTCTCCTCACTTATACAGTTCACCTGGTGACATGTCCCGTGTACATTGAACCATCAGGGGAACACACTCTCCTCACTTATACTGTTCACCTGGTAACATGTCCCGTGTATATTATACCATCAGGGGAACACACTCTCCTCACTTATACTGTTCACCTGGTAACATGTCCTGTGTATATTATACCATCAGGGGAACACACTCTCCTCACTTATACTGTTCACCTGGTAACATGTCCCGTGTATATTATACCATCAGGGGAACACACTCTCATCACTTATACTGTTCACCTGGTAACATGTCCTGTGTATATTATACCATCAGGGGAACACACTCTCCTCACTTATACTGTTCACCTGGTAACATGTCCCGTGTATATTAAACCATCAGGGGAATACATTCTCCTCACTTATACTGTTTACCTGGTAACATGTCCCGGGTGTATTAAACCATCAGGGGAACACACTCTCCTCACTAATACTGTTCACCTGGTAACATGTCCCGTGTGTATTAAACAATGAGGGGAAAACACTCTCCTCTCTTCTTCTCGTCACCTTGTGACATGTCCCACGTATATTAAGCAATCAGGGGAACAGGCTCTCTTCACTTATTCTGTTCACCTGGTAACATGTCCCATGTATATTAAACGATCAGGGGAAAGCCTTCTCCTCACTTATGCTGTTCAACTGGGAACATGTCCCGTGTATATTATGCCATCAGGGGAACACACTCTCTTCACATATACTGTTCACCTGGTAACATGTCCCGTGTATATTAGACCATCAGGGGAACACATTCTCCTCACTTCTACTCTTCACCTGGTGACACGTCCCGTGCGTGTTAAACCATCAGGGGAACACACTCTCCTCACTTATACTGTTCACCTGGTAACATGTCCTGTGTATTTTATACCATCAGGGGAACACACTCTCCTCACTTATACTGTTCACCTGGTAACATGTCCCGTGTGTATTAAACCATCAGGGGAACACACTCTCTTCACATATACTGTTGACCTGGTAACATGTCCCGTGTATATTATACCATCAGGTTAACACACTCTCCTCACTTATACTGTTCACCTGGTAACATGTCCCGTGTATATTAAACCATCAGGGGAACACACTCTCCTCACTTATACTGTTCACCTGGTAACATGTCCCGTGTGTATTAAACCATCAGGGGAACACACTCTCTTCACATATACTGTTCACCTGGTAACATGTCCCGTGTGTTTTAGACCATCAGGGGAACACACTCGCCTCACTTATACTGTTCACCTGGTAACATGTCCCGTGTGTATTAAACCATCAGGGGAACACACTCTCGTCACTTATACTGTTCACCTGGTAACATGTCCCGTGTGTATTAAACAATCAGGGGAACACACTCTCCTCACTTATACTGCTCACCTGGTAACATGTCCCGTGAGTATTAAACAATCAGGGGGACACACTGTCCTCACTTATACTGTTCACCTGGTAACATGTCCCGTGTATATTCAAACATCAGGGGAAAGCACTCTCCTCACTTATAATGTTCACCTGGTAACATGTCCCGTGTATATTAAACCATCAGGGGAAATCACTCTCCTCACTTATTCTGTTCACCTGGTAACATGTCCCGTGTATATTATACCATCAGGGGAACACACTCTCCTCACTTATAATGTTCACCTGGTAACATGTCCCGTGTATATTAAACCATCAGGGGAACACACTCTCCTCACTTATACTGTTCACCTGATGACATTTCCCGGGTATATTAAACAATCAGGGGAACTCACTCTCCTCACTTATACTGTTCACCTGGTAACATGTCCTGTGTATATTAAACCATCAGGGGAACACACTCTCCTCACTTACACTGTTCACCTGGTAACATGTCCCGTTTATATTAAACCATCAGGGGAACACATTCTCCTCACTGATACTGTTCACCTGCTAACATGTCCCGTGTATATTAAACAATGAGGGGAACACACTCTCCTCACTTATACTCGTCACCTTGTAACATGTCCCGTGTATATTAAACCATCAGGGGAACACACGTTCCTCACTTATACTGTTCACCTGGTAACATGTCCCATGTAAATTAATCCAACAGGGGAACACACTCTCCTCACTTATACTGTTCACCTGGTAACATGTCCCGTGTATGTTGAACCATCAGGGGAATACAGTATCCTCACTTATACTGTTCACAAGGTAACATGTCCCGTGTATATTAAACCATCAGGGGAATACATTCTCCTCACTTATACTGTTGTCCTGGTAACATGTCCCGTGTATATTATACAATCAGGGGAACACACTCTCCTCACTTATACTGTTCACCTGGTAACATGTCCCGTGTATATTAAACCATCAGGGGAACACACTCTCCTCACTTATACTGTTCACCTGGTAACATGTCCCGTGTGTATTAAACCATCAGGGGAACACACTCTCGTCACTTATACTGTTCACCTGGTAACATGTCCCGTGTGTATTAAACTATCAGGGGAACACACTCTCCTCACTTATACTGTTGTCCTGGTAACATGTCCCGTGTATATTATACCATCAGGGGAACACACTGTCCTCACTTATAATGTTCACCTGGTAACATGTCCCGTGTATATTAAACCATCAGGGGAAATCACTCTCCTCACCTATACTGTTCACCTGGTAACATGTCCCGTGTATATTAAACCATCATGGGTAAGCCCTCTCCTCACTTATACTGTTCACCTGGTAACATGTCCCGTGTATATTATACCATCAGGGGAACAAACACTCCTCACTTATACTGTTCACCTGGTAACATGTCCCGTGTATATTAAACCATCAGGGGAACACACTCTCCTCACTTATACTGTTCACCTGATGACATGTCCCGGGTATATTAAACAATCAGGGGAACTCACTCTCCTCACTTATACTGTTCACCTGGTAACATGTCCTGTTTGTATTAAACCATCAGGGGAACTCACTCTCCTCACTTACACTGTTCACCTGGTAACATGTCCTGTTTGTATTAAACCATCAATGGAACACACTCTCTTCACTTATACTCTTCACCTGGCAACATGTCCCGTGTGTATTAAACAATCAGGGGAACACACTCTCTTCACTTATACTGTTCACCTGGTAACATATCCTGTTTGTATTAAACCATCAAGGGAATACACTCTCTTCACTTATACTCTTCACCTGGCAACATGTCCCGTTTGTGTTAAACTATCAGGGGAAAACACTCTCTTCACTTTTACTGTTCACCTGATAACATGTCCCGTGTATATTAAACCATCAGGGGAACACACTCTCCTCACTTCTACTGTTCACCTGGTAACATGTCCCCTGCCTGTTAAACCATCATGGGAACACATTCTCCTCACTTATACTGTTCACCTGGTGACATGTACCGGGTGTATTAAACCATCAGGGGAACACACTCTCCTCACTTATACTGTTGACCTGGTAACATGTCCCGTGCATGTTAAACCATCAGGGGAACTACTCTCCTCACTTATACTGTTCACCTGGTAACATGTCCCATGTATATTAAACCATGAGGGGAACACATTCTCCTCACTTATACTGTTCACCTGCTAACATGTCCCGTGTATATTGAACCATCAGGGGAATACAGTCTCAACTCTTATACTGTTCACCTGGTAACATGTCCCGTGTATATTAAACCATCAGGGGAACACACTCTCCTCACTTATTCTGTTCACCTGGTAATAAGTCCCATGTATATTAAACCATCAGGGGAACACACTCTCCTCACTTATACTGTTCACCTGGTGACATGTCCCGTGTATATTAAACCATGTGGGGAACACACTCTCCTCACTTATACTGTTCACCTGGTAACATGTCCCGTGTATATTTAACAATCAGGGGAAGACACTCTCCTCACTTATACTGTTCACCTGGTAACATGTCCCATTTATATTAAACCATCAGGGGAACACACTCTCATCACATATACTGTTCACCTGGTAACATGTCCCGTGTATATAAGACCATCAGGGGAACACACTCTCCTCACTTCTACTCTTCACCTGGTGACACGTCCCGTGCGTGTTAAACAGTCAGGGGAACAAACTCTCCTCACTTATACTGCTCACCTGGTAACATGTCCCGTGTATATTAAACCATCAGGGGAATACAGTCTCCTCACTTATACTGTTCCCCTGGTAACATGTCCTGTGCATATTAAACCATCAGGGGAACACACTCTCCTCACTTATACTGTTCACCTGGTAACATGTCCCGTGTATATTTAACCATCAGGGGAATACACTCTCCTCACTTATACTGTTCACCTGGTAACATGTCCCGTGTATATTATACCATCAGGGGAACACACTCTCCTCACTTATACTGTTCACCTGGTGACATGTCCCGTGTATATTCAACCATCAGGGGAACACACTCTCCTCACTTATACTGTTCACCTGGTAACATGTCCCGTGTATATTAAAACATCAGGGGAATACATTCTCCTCACTGATACTGTTCACCAGCTAACATGTCCCGTGTATATTGAACCATCAGTGGAACACACTCTCATCACCTATACTGTTCACCTGGTAACATGTCCCGTGTATGTTAAACCATCAGGGGAACACATTCTCCTCACTTATACTGTTCACCTGCTAACATGTCCCTTGTATATTAAACCATCAGGGGAAAGCGTTCTCCACACTTATACTGTTCAGCTGTTAACATGTCCCGTGTATATTAAAACATCAGGGGAAAGCACTCTCCTCACTTATACTGTTCACCTGGTAACATGTCCCGTGTATATTAAAACATCAGGGGAAAGCACTCTCCTCACTTATACTGTTCACCTGGTAACATGTCCCGTGTATATTAAACCATCAGGGGAACTCACTCTCCTCACTTATACTGTTCACCTGGCATCATGTCCCGTGTATATTAAACCATCAGGGGAACACACTCTCCTCACTTCTTATGTTCATCTGGTAACATGTCCCGTGTATATTAAACCATCAGGGGAACACATTCTCCTCACTTCTACTCTTCACCTGGTGACACGTCCCGTGCGTGTTAAACCATCAGGGGAACACACTCTCCTCACTTATACTGCTCATCTGGTAACATGTCGCGTGTGTATTAAACAATCAGGGGAACACACTCTCCTCACTTATACAGTTCACCTGGTGACATGTCCCGTGTACATTGAACCATCAGGGGAACACACTCTCCTCACTTATACTGTTCACCTGGTAACATGTCCCGTGTCTATTATACCATCAGGGGAACACACTCTCCTCACTTATACTGTTCACCTGGTAACATGTCCTGTGTATATTATACCATCAGGGGAACACACTCTCCTCACTTATACTGTTCACCTGGTAACATGTCCCGTGTATATTAAACCATCAGGGGAATACATTCTCCTCACTTATACTGTTTACCTGGTAACATGTCCCGGGTGTATTAAACCATCAGGGGAACACACTCTCCTCACTAATACTGTTCACCTGGTAACATGTCCCGTGTATATTAAACAATGAGGGGAAAACACTCTCCTCTCTTCTTCTCGTCACCTTGTGACATGTCCCACGTATATTAAGCAATCAGGGGAACAGGCTCTCTTCACTTATTCTGTTCACCTGGTAACATGTCCCATGTATATTAAACCATCAGGGGAAAGCCTTCTCCTCACTTATGCTGTTCAACTGGGAACATGTCCCGTGTATATTATGCCATCAGGGGAACACACTCTCTTCACATATACTGTTCACCTGGTAACATGTCCCGTGTATATTAGACCATCAGGGGAACACATTCTCCTCACTTCTACTCTTCACCTGGTGACACGTCCCGTGCGTGTTAAACCATCAGGGGAACACACTCTCCTCACTTATACTGTTCACCTGGTAACATGTCCTGTGTATATTATACCATCAGGGGAATACATTCTTCTCACTTATACTGTTGACCTGCTAACATGTCCCGTGTATATTAAACCATCAGGGGAATACATTCTCCTCACTTCTTCTGTTCACCTGCTAACATGTCCTGTGTATATTAAACAATCAGGGGAACTCACTCTCCTCACTTATACTGTTCACCTGGTAACATGTCCCATGTATATTAAACCATCAGGGGAACACACTCTCTTCACATATACTGTTCACCTGGTAACATGTTCCGTGTGTATTAAACAATCAGGGGAACACACTCTCCTCACTTCTACTCTTCACCTGGTGACACGTCCCGTGCGTGTTAAAGCTTCAGGGGAAGACACTCTCCTCACTTATACTGCTCACCTGGTAACATCTCCCGTGAGTATTAAACAATCAGGGGAACACAATCTCCTCACTTATACTGTTCACCTGGTAACATGTCCCGTGTATATTAAACCATCAGGGCACCACACTCTCCTCACTTATACTGTTCACCTGGTAACATGTCCCGTGTATAATAAACCATCTGGGGAACACACTCTCCTCACTTACACTGTTCACCTGGTAACATTTCCCGTGTATATTAAACCATCAGGGGAACACATTCTCCTCACTGATACTGTTCACCTGCTAACATGTCCCGTGTATATTAAACAATGAGGGGAAAACATTCTCCTCACTTATACTCGTCACCTTGTAATATGTCCCACGTATATTAAGCAATCAGGGGAACAGGCTCTCTTCACTTATTCTGTTCACCTGGTAACATGTCCCATGTATATTAAACCATCAGGGGAAAGCCTTCTCCTCACTTATGCTGTTCAGCTGGTAACATGTCCCGTGTATATTATACCATCAGGGGAACACACTCTCTTCACATATACTGTTCAACTGGTAACATGTCCCGTGTATATTAGACCATCAGGGGAACACATTCTCCTCACTTCTGCTCTTCACCTGGTGACACGTCCCGTGCGTGATAAACCATCAGGGGAACACACTCTCCTCACTTATACTGTTCACCTGGTAACATGTCCCATGTATATAAAACCATCAGGGGAATACATTCTCCTCACTTATACTGTTCACCTGGTAACATGTCCCGTGTATATTAAACCATCAGGGGAACACACTCTCCTCACTTATACTGTTCAACTGGTAACATGTCCCGTGTATATTAAACCATCAGGGGAATACATTCTCCTCACTTATACTGTTCACCTGGTAATATGTCCCATGTATATTAAACCATCAGGGGAATACATTCTCTTCACTTATACTGTTCACCTGTTAACATGTCTCGTGAATATTAAACAATCAGGGGAACTCACTCTCCTCACTTATACTGCTCACCTGGTAACATGTCCAGTTTGTATTAAACCATCAGGGGAACTCACTCTCCTCACTTACACTGTTCACCTGGTAACATGTCCAGTTTGTATTAAACCATCAGGGGAACTCACTCTCCTCACTTACACTGTTTACCTGGTAACATGTCCCGTGTGTATTAAACCATCAGGGGAACACACTCTCCTCACTTCTACTGTTCACCTGGTAACATGTCCCCTGCCTGTTAAACCATCAGGGGAACTACTCTCCTCACTTATACTGTTCACCTGGTAACATGTCCCATGTATATTAAAGCATGAGGGGAACACATTCTCCTCACCTATACTGTTCACCTGCTAACATGTCCCGTGTATATTGAACCATCAGGGGAATACAGTCTCATCACTTATACTGTTTACCTGGTAACATGTCCCGGGTGTATTAAACCATCAGGGGAACACACTCTCCTCACTTATACTGTTCACCTGGTAACATGTCCCGTGTATATTAAACAATGAGGGGAAAACACTCTCCTCACTTATACTCGTCACCTTATGACATGTCCCACGTATATTAAGCAATCAGGGGAACAGGCTCTCTTCACTTATTCTGTTCACCTGGTAACATGTCCCATGTATATTAAACCATCAGGGGAAAGCCTTCTCCTCACTTATGCTGTTCAACTGGTAACATGTCCCGTGTATATTATGCCATCAGGGGAACACACTCTCTTCACATATACTGTTCACCTGGTAACATGTCCCGTGTATATTAGACCATCAGGGGAACACATTCTCCTCACTTCTACTCTTCACCTGGTGACAGGTCCCGTGCGTGTTAAACCATCAGGGGAACATACTCTCCTCACTTATACTGTTCACCTGGTAACATGTCCCATGTATATTAAACCATCAGGGGAATACATTCTCCTCACTTATACTGTTCACCTGGTAACATGTCCTGTGTATATTATACCATCAGGGGAACACACTCTCCTCACTGATACTGTTCACCTGGTAACATGTCCCGTGTATATTAAACCATCAGGGGAATACATTCTCCTCACTTATACTGTTCACCTGCTAACATGTCCCGTGTATATTAAACCATCAGGGGAATACATTCTCCTCACTTATACTGTTCACCTGCTAACATGTCCCGTGTATATTAAACAATCAGGGGAACTCACTCTCCTCACTTACACTGTTCACCTGGTAACATGTCCCATGTATATTAAACCATCAGGGGAACACACGCTCTTCACATATACTGTTCACCTGGTAACATGTCCCGTGTGTATTAAACAATCAGGGGAACACACTCTCCTCACTTATACTGTTCACGTTGTAACATGTCCCGTGTATATTAAACCATCAGGGCACCACACTCTCCTCACTTATACTGTTCAGCTGGTAACATGTCCCGTGTATATTAAACCATCAGGGGAACACATTCTCCTCACTGATACTGTTCACCTGCTAACATGTCCCGTGTATATTAAACAATGAGGGGAAAACATTCTCCTCACTTATACTCGTCACCTTGTAATATGTCCCGTGCGTGCTAAACCATCAGGGGAACACACTCTCCTCACTTATACTGCTCACCTGGTAACATGTCCCGTGTATATTAAACCATCAAGGGAATACATTCTCCTCACTTATACTGTTCACCTGCTAACATGTCCCGTGTATATTAAACCATCAGGGGAACACACTCTCCTCACTTATCCTGTTCACCTGGTAACATGTCCAGTTTGTATTAAACCATCAGGGGAACTCACGCTCCTCACTTACACTGTTTACCTGGTAACATGTCCCGTGTGTATTAAACCATCAGGGGAACACACTCTCTTCACTTATACTCTTCACCTGGCAACATGTCCCGTGTGCATTAAACAATCAGGGGAACACACTCTCTTCACTTATACTGTTCACCTGGTAACATGTCCCGTGTATATTAAACCATCAGGGGAACACACTCTCCTCACTTATCCTGTTCACCTGGTAACATGTCCCGTGTATATTAAACCATATGGGGAACACACTCTCCTCACTTATAGTGTTCACCTGGTAACATGTTACGTGTATATTTAACAATCAGGGGAACACACTCTCCTCACTTATACTGTTCACCTGGTGACATGTCCCGTGTATATTAAACCATCAGGGGAACACATTCTCCTCACTGATACTGTTCACCTGCTAACATGTCCCGTGTATATTAAACAATGAGGGGAACACACTCTCCTCACTTATACTCGTCACCTTGTAACATGTTCCACGTATATTAAGCAATCAGGGGAACAGGCTCTCTTCACTTATACTGTTCACCTGGTAACATGTCCCATGTATATTAAACCAACAGGGGAACACACTCTCCTCACTTATACTGTTCACCTGGTAACATGTCCCGTGTATATTGAACCATCAGGGGAATACAGTATCCTCACTTATACTGTTCACCTGGTAACATGTCCCGTGTATATTAAACCATCAGGGGAATATATTCTCCTCACTTATACTGTAGACCTGGTAGCATGTCCCGTGTATATTATACCATCAGTTTAACACACTCTCCTCACTTATACTGTTCATTTGGTAACATGTCCCGTGTATATTAAACCATCAGGGGAACACACTCTCTTCACATATACTGTTCACCTGGTAACATGTCCCGTGTGTATTAAACCATCAGGGGAACACACTCTCTTCACATATACTGTTCACCTGGTAACATGTCCTGTGTATATTAAACCATCAGGGGAACACACTCTCCTCACTTATACTGTTCACCTGGTAACATGTCCCGTGTGTATTAAACCATCAGGGGAACACACTCTCGTCACTTATACTGTTCACCTGGTAACATGTCCCGTGTATATTAAAACATCAGGGGAAATCACTCTCCTCACCTATACTGTTCACCTGGTAACATGTCCCGTGTATATTAAACAATCATGGGTTGGCCCTCTCCTCACTTATTCTGTTCACCTGGTAACATGTCCCGTGTATATTATACCATCAGGGGAACACACTCTCCTCACTTCTAATGTTCACCTGGTAACATGTCCCGTGTATATTAAACCATCAGGGGAACACACTCTCCTCACTTATACTGTTCACCTGATGACATTTCCAGGGTATATTAAACAATCAGGGGAACTCACTCTCCTCACTTATACTGTTCACCTGGTAACATGTCCTGTGTATATTAAACAATCATGGGAACACACTCTCCTCACTTATACTGTTCACCAGGTAACATGTCCCGTGTATACAAAAACAATGAGGGGAACACACTCTCCTCACTTATACTCGTCACCTTGTAACATGTCCCTCGTATATTAAGCAATCAGGGGAACAGGCTCTCTTCACTTATACTGTTCAGCTGGTAACATGTCCCGTGTATATTATACCATCAGGGGAACACACGTTCCTCACTTATACTGTTCACCTGGTAACATGTCCCATGTAAATTAATCCAACAGGGGAACACACTCTCCTCACTTATACTGTTCACCTGGTAACATGTCCCATGTATATTAAACCATCAGGGGAATACATTCTCTTCACTTATACTGTTCACCTGTTAACATGTCTCGTGAATATTAAACAATCAGGGGAACTCACTCTCCTCACTTATACTGTTCACCTGGTAACATGTCCAGTTTGTATTAAACCATCAGGGGAACTCACTCTCCTCACTTACACTGTTCACCTGGTAACATGTCCAGTTTGTATTAAACCATCAGGGGAACACACTCTCCTCACTTATACTGTTCACCTGGTAACATGTCCAGTTTGTATTAAACCATCAGGGGAACTCACTCTCCTCACTTACACTGTTTACCTGGTAACATGTCCCGTGTGTATTAAACCATCAGGGGAACACACTCTCCTCACTTCTACTGTTCACCTGGTAACATGTCCCCTGCCTGTTAAACCATCATGGGAACACACTCTCCTCACTTATACTGTTCACCTGGTAACATGTCCCGTGTATATTAAACCATCATGGGAACACATTCTCTTCACTTATACTCTTCACCTGGCAACATGTCCCGTGTGCATTAAACCATCAGGGGAACTACTCTCCTCACTTATACTGTTCACCTGGTAACATGTCCCGTGTGTATTAAACCATCAGGGGAACACACTCTCCTCACTTCTACTGTTCACCTGGTAACATGTCCCCTGCCTGTTAAACCATCATGGGAACACACTCTCCTCACTTTTCCTGTTCACCTGGTAACATGTCCCGTGTATATTAAACCATCATGGGAACACATTCTCTTCACTTATACTCTTCACCTGGCAACATGTCCCGTGTGCATTAAACCATCAGGGGAACACATTCTCCTCACCTATACTGTTCACCTGCTAACATGTCCCGTGTATATTGAACCATCAGGGGAATACAGTCTCATCACTTATACTGTTTACCTGGTAACATGTCCCGGGTGTATTAAACCATCAGGGGAACACACTCTCCTCACTTATACTGTTCACCTGGTAACATGTCCCGTGTATATTAAACAATGAGGGGAAAACACTCTCCTCACTTATACTCGTCACCTTGTGACATGTCCCACGTATATTAAGCAATCAGGGGAACAGGCTCTCTTCACTTATTCTGTTCACCTGGTAACATGTCCCATGTATATTAAACCATCAGGGGAAAGCCTTCTCCTCACTTATGCTGTTCAACTGGTAACATGTCCCGTGTATATTATGCCATCAGGGGAACACACTCTCTTCACATATACTGTTCACCTGGTAACATGTCCCGTGTATATTAGACCATCAGGGGAACACATTCTCCTCACTTCTACTCTTCACCTGGTGACAGGTCCCGTGCGTGTTAAACCATCAGGGGAACACACTCTCCTCACTTATACTGTTCACCTGGTAACATGTCCCATGTATATTAAACCATCAGGGGAATACATTCTCCTCACTTATACTGTTCACCTGGTACCATGTCCTGTGTATATTATACCATCAGGGGAACACACTCTCCTCACTGATACTGTTCACCTGGTAACATGTCCCGTGTATATTAAACCATCAGGGGAATACATTCTCCTCACTTATACTGTTCACCTGCTAACATGTCCCGTGTATATTAAACCATCAGGGGAATACATTCTCCTCACTTATACTGTTCACCTGCTAACATGTCCCGTGTATATTAAACAATCAGGGGAACTCACTCTCCTCACTTACACTGTTCACCTGGTAACATGTCCCATGTATATTAAACCATCAGGGGAACACACTCTCTTCACATATACTGTTCACCTGGTAACATGTCCCGTGTCTATTAAACAATCAGGGGAACACACTCTCCTCACTTATACTGTTCACGTTGTAACATGTCCCGTGTATATTAAACCATCAGGGCACCACACTCTCCTCACTTATACTGTTCAGCTGGTAACATGTCCCGTGTATATTAAACCATCAGGGGAACACATTCTCCTCACTGATACTGTTCACCTGGTAACATGTCCCGTGTATATTAAACAATGAGGGGAAAACATTCTCCTCACTTATACTCGTCACCTTGTAATATGTCCCGTGCGTGCTAAACCATCAGGGGAACACACTCTCCTCACTTCTCCTGTTCACCTGGTAACATGTCCCGTGTATATTAAACCATCAGGGGAACACATTCTCCTCACTGATACTGTTCACCTGCTAACATGTCCCGTGTATATTAAACAATGAGGGGAAAACATTCTCCTCACTTATACTCGTCACCTTGTAATATGTCCCGTGCGTGCTAAACCATCAGGGGAACACACTCTCCTCACTTATACTGCTCACCTGGTAACATGTCCCGTGTATATTAAACCATCAAGGGAATACATTCTCCTCACTTATACTGTTCACCTGCTAACATGTCCCGTGTATATTAAACCATCAGGAGAACACACTCTCCTCACTTATACTGTTCACCTGGTAACATGTCCCGTGTATATTAAACCATCAGGGGAATACATTCTCCTCACTTATACTGTTCACCTGGTAACATGTCTCGTGAATATTAAACAATCAGGGGAACTCACTCTCCTCACTTATACTGTTCACCTGGTAACATGTCCAGTTTGTATTAAACCATCAGGGGAACTCACTCTCCTCACTTACACTGTTTACCTGGTAACATGTTCCGTGTGTATTAAACCATCAGGGGAACACACTCTCTTCACTTATACTCTTCACCTGGCAACATGTCCCGTGTGCATTAAACAATCAGGGGAACACACTCTCTTCACTTATACTGTTCACCTGGTAACATGTCCCGTGTATATTAAACCATCAGGGGAACACACTCTCCTCACTTATACTGTTCACCTGGTAACATGTCCCGTGTATATTAAACCATATGGGGAACACACTCTCCTCACTTATAGTGTTCACCTGGTAACATGTCCCGTGTATATTTAACAATCAGGGGAACACACTCTCCTCACTTATACTGTTCACCTGGTAACATGTCCCGTGTATATTAAACCATCAGGGGAACACATTCTCCTCACTGATACTGTTCACCTGGTAACATGTCCCATGTATATTAAACCAACAGGGGAACACACTCTCCTCACTTATACTGTTCACCTGGTAACATGTCCCGTGTATATTGAACCATCAGGGGAATACAGTATCCTCACTTATACTGTTCACCTGGTCACATGTCCCGTGTATATTAAACCATCAGGGGAATATATTCTCCTCACTTATACTGTAGACCTGGTAGCATGTCCCGTGTATATTATACCATCAGGTTAACACACTCTCCTCACTTATACTGTTCACCTGGTAACATGTCCCGTGTATATTAAACCATCAGGGGAACACACTCTCTTCACATATACTGTTCACCTGGTAACATGTCCCGTGTGTATTAAACCATCAGGGGAACACACTCTCTTCACATATACTGTTCACCTGGTAACATGTCCTGTGTATATTAAACCATCAGGGGAACACACTCTCCTCACTTGTACTGTTCACCTGGTAACATGTCCCGTGTGTATTAAACCATCAGGGGAACACACTCTCGTCACTTATACTGTTCACCTGGTAACTTGTCCCGTGTATATTAAAACATCAGGGGAAATCACTCTCCTCACCTATACTGTTCACCTGGTAACATGTCCCGTGTATATTAAACAATCATGGGTTGGCCCTCTCCTCACTTATTCTGTTCACCTGGTAACATGTCCCGTGTATATTATGCCATCAGGGGAACACACTCTCCTTACTTCTAATGTTCAGCTGGTAACATGTCCCGTGTATATTAAACCATCAGGGGAACACACTCTCCTCACTTATACTGTTCACCTGATGACATTTCCAGGGTATATTAAACAATCAGGGGAACTCACTCTCCTCACTTATACTGTTCACCTGGTAACATGTCCTGTGTATATTAAACAATCATGGGAACACACTCTCCTCACTTATACTGTTCACCTGGTAACATGTCCCGTGTATGCAAAAACAATGAGGGGAACACACTCTCCTCACTTATACTCGTCACCTTGTAACATGTCCCACGTATATTAAGCAATCAGGGGAACAGGCTCTCTTCACTTATACTGTTCAGCTGGTAACATGTCCCGTGTATATTATACCATCAGGGGAACACACGTTCCTCACTTATACTGTTCACCTGGTAACATGTCCCATGTAAATTAATCCAACAGTGGAACACACTCTCCTCACTTATACTGTTCACCTGGTAACATGTCCCGTGTATATTGAACCATCAGGGGAATACAGTATCCTCACTTATACTGTTCACCTGGTAACATGTCCCATGTATATTAAAACATCAGGGGAATACATTCTCCTCACTTATACTGTTGTCCTGGTAACATGTCCCGTGTATATTATACCATCAGGGGAACACACTCTCCTCACTTATACTGTTCACCTGGTAACATGTCCCGTGTGTATTAAACCATCAGGGGAACACACTCTCGTCACTTATACTGTTCACCTGGTAACATGTCCCGTGTGTATTAAACAATCAGGGGAACACACTCTCCTCACTTATACTGTTGTCCTGGCAACATGTCCCGTGTATATTATACCATCAGGGGAACACACTGTCCTCACTTATAATGTTCACCTGGTGACATGTCCCGTGTATATTAAACCATCAGGGGAAATCACTCTCCTCACCTATACTGTTCACCTGGTAACATGTCCCGTGTATATTATACCATCATGGGTAAGCCCTCTCCTCACTTATACTGTTCACCTGGTAACATGTCCCGTGTATATTATACCATCAGGGGAACACACTGTCCTCACTTATAATGTTCACCTGGTGACATGTCCCGTGTACATTAAACCATCAGGGGAACACATTCTCCTCACTTATACTGTTCACCTGGTAACATGTCCTGTTTGTATTAAACCATCAGGGGAACTCACTCTCCTCACTTACACTGTTCACCTGGTAACATGTCCCGTGTGTATTAAACAATCAGGGGAACACACTCTCCTCACTTATACTGTTCACCTGATGACATGTCCCGGGTAAATTAAAGATTCAGGGGAACTCACTCTCCTCACTTATACTGTTCACCTGGTAACATGTCCTGTTTGTATTAAACCATCAGGGGAACTCACTCTCCTCACTTACACTGTTCACCTGGTAACATGTCCCGTGTGTATTAAACAATCAGGGGAACACACTCTCCTCACTTATACTGTTCACCTGTTAACATGTCCTGTTTGTATTAAACCATCAGGGGAACTCACTCTCCTCACTTACACTGTTCACCTGGTAACATGTCCCGTGTGTATTAAACAATCAGGGGAACACACTCTCCTCACTTATACTGTTCACCTGGAAACATGTCCTGTTTGTATTAAACTATCAAGGGAACACACTCTCTTCACTTATACTCTTCACCTGGCAACATGTCCCGTTTGTATTAAACAATCAGGGGAACACACTCTCTTCACTTATACTGTTCACCTGGTAACATGTCCCGTGTATATTAAACCATCAGGGGAACAAACTCTCCTCACTTCTACTGTTCACCTGGTAACATGTCCCCTGCCTGTTAAACCATCATGGGAACACTCTCTCGTCACTTATACTGTTCACCTGGTGACATGTACCGGGTGCATTAAACCATCAGGGGAACACACTCTCCTCACTTATACTGTTGACCTGGTAACATGTCCCGTGCATGTTAAACCATCAGGGAACTACTCTCCTCACTTATACTGTTCACCTGGTAACATGTCCCATGTATATTAAACCATGAGGGGAACACATTCTCCTCACTTATACTGTTCACCTGCTAACATGTCCCGTGTATATTGAACCATCAGGGGAATACAGTCTCATCTCTTATACTTTTCACCTGGTAACATGTCCCGTGTATATTAAACCATCAGGGGAACACACTCTCCTCACTTATTCTGTTCACCTGGTAATCAGTCCCATGTATATTAAACCATCAGGGGAACACACTCTCCTCACTTATACTGTTCACCTGGTGACATGTCCCGTGTATATTAAACCATGTGGGGAACAGACTCTCCTCACTTATACTGTTCACCTGGTAACATGTCCCGTGTATATTTAACAATCAGGGGAAGACACTCTCCTCACTTATACTGTTCACCTGGCAACATGTCCCATGTATATTAAACCATCAGGGGAACACACACTCATCACATATACTGTTCACCTGGTAACATGTCCCGTGTATATTGAACCATCAGGGGAATACAGTATCCTCACTTATACTGTTCACCTGGTAACATGTCCCATGTATATTAAAACATCAGGGGAATACATTCTCCTCACTTATACTGTTGTCCTGGTAACATGTCCCGTGTATATTATACCATCAGGGGAACACACACTCCTCACTTATACTGTTCACCTGGTAACATGTCCCGTGTGTATTAAACCATCAGGGGAACACACTCTCGTCACTTATACTGTTCACCTGGTAACATGTCCCGTGTGTATTAAACAATCAGGGGAACACACTCTCCTCACTTATACTGTTGTCCTGGCAACATGTCCCGTGTATATTATACCATCAGGGGAACACACTGTCCTCACTTATAATGTTCACCTGGTGACATGTCCCGTGTATATTAAACCATCAGGGGAAATCACTCTCCTCACCTATACTGTTAACCTGGTAACATGTCCCGTGTATATTATACCATCATGGGTAAGCCCTCTCCTCACTTATACTGTTCACCTGGTAACATGTCCCGTGTATATTATACCATCAGGGGAACACACTGTCCTCACTTATAATGTTCACCTGGTGACATGTCCCGTGTACATTAAACCATCAGGGGAACACATTCTCCTCACTTATACTGTTCACCTGGTAACATGTCCTGTTTGTATTAAACCATCAGGGGAACTCACTCTCCTCACTTACACTGTTCACCTGGTAACATGTCCCGTGTGTATTAAACAATCAGGGGAACACACTCTCCTCACTTATACTGTTCACCTGATGACATGTCCCGGGTAAATTAAAGATTCAGGGGAACTCACTCTCCTCACTTATACTGTTCACCTGGTAACATGTCCTGTTTGTATTAAACCATCAGGGGAACTCACTCTCCTCACTTACACTGTTCACCTGGTAACATGTCCCGTGTGTATTAAACAATCAGGGGAACACACTCTCCTCACTTATACTGTTCACCTGGTAACATGTCCTGTTTGTATTAAACCATCAGGGGAACTCACTCTCCTCACTTACACTGTTCACCTGGTAACATGTCCCGTGTGTATTAAACAATCAGGGGAACACACTCTCCTCACTTATACTGTTCACCTGGAAACATGTCCTGTTTGTATTAAACTATCAAGGGAACACACTCTCTTCACTTATACTCTTCACCTGGCAACATGTCCCGTTTGTATTAAACAATCAGGGGAACACACTCTCTTCACTTATACTGTTCACCTGGTAACATGTCCCGTGTATATTAAACCATCAGGGGAACACACTCTCCTCACTTCTACTGTTCACCTGGTAACATGTCCCCTGCCTGTTAAACTATCAAGGGAACACACTCTCTTCACTTATACTCTTCACCTGGCAACATGTCCCGTTTGTATTAAACAATCAGGGGAACACACTCTCGTCACTTATACTGTTCACCTGGTGACATGTACCGGGTGCATTAAACCATCAGGGGAACACACTCTCCTCACTTATACTGTTGACCTGGTAACATGTCCCGTGCATGTTAAACCATTAGGGAACTACTCTCCTCACTTATACTGTTCACCTGGTAACATGTCCCATGTATATTAAACCATGAGGGGAACACATTCTCCTCACTTATACTGTTCACCTGCTAACATGTCCCGTGTATATTGAACCATCAGGGGAATACAGTCTCATCTCTTATACTTTTCACCTGGTAACATGTCCCGTGTATATTAAACCATCAGGGGAACACACTCTCCTCACTTATTCTGTTCACCTGGTAATCAGTCCCATGTATATTAAACCATCAGGGGAACACACTCTCCTCACTTATACTGTTCACCTGGTGACATGTCCCGTGTATATTAAACCATGTGGGGAACACACTCTCCTCACTTATACTGTTCACCTGGTAACATGTCCCGTGTATATTTAACAATCAGGGGAAGACACTCTCCTCACTTATACTGTTCACCTGGCAACATGTCCCATGTATATTAAACCATCAGGGGAACACACTCTCATCACATATACTGTTCACCTGGTAACATGTCCCGTGTATATTAAACCATCAGGGGAATACATTCTCCTCACTTATACTGTTCCCCTGGTAACATGTCCGCTGTATATTAAACCATCAGGGGAACACACTCTCCTCACTTATACTGTTCACCTGGTAACATGTCCCGTGTATATTAAACCATCAGGGGAAAGCCCTCTCCTAACTTATGCTGTTCAGCTGGTAACATGTCCCGTGTATATTATACCATCAGGGGAACACACTCTCCTCACTTATACTGTTCACCTGGTGACATGTCCCGTGTATATTCAACCATCAGGGGAACACACTCTCCTCACTTATACTGTTCACCTGGTAACATGTCCCGTGTATATTAAACCATCAGGGGAACACATTCTCCTCACTTATACTGTTCACCTGGTAACATGTCCCGTGTATATTAAACCATCAGGGGAATACATTCTCCTCACTGATACTGTTCACCAGCTAACATGTCCCGTGTATATTGAACCATCAGGGGAATACAGCATCCTCACCTATACTGTTCACCTGGTAACATGTCCCGTGTATATTAAACCATCAGGGGAACACATTCTCCTCACTTATACTGTTCACCTGCTAACATGTCCCTTGTATATTAAACCATCAGGGGAAAGCTTTCTCCACACTTATACTGTTCAGCTGGTAGCATGTCCCTTGTATATTAAACCATCAGGGGAACACACTGTCCTCACTTATACTGTTCACCTGGTAACATGTCCCGTGTATATTAAAACATCAGGGGAAAGCACTCTCCTCACTTATACTGTTCACCTGGTAACATGTCCCGTGTATATTAAACCATCAGGGGAACACACTCTCCTCACTTCTTCTGTTCATCTGGTAACATGTCCCGTGTATATTATACCATCAGGGGAACACACTCTCCTCACTTATACTGTTCACCTGGTAACATGTCCCGTGTATATTAAACCATCAGGGGAACACAATCTCCTCACTTATACTGTTCACCTGGTAACATGTCCCGTGTATATTATACCATCAGGGGAACACACTCTCCTCACTTATACTGTTCACCTGGTAACATGTCCCGTGTATATTAAACCATCAGGGGAATAAATTCCCCTCACGTATACTGTTCACCTGCTAACATGTCCCGTGTATATTAAACAATCAGGGGAACTCACTCTCCTCACTTATACTCTTCACCTGGTAACATGTCCCTTGTATATTAAACCATCAGGGGAAAGCCCTCTCCTCACATATACTGTTCAGCTGGTAACATGTCCCGTGTATATTATACCATCAGGGGAACACACTCTCCTCACTTATACTGTTCACCTGCTAACATGTCCCGTGTATATTAAACAATCAGGGGAACTCACTCTCCTCACTTACACTGTTCACCTGGTAACATATCCTGTTTGTATTAAACCATCAGGGGAACTCACTCTCCTCACTTACACTGTTTACCTGGTAACATGTCCCGTGTGTATTAAACCTTCAGGGGAACACACTCTCTTCACTTATACTCTTCACCTGGTAACATGTCCTGTGTATATTAAACCATCAGGGGAACACACTCTCCTCACTTATACTGTTCACCTGGTAACATGTCCCGTGTATATTAAACCATCAGGGGAATACATTCTCCTCACTTATACTGTCCACCTGCTAACATGTCCCGTGTGTATTAAACAATCAGGGGAACACACTCTCCTCACTTATACTGTTCACCTGGTAACATGTCCTGTTTGTATTAAACCATCAGGGGAACTCACTCTCCTCACTTACACTGTTCACCTGGTAACATGTCCCGTGTGTATTAAACAATCAGGGGAACACACTCTCCTCACTTATACTGTTCACCTGGAAACATGTCCTGTTTGTATTAAACTATCAAGGGAACACACTCTCTTCACTTATACTCTTCACCTGGCAACATGTCCCGTTTGTATTAAACAATCAGGGGAACACACTCTCTTCACTTATACTGTTCACCTGGTAACATGTCCCGTGTATATTAAACCATCAGGGGAACACACTCTCCTCACTTCTACTGTTCACCTGGTAACATGTCCCCTGCCTGTTAAACTATCAAGGGAACACACTCTCTTCACTTATACTCTTCACCTGGCAACATGTCCCGTTTGTATTAAACAATCAGGGGAACACACTCTCGTCACTTATACTGTTCACCTGGTGACATGTACCGGGTGCATTAAACCATCAGGGGAACACACTCTCCTCACTTATACTGTTGACCTGGTAACATGTCCCGTGCATGTTAAACCATTAGGGAACTACTCTCCTCACTTATACTGTTCACCTGGTAACATGTCCCATGTATATTAAACCATGAGGGGAACACATTCTCCTCACTTATACTGTTCACCTGCTAACATGTCCCGTGTATATTGAACCATCAGGGGAATACAGTCTCATCTCTTATACTTTTCACCTGGTAACATGTCCCGTGTATATTAAACCATCAGGGGAACACACTCTCCTCACTTATTCTGTTCACCTGGTAATCAGTCCCATGTATATTAAACCATCAGGGGATCACACTCTCCTCACTTATACTGTTCACCTGGTGACATGTCCCGTGTATATTAAACCATGTGGGGAACACACTCTCCTCACTTATACTGTTCACCTGGTAACATGTCCCGTGTATATTTAACAATCAGGGGAAGACACTCTCCTCACTTATACTGTTCACCTGGCAACATGTCCCATGTATATTAAACCATCAGGGGAACACACTCTCATCACATATACTGTTCACCTGGTAACATGTCCCGTGTATATTAAACAATCAGGGGAATACATTCTCCTCACTTATACTGTTCCCCTGGTAACATGTCCGCTGTATATTAAACCATCAGGGGAACACACTCTCCTCACTTATACTGTTCACCTGGTAACATGTCCCGTGTATATTAAACCATCAGGGGAAAGCCCTCTCCTAACTTATGCTGTTCAGCTGGTAACATGTCCCGTGTATATTATACCATCAGGGGAACACACTCTCCTCACTTATACTGTTCACCTGGTGACATGTCCCGTGTATATTCAACCATCAGGGGAACACACTCTCCTCACTTATACTGTTCACCTGGTAACATGTCCCGTGTATATTAAACCATCAGGGGAACACATTCTCCTCACTTATACTGTTCACCTGGTAACATGTCCCGTGTATATTAAACCATCAGGGGAATACATTCTCCTCACTGATACTGTTCACCAGCTAACATGTCCCGTGTATATTGAACCATCAGGGGAATACAGCATCCTCACCTATACTGTTCACCTGGTAACATGTCCCGTGTATATTAAACCATCAGGGGAACACATTCTCCTCACTTATACTGTTCACCTGCTAACATGTCCCTTGTATATTAAACCATCAGGGGAAAGCTTTCTCCACACTTATACTGTTCAGCTGGTAGCATGTCCCTTGTATATTAAAC
Organism: Heterodontus francisci; assembly: GCF_036365525.1. Classification (NCBI taxonomy): domain Eukaryota; kingdom Metazoa; phylum Chordata; class Chondrichthyes; order Heterodontiformes; family Heterodontidae; genus Heterodontus; species Heterodontus francisci. The sequence continues at coordinate 4,188,509 of NW_027142345.1, forward strand.
CATCAGGGGAACACACTGTCCTCACTTATACTGTTCACCTGGTAACATGTCCCGTGTATATTAAAACATCAGGGGAAAGCACTCTCCTCACTTATACTGTTCACCTGGTAACATGTCCCGTGTATATTAAACCATCAGGGGAACACACTCTCCTCACTTCTTCTGTTCATCTGGTAACATGTCCCGTGTATATTATACCATCAGGGGAACACACTCTCCTCACTTATACTGTTCACCTGGTAACATGTCCCGTGTATATTAAACCATCAGGGGAACACAATCTCCTCACTTATACTGTTCACCTGGTAACATGTCCCGTGTATATTATACCATCAGGGGAACACACTCTCCTCACTTATACTGTTCACCTGGTAACATGTCCCGTGTATATTAAACCATCAGGGGAATAAATTCCCCTCACGTATACTGTTCACCTGCTAACATGTCCCGTGTATATTAAACAATCAGGGGAACTCACTCTCCTCACTTATACTCTTCACCTGGTAACATGTCCCTTGTATATTAAACCATCAGGGGAAAGCCCTCTCCTCACATATACTGTTCAGCTGGTAACATGTCCCGTGTATATTATACCATCAGGGGAACACACTCTCCTCACTTATACTGTTCACCTGCTAACATGTCCCGTGTATATTAAACAATCAGGGGAACTCACTCTCCTCACTTACACTGTTCACCTGGTAACATATCCTGTTTGTATTAAACCATCAGGGGAACTCACTCTCCTCACTTACACTGTTTACCTGGTAACATGTCCCGTGTGTATTAAACCTTCAGGGGAACACACTCTCTTCACTTATACTCTTCACCTGGTAACATGTCCTGTGTATATTAAACCATCAGGGGAACACACTCTCCTCACTTATACTGTTCACCTGGTAACATGTCCCGTGTATATTAAACCATCAGGGGAATACATTCTCCTCACTTATACTGTCCACCTGCTAACATGTCCCGTGTATATTAAACAATCAGGGGAACTCACTCTCCTCACTTACACTGTTCACCTCGTAACATGTCCCGTGTGTATTAAACCATCAGGGGAACACACTCTCTTCACATATACTCTTCACCTGGCAACATGTCCCGTGTGTATTAAACAATCAGCGGAACACACTCTCCTCACTTATACTGTTCATGTTGTAACATGTCCTGTGTATATTAAAGCATCAGGGGAATACAATATCCTCACTTAAACTGTTCACCTGTTAACATGTCCCGTGTATATCAAACCATCAGGGGAACACATTCTCCTCACTTATACTCTTCACCTGGTAACATGTCCCTTGTATATTAAACCATCAGGGGAAAGCCCTCTCCTCACATATACTGTTCAGCTGGTAACATGTCCCGTGTATATTATACCATCAGGGGAACACACTCTCCTCACTTATACAGTTCACCTGGTAACATGTCCCGTGTATATTAAACCATCAGGGGAATACATTCTCCTCACTTCTACTGTTCACCAGATAACATGTCCCGTGTATATTATACCATCAGGGGAACACACTCTCCTCACTTATACTGTTCACCTGGTAACATGTCCCGTGTATATTAAACCATCAGGGGAACACATTCTCCTCACTTATACTGTTCACCTGGCAACATGTCCCTTGTATATTAAACCAGCAGGGGAAAGCCCTCTCCTCACTTATACTGTTCTTCTGGTAACATGTCCTTTATGTATTAAACAATCAGGGGAACACACTCACCTCACTTATACTGTTCACCTGGTATCATGTCCTGTGTATATTAAACCATCAGGGGAACACTCTCTCCTCACTTATGCTGTTCACCTGGGGAAATGTCCCGTCAGTATTAAACCATCAGGGGAACACACTCTCCTCTCTTATACTGTTCACCTGGGGAAATGTCCCGTCAGTATTAAACCATCAGGGGAACACACTCTCCTCTCTTATACTGTTCACCTGGTGAAATGTCCCGTCAGTATTAAACCATCAGGGGAACACACTCTCCTCTCTTATACTGTTCACCTGGTAACATGTCCCGTGTGTATTAAACCATCAGGGGAAAGCCCTCTCCTCACTTATTCTGTTCACCTGGCAACATGTCCCGTGTATATTAAACCATCAGGGGAACACACTCTCCTCACTTATACTGTTCACCTGGCAACATGTCCCGTGTATATTAAACCATGAGGGGAACACACTTTCCTCACTTATGCAGTTCACCTGGTAACATGTCCCGTGTATTTTTAACAATCAGGGGAACACACTCTCCTCACTTATACTGTTCACCGGTTTACATGTCCCGTGTATATTAAACCATCAGGGGAACACACTCTCCTCACTTATACTCGTCACCTGGTAACATGTCCCACGTATATTAAACAATCAGGGGAACACGCTCTCTTCACTTATACTGTTCACCTGGTAACATGTCCCGTGTATATTAGACCATCAGGGGAACACATTCTCCTCACTTCTACTCTTCACCTGGTGACACGTCCCGTGCGTGTTAAACCATCAGGGGAACACACTCTCCTCACTTATACTGCTCATCTGGTAACATGTCCTGTGTGCATTGAACCATCAGGGGAACACACTCTCCTCACTTATACTGTTCACCTGGTAACATGCCCTGTGTATATTATACCATCAGGGGAACACACTCTCCTCACTTATACTGTTCACCTGGTAACATGTCCCGTGTATATTAAACCATCAGGGGAATACATTCTCCTCACTTATACTGTTCACCTGCTAACATGTCCCGTGGATATTAAACCATCAGGGGAATACATTCTCCTCACTTATACAGTTCACCTGGTGACATGTCCCGTGTACATTGAACCATCAGGGGAACACAGTCTCCTCACTTATACTGTTCACCTGGTAACATGTCCCGTGTATATTATACCATCAGGGGAACACACTCTCCTCACTTATACTGTTCACCTGGTAACATGTCCTGTGTACATTATACCATCAGGGGAACACACTCTCCTCACTTTTACTGTTCACCTGGTAACATGTCCCGTGTATATTAAACCATCAGGGGAACACACTCTCCTCACTTATACTGTTCACCTGGTAACATGTCCCGTGTATATTGAACCATCAGGGGAACACACTCTCCTCACTTATACTGTTCACCTGGTAACATGTCCCGTGTATATTAAACCATCAGGGGAATACATTCTCCTCACTTATACTGTTCACCTGCTAACATGTCCCATGTATATTAAACCATCAGGGGAATACATTCTCCTCACTTATACTGTTCACCTGCTAACATGTCCCATGTATATTAAACAATCAGGGGAACACACTCTCCTCACTTATACTGTTCACCTGTTAACATGTCTCGTGAATATTAAACAATCAGGGGAACTCACTCTCCTCACTTATACTGTTCACCTGGTAACATGTCCAGTGTATATTAAACCATCAGGGGAACTCACTCTCCTCACTTACACTGTTTACCTGGTAACATGTCCCGTGTGTATTAAACCATCAGGGGATCACACTCTGCTCACTTATACTGTTCACCTGGTAACATGTCCCCTGCCTGTTAAACCATCATGGGAACACACTCTCCTCACTTATACTGTTCCCCTGGTAACATGTCCCCTGCCTGTTAAACCATCATGGGAACACATTCTCTTCACTTATACTCTTCACCTGGCAACATGTCCCGTGTGCATTAAACCATCAGGGGAACTACTCTCCTCACTTCTACTGTTTACCTGGTAACATGTCCCGGCTGTATTAAACCATCAGGGGAACACACTCTCCTCACTTATACAGTTCACCTGGTAACATGTCCCGTGTATATTAAACAATGAGGGGAAAACACTCTCCTCACTTATACTCGTCACCTTGTGACATGTCCCACGTATATTAAGCAATCAGGGGAACAGGCTCCCTTCACTTATTCTGTTCACCTGGTAACATGTCCCATGTATATTAAACCATCAGGGGAAAGCCTTCTCCTCACTTATGCTGTTCAGCTGGTAACATGTCCCGTGTATATTAGACCATCAGGGGAACACATTCTCCTCACTTCTACTCTTCACCTGGTGACACGTCCCGTGCGTGTTAAACCATCAGGGGAACACACTCTCCTCACTTATACTGTTCACCTGGTAACATGTCCCGTGTATATTAAACCATTTGGGGAACATACTCTCCTCACTTACACTGTTCAGCTGGTAACATGTCCCGTGTATATTAAACCATCAGGGGAACACACTCTCCTCACTTATACTGTTCACCTGGTAACATGTCCCATGTATATTAAACCATCTGGGGAACATACTCTCCTCACTTACACTGTTCAGCTGGTAACATGTCCCGTGTATATTAAACCATCAGGGGAACACACTCTCCTCACTTATACTGTTCACCTGGTAACATGTCCAGTTTGTATTAAACCATCAGGGGAACTCACTCTCCTCACTAACACTTTTTACCTGGTAACATGTCCCGTGTGTATTAAACCATCAGGGGAACACACTCTCCTCACTTATACTGTTCACCTGGTAACATGTCCCGTGTATATTAAACCATCAGGGGAACTCACTCTCCTCACTTATACTGTTCACCTGGTAACATGTCCCGTGTATATTAAACCATCAGGGGAACACATTCTCCTCACTTACACTGTTCACCTGGTAACATGTCCCTTGTATATTAAACCAGCAGGGGAAAGCCCTCTCCTCACTTATACTGTTCTTCTGGTAACATGTCCCGTGTATATTATACCATCAGGGGAACACTCTCTCCTCACTTATGCTGTTCACCTGGGGAAATGTCCCGTCAGTATTAAACCATCAGGGGAACACACTCTCCTCTCTTATACTGTTCACCTGGGGAAATGTCCCGTCAGTATTATACCATCAGGGGAACACACTCTCCTCTCTTATACTGTTCACCTGGTATCATGTCCTGTGTATATTAAACCATCAGGGGAACACTCTCTCCTCACTTATACTGTTCACCTGGTATCATGTCCTGTGTATATTAAACCATCAGGGGAACACTCTCTCCTCACTTATGCTGTTCACCTGGGGAAATGTCCCGTCAGTATTAAACCATCAGGGGAACACACTCTCCTCTCTTATACTGTTCACCTGGGGAAATGTCCCGTCAGTATTAAACCATCAGGGGAAAGCCCTCTCCTCACTTATTCTGTTCACCTGGCAACATGTCCCGTGTATATTAAACCATCAGGGGAACACACTCTCCTCACTTATACTGTTCACCTGGCAACATGTCCCGTGTATATTAAACCATGAGGGGAACACACTTTCCTCACTGATGCAGTTCACCTGGTAACATGTCCCGTGTATTTTTAACAATCAGGGGAACACACTCTCCTCACTTATACTGTTCACCGGTTTACATGTCCCGTGTATATTAAACCATCAGGGGAACACACTCTCCTCACTTATACTCGTCACCTGGTAACATGTCCCACGTATATTAAACAATCAGGGGAACACGCTCTCTTCACTTATACTGTTCACCTGGTAACATGTCCCGTGTATATTAGACCATCAGGGGAACACATTCTCCTCACTTCTACTCTTCACCTGGTGACACGTCCCGTGCGCGTTAAACCATCAGGGGAACACACTCTCCTCACTTATACTGCTCAGCTGGTAACATGTCCTGTGTACATTGAACCATCAGGGGAACACACTCTCCTCACTTATACTGTTCACCTGGTAACATGCCCTGTGTATATTATACCATCAGGGGAACACACTCTCCTCACTTATACTGTTCACCTGGTAACATGTCCCGTGTATATTAAACCATCAGGGGAATACATTCTCCTCACTTATACTGTTCACCTGCTAACATGTCCCGTGTATATTAAACCATCAGGGGAATACATTCTCCTCACTTATACAGTTCACCTGGTGACATGTCCCGTGTACATTGAACCATCAGGGGAACACAGTCTCCTCACTTATACTGTTCACCTGGTAACATGTCCCGTGTATATTATACCATCAGGGGAACACACTCTCCTCACTTATACTGTTCACCTGGTAACATGTCCTGTGTATATTATACCATCAGGGGAACACACTCTCCTCACTTTTACTGTTCACCTGGTAACATGTCCCGTGTATATTAAACCATCAGGGGAACACACTCTCCTCACTTATACTGTTCACCTGGTAACATGTCCCGTGTATATTGAACCATCAGGGGAACACACTCTCCTCACTTATACTGTTCACCTGGTAACATGTCCCGTGTATATTAAACCATCAGGGGAATACATTCTCCTCACTTATACTGTTCACCTGCTAACATGTCCCATGTATATTAAACCATCAGGGGAATACATTCTCCTCACTTATACTGTTCACCTGCTAACATGTCCTATGTATATTAAACAATCAGGGGAACACACTCTCCTCACTTATACTGTTCACCTGGTAACATGTCCCGTGTATATTAACCCATCAGGGGAACACATTCTCCTCACTTTTACTCGTCACCTGGTAACATGTCCCACGTACATGAAACAGTCAGGGGAACAAGCTCTCTTCACTTATACTGTTCAACTGGTAACATGTCCCGTTTATATTTAACAATCAGGGGAACACACTCTCCTCACTTATACTGTTCACCTGCTAACATGTCCCACGTATATTAACCAATCAGGGGAACAGGCTCTCTTCACTTATTCTGTTCACCTGGTAACATGTCCCATTTATATTAAACCATCAGGGGAAAGCCTTCTCCTCACTTATGCTGTTCAGCTGGTCACATGTCCCGTGTATATTATACCATCAGGGGAACACACTTTCTTCACATATACTGTTCACCTGGTAACATGTCCCGTGTATATTAGACCATCAGGGGAACACATTCTCCTCACTTATACTGTTCACCTGGTAACATGTCCCTTGTATATTAAACCATCAGGGGAAAGCCCTCTCCTCACTTATACTGTTCACCTGGTAACATGTCCGTTGTGTATTAAACAATCAGGGGAACACTCTCTCCTCACTTATACTGTTCACCTGGGGAAATGTCCGGTCAGTATTAAACCATCAGGGGATCACACTCTCCTCACTTATACTGTTCACGTGGTGACATGTCCCGTGTGTATTAAACAATCAGGGGAACACACTCTCCTCACTTATACTGTTCACCTGGTAACATGTCCCTTGTATATTAAACCATCAGGGGAAAGCCCTCTCCTCACTTATACTGTTCACCTGGTAACATGTCCGTTGTGTATTAAACAATCAGGGGAACACTCTCTCCTCACTTATACTGTTCACCTGGGGAAATGTCCGGTCAGTATTAAACCATCAGGGGATCACACTCTCCACACTTATACTGTTCACCTGGTAACATGTCCCACGTATATTAAGCAATCAGGGGAACAGGCTCTCTTCACTTATTCTGTTCACCTGGTAACATGTCCCATTTATATTAAACCATCAGGGGAAAGCCTTCTCCTCACTTATGCTGTTCAGCTGGTCACATGTCCCGTGTATATTATACCATCAGGGGAACACACTTTCTTCACATATACTGTTCACCTGGTAACATGTCCCGTGTATATTAGACCATCAGGGGAACACATTCTCCTCACTTCTAATCTTCACCTGGTGACACGTCCCGTGTGTATATTAAACCATCAGGGGAACACACTCTCCTCACTTATACTGTTCACCTGGTAACATGTCCCTTGTATATTAAAGCATCAGGGGAAAGCCCTCTCCTCACTTATACTGTTCACCTGGTAACATGTCCTTTGTGTATTAAACCATCAGGGGAACACTCTCTCCTCACTTATGCTGTTCACCTGGGGAAATGTCCCGTCAGTATTAAACCATCAGGGGAGCACACTCTCCTGACTTATGCTTTTCACCTGTTAACATGTCACGTGTATATTACACCATCAGGGGAACACATTCTCCTCACTGAGACTGTTCAGCTGGTAACATGTCCCGTGTATATTATACCATCAGGGGAACACACTCTCCTCACTTATACTCTTCACCTGGTAACATGTCCCATGCATATTAAACCATTAAGGGAACTCACTCTCCTCACTTATACTGTTCACCTGGTAACATGTCCTGTGTACATTAAATCATCAGGGGAACACACTCTCCTCACTTATACTGTTCACCTGGTAACATGTCCCGTGTGTATTAAACAATCAGGGGCACATACTCTCCTCACTTATACTGTTCATCTGGTAACATGTCCCGTGTATATTAAACCATCTGGGGAATACACTCTCCTCACTTATACTGTTCACCTGGTAACATGTCCTGTGTACATTAAACCATCAGGGGAACACACTCTCCTCACTTATACTGTTCACCTGGTAACATGTCCCGTGTGTATTAAACAATCAGGGGCACACACTCTCGTCACTTATACTGTTCATCTGGGAACATGTCCTGTGCATATTAAACCATCAGGGGAACGCATTCTCCTCACTTCTACTCTTCACCTGGTGACACGTCCCGTGCGTCTTAAACCATCAGTGGAACACACTCTCCTCACTTATACTGTTCACGTTGTAACATGTCCCGTGTATATTAAACCATCAGGGGAACACACTCTCCTCACTTAAACTGCTCACCTGGTAACATGTCCCGTGAGTATTAAACAATCAGGGGAACACACTCTCCTGACTTATACTTTTCACCTGGTAACATATCCTGTGTATATTGAACCATCAGGGGAACACACTCTCCTCACTTATACTGTTCACCTGGTAACATGTCCTGTGTATATTAAACCATCAGGGGAACACACTCTCCTCACTTATACTGATCACCTGGTAACATGTCCCTTGAGTATTAAACAATCAGGGGAACACACTCTCCTGACTTATACTTTTCACCTGGTAACATGTCCTGTGTATATTAAACAATCAGGGGAACACACTCTCCTCACTTATACTGTTCACCTGGTAACATGTCCCGTGAGTATTAAACAATCAGGGGAACACACTCTCCTGACTTATACTTTTCACCTGGTAACATGTCCTGTGTATATTGAACCATCAGGGGAACACACTCTCCTCACTTATACTGTTCACCTGGTAACATGTCCTGTTTGTATTGAACCATCAGGGGAACTCACTCTCCTCACTTACACTGTTTACCTGGTAACATGTCCCGTGTGTATTAAACCATCAGGGGAACACACTCTCTTCACTTATACTCTTCACCTGGCAACATGTCCCGTGTGTATTAAACAATCAGGGGAACACACTCTCTTCACTTATAATGTTCACCTGGTAACATGTCCTGTGTCTATTAAATCATCAGGGGAATCCATTCTCCTCACTTATACTGTTCACCTGGTAACATGTCCCGTTTATATTAAACCATCAGGGGAACACACTCTCCTCACTTATACAGTTCACCTGGGAACATGTCCCGTGTATATTAAATCATCAGGGGAATACATTCTCCTCACTTCTGCTGTTCACCAGCTAACATGTCCCGTGTATATTGAACCATCAGGGGAATACAATATCCTCACATATACTGTTCACCTGGTAACATGTCCCTTGGATATTAAACCATCAGGGGAAAGCCCTCTCCTCACTTATACTATTCAGCTCGTAACATATTCCCGTGTACATTAAACCATCAGGGGAATACATTCTCCTCACTTGTACTGTTCACCAGCTAACATGTCCCGTGTATATTGAACCATCAGGGGAATACAATATCCTCACATATACTGTTCACCTGGTAACATGTCCCGTGTGTATGAAACCATCAGGGGAACACATTCTCCTCACTTCTACTGTTCACCTGGTAACATGTCCCTTGTATATTAAAGCATCTGGGGAAAGCCCTCTCCTCACTTATACTGTTCACCTGGTAACATGTCCTTTGTGTATTAAACAATCAGGGGAACACACTCTCCTCACTTATACTGTTCACCTGGTATCATGTCCTGTGTATATTAAACCATCAGGGGAACACTCTCTCCTCACTTATGCTGTTCACCTGGGGAAATGTCCCGTCAGTATTAAACCATCAGGGGAACACACTCTCCTGACTTATGCTTTTCACCTGTTAACATGTCCCGTGTATATTATACCATCAGGGGAACACACTCTCCTCACTTATACTGTTCACCTGGTAACATGTCCCGTGTATATTAAACCATCAGGGGAACTCACTCTCCTCACTTATACTGTTCACCTGGCAACATGTCCTGTGTACATTAAACCATCAGGGGAACACACTCTCCTCACTTATACTGTTCACCTGGTAACATGTCCCGTGTGTATTAAACAATCAGGGGCACACACTCTCCTCACTTATACTGTTCATCTGGTAACATGTCCCGTGTATATTAAACCATCTGGGGAACACACTCTCCTCACTTATACTGTTCACCTGGTAACATGTCCTGTGTACATTAAACCATCAGGGGATAACACTCTCCTCACTTATACTGTTCACCTGGTAACATGTCCCGTGTGTATTAAACAATCAGGGGCACACACTCTCCTCACTTATACTGTTCATCTGGTAACATGTCCTGTGCATATTAAACCATCAGGGGAACGCATTCTCCTCACTTCTACTCTTCACCTGGTAACATGTCCTGTGTATATTGAACCATCAGGGGAACACACTCTCCTCACTTATACTGTTCACCTGGTAACATGTCCTGTGTATATTAAACCATCAGGGGAACACACTCTCCTCACTTATACTGTTCACCTGGTAACATGTCCTGTGTATATTAAACCATCAGGGGAACACAGTCTCCTCACTTATACTGATCACCTGGTAACATGTCCCGTGAGTATTAAACAATCAGGGGAACACACTCTCCTCACTTATACTGTTCACCTGGTAACATGTCCCGTGAGTATTAAACAATCAGGGGAACACACTCTCCGGACTTATACTTTTCACCTGGTAACATGTCCTGTGTATATTGAACCATCAGGGGAACACACTCTCCTCACTTATACTGTTCACCTGGTAACATGTCCCGTGTATATTAAGCCATCAGGGGAATACATTCTCCTCACTTATACTGTTCACCTGCTAACATGTCCCGTGTATATTAAGCCATCAGGGGAATACATTCTCCTCACTTATACTGTTCACCTGCTAACATGTCCCGTGTATATTAAACAATCAAGGGAACGCACTCTCCTCACTTACACTGTTCACCTGCTAACATGTCCTGTTTGTATTAAACCATCAGGGGAACACACTCTCTTCACTTATACTCTTCACCTGGCAACATGTCCCGTGTGTATTAAACCATCAGGGGAACACACTCTCTTCACTTATACTGTTCACCTGGTAACTTGTCCCTTGTATATTAAACCAACAGGGGAACACACTCTCCTCACTTATACTGTTCACCTGGTAACATGTCCCATGTATATTAAACCATCAGGAGAACACACTCTCTTCACATATACTGTTCACCTGGTAACATGTCCCGTGTGTATTAAACAATCAGGGGAACACACTCTCCTCACTTCTACTCTTCACCTGGTGACACGTCCCGTGCGTGTTAAACCATCAGGGGAAGACACTCTCCTCACTTATACTGTTCACGTTGTAACATGTCCCGTGTATATTAAACCATCTGGGGAACACACTCTCCTCACTTATACTGTTCACCTGGTAACATGTCCCGTTTATATTTAACAATCAGGGGAACACACTCTCCTCACTTATACTGTTCAGCTGGTAACATGTCCCGTGTATATTATACCATCAGGGGAACACACTCTCCTCACTTATACTGTTCAACTGGTAACATGTCCCGTGCATATTAAACCATCATGGGAACACACTCTCCTCACTTATACTGTTCACCAGCTAATATGTCCCGTGTATATCGAACCATCAGGGGAATACAGTATCCTCACTTATACTGTTCACCTGGTAACATGTCCCTTGTATATTAAACCATCAGGGGAAAGCCCTCTCCTCACTTATACTGTTCACCTGGTAACATGTCCCGTGTGTACTAAACAATGTCGGGAGAACACAATCTCCTCACTTATACAGATCACCTGGTGACATGTCCCGTCTGTATTAAACCATCAGGGGAAGACACTCTACTCCCTTTTCTGTTCACCTGCTAACATGTCCCGTGTATATTAAACCATCAGGGGAAAGCCCTCTCCTCACTTATACTGTTCACCTTGTAATAAGTCCCGTGTTTATTAAACAATCAGGGGAACACACTCTCCTCATTTATACTGTTCACCTGGCAACATGTCACGTGTCTTTAAACCATGAGGGGAACACACTTTCCTCACTTATACAGTTCACCTGTTTACATGTCCCGTGTTTATTAAACCATCAGGGGAACACACTCTCCTCACTTATACTGTTCACCTGGTAACATGTCCCGTGTATATTAAACCATCAGGGGAACACATTCTCCTCACTGATACTGTTCACCTGCTAACATGTCCCGTGTAAATTAAACAATCAGGGGAACACATTCTCCACACTTCTACTCTTCACCTGGTGACACGTCCCGTGCGTGTTAAACCATCAGGGGAACACACTCTCCTCACTTATACTGCTCACCTGGTAACATGTCCCGTGAGTATTAAACAACGAGGGGAACACACTCTCCTCACTTATACTTTTCACCTGGTAACATGTCCCGTGATTATTAAACCATCAGGGGAACACACTCTCTTCACATATACTGTTCACCTGCTAACATATCCCGTGTATATTAAACCATCAGGGGAATACAGTATCCTCACTTATACAGTTCACCTGGTAACATGTCCCTTGTATATTAAACCATCAGGGGAAAGCCCTCTCCTCACTTATACTGTTCAGCTGGTAACATGTCCCGTGTATATTATACCATCAGGGGAACACACTGTCCTCACTTATACTGTTCAACTGTTAACATGTCCCGTGTATATTAAAACATCAGGGGAAAGCACTCTCCTCACTTATACTGTTCACCTGGTGACATGTCCCGTGTGTATTAAACAATCAGGGGAACACACTCTCCTCACATTTACTGTTCACCTGGTAACATGTCCCGTGTGTATTAAACAATCAGGGGAACTCACTCTCCTCACTTATACTGTTCACCTGTTAATAAGTCCCTTGTATATTAAACCATGAGGGGAACACACTCTCCTCACTTATACTGTTCACCTGGTAACATGTCCCGTTCATATTTAACAATCAGGGGAACACACTCTCCTCACTTATACTGTTCACCTGGTAACATGTCCCGTGTATATTAAACCATCAGGGGAACACACTCTCCTCACTTATACTGTTCACCTGTTAATAAGTCCCTTGTATATTAAACCATGAGGGGAACACACTCTCCTCACTTATACTGTTCACCTGGTAACATGTCCCGTTCATATTTAACAATCAGGGGAACACACTCTCCTCACTTACACTGTTCACCTGGTAACATGTCCCGTGTCTATTAAACCATCAGGGGAACACATTCACCTCACTGATACTGTTCACCTGCTAACATGTCCCGTGTATTTAAAACAATGAGGGGAAAACACTCTCCTCACTTATACTGTTCACCTGGTAACATGTCCCACGTATATTAAGCAATCAGGGGAACAGGCTCTCTTCACTTATACTGTTCACCTGGTAACATGTCCCATGTATATTAAACCATCAGGGGAAAGCCTTCTCCTCACTTCTGCTGTTCAGCAGGTAACATGTCCCGTGTATATTATACCATCATGGGAACACACTCTCTTCACATATACTGTTCACCTGGTAACATGTCCCGTGTACATTAGACCATCAGGGGAACACACTCTCCTCACTTCTACTCTTCACCTGGTGACACATCCCATGCGTGTTAAACCATCAGGGGAACACACTCTCCTCACTTCTACTCTTCACCTGGTGACACATCCCATGCGTGTTAAACCATCAGGGGAACACACTCTCCTCACTTATACTGCTCACCTGGTAACATGTCCTGTGAGTATTAAACAATCAGGGGAACACGCTCTCCTGACTTTTACTTTTCACCTGGTAACATGTCCCGTGCATATTAAACCATCAGTGGAACACATTCTCCTCACTTATAATTTTCACCTGGTAACTTGTCCTGTGTATATTACACCATCAGTGGAACAGACTCTCCTCACTTATACTGTTCACCTGGTAACATGTCCCGTGTGTATTAAACCATCAAGGGAACACACTCTCTTCAGATATACTGTTCACCTGGTAACATGTCCCATGTGTATTAAACAATCAGTGGAACACACTCTCCTCACTTCTACTGTTCACGTGGTAACATGTCCCGTTTATATTTAACAATCAGGGGAACACACTCTCCTCACTTATACTGTTCACCTGGTAACATGTCCCGTGTATATTAAACCGTCAGGGGAACACATTCTCCTCACTGATACTGTTCACCTGGTAACATGTCCCGTGCATATTAAACCATCAGGGGAATACATTCTCCTCACTTATACTGTTCACCTGCTATCATGTCCCGTGTATATTAAACCATCAGGGGAACACACTCTCCTCACTTATACTGTTCACCTGGTAACATGTCATGTGTATATTAAACCATCAGGGGAACACACTCTCCTCACTTATACTGTTCACCTGGTAACATGTCCCGTGTATATTAAACCATCAGGGGAACACACTCTCCTCACTTATACTGTTCACCTGGTAACATGTCCCGTGTATATTAAACCATCAGGGGAACACACTCTCCTCACTTATACTGTTCACCTGGTAACATGTCCCGTGTATATTAAACCATCAGGGAAACACAGTCTCCTCACTTATACTGTTCACCTGGTAACATGTCCTATGTATATTAAACCATCAGGGGAACACATTCTCCTCACTTATACTGTTCACCTGGTAACATGTCATGTGTATATTAAACCATCAGGGGAACACACTCTCCTCACTTCTACTGTTCACCTGGTAACATGTCCCGTGTATATTAAACCATCAGGGGAACACATTCTCCTCACTTATACTGTTCACCTGGTAACATGTCCTATGTATATTAAACCATCAGGGGAACACATTCTCCTCACTTATACTGTTCACCTGGTAACATGTCATGTGTATATTAAACCATCAGGGGAACACATTCTCCTCACTTATACTGTTCACCTGGTAACATGTCATGTGTATATTAAACCATCAGGGGAACACACTCTCCTCACTTATACTGTTCACCTGGTAACATGTCCCGTGTATATTAAACCATCAGGGGAACACACTCTCTTCACATATACTCTTCACCTGGTGACACGTCCCGTGCGTGTTAAACAATCAGGGGAACACACTCTCCTCACTTATACTGTTCACCTGGTAACATGTCCCGTGTATATTAAACCATCAGGGGAACACACTCTCCTCACTTATACTCTTCACCTGGTAACATGTCCCGTGTATATTAAACCATCAGGGGAACACACTCTCCTCACTTATACTGTTCACCTTGTAACATGTCCCGTGTATATTAAACCATCAGGGCAACACACTCTCCTCACTTATACTGTTCACCTGGTAACATGTCCCCTGCCTGTTAAACCATCTGGGGAACACACTCTCCTCACTTATACTGTTCACCTGGTAACATGTCCCGTGTATATTAAACCGTCAGGGGAACGCATTCTCCTCACTGATACTGTTCACCTGGTAACATGTCCCGTGCATATTAAACCATCAGGGGAATACATTCTCCTCACTTATACTGTTCACCTGCTAACATGTCCCGTGTATATTATACCATCAGGGGAACTCAATGTCCTCACTTATACTGTTCACCTGGTAACATGTCCCGTGTATATTAAACCATCAGGGGAATACATTCTCCTCACTTATACTGTTCATCCGGTAACATGTCCTGTGTAAATTAAACCATCAGGGGAATACAGTATCCTCACTTATACTGTTCACCTGGTAACATGTCCCGTTTATATTAAACCATCAGTGGAACACATTCTCCTCACTTATACAATTCACCTGGTAACATGTCCCGTGTATATTATACCATCAGGGGAGCACACTCTCCTCACTTATACTGTTCACCTCGTAACATATCCCGTGTATATTAAACCATCAGGGAAAAGCCTTCTCCTCACTTATGCTGTTCAGCTGGTGACATGTCCCGTGTATATTATACCATCAGGGGAACACACTCTCCTCACTTATACTGTTCACCTGGTAACATGTCCCGTTTATATTGAACCATCAGGAGAATACAGTATCCTCACTTATACAGTTCACCTGGTAAAATGTCCCGTGTATATTAAACCATCAGTGGAACACATTCTCCTCACTTTAACTGTTCACCTGGTAACATGTCCCTTGTATATTAAACCATCAGGGGAAAGCCCTCTCCTCACTTATACAGTTCAGCTGGTAACATGTCCCGTGTACATTATACCATCAGGGGAACACACTGTCCTCACTTATACTGTTCACCTGGTAACATGTCCCGTGTATATTAAAACATCAGGGGAACTCACTGTCCTCACTTCTACTGTTGACCTGGTATCATGTCCTGTGTGTATTAAACCATCAGGGGAACACACTCTCCTCCCTTTTCTGTTCACCTGGTAACATGTCCCGTGTGTATTAAACCATCAGGGAAACTCAATGTCCTCACTTATACTGTTCACCTGGTAACATGTCCCGTGTATATTAAACCATCAGGGGAAAGCCCTCTCCTCACTTATTCTGTTCACCTGGTAACATGTCCCGTGTATATTAAAACATCAGGGGAACTCACTCTCCTCACTTCTACTGTTGACCTGGTATCATGTCCTGTTTGTATTAAAACATCAGGGGAACACACTCTCCTCCCTTTTCTGTTCACCTGGTAACATGTCCCGTGTGTATTAAACCATCAGGGGAACTCAATGTCCTCACTTATACTGTTCACCTGGTAACATGTCCCGTGTATATTAAACCATCAGGGGAAAGCCCTCTCCTCACTTATTCTGTTCACCTGGTAACATGTCCCGTGTATATTAAAACATCAGGGGAACTCCCTCTCCTCACTTCTACTGTTGACCTGGTATCATGTCCTGTGTGTATTAAAACATCAGGGGAACACACTCTCCTCCCTTTTCTGTTCACCTGGTAACATGTCCCGTGTATATTAAACCATCAGGGGAACACACTCTCCTCACTTATACTGTTCATCTGGTAACATGTCCCGTTTATATTAAACCATCAGGGGAACACACTCTCCTCACTTATACAATTCACCTGGTAACATGTCCCGTGTATATTAAAACATCAGGGGAATACATTCTCCTCACTTATACTGTTCACCAGATAACATGTCCCGTGTATATTGAACCATCAGGGGAATACAGTCTCCTCACTTATACTGTTCACCTGGTAACATGTCCCGTGTATATTATACCATCAGGGGAACACAGTCTCCTCACTTATACTGTTCACCTGGTAACATGTCCCGTGTATATTAAACCATCAGGGGAACACACTGTCGTCACTTATACTGTTCACCTGGTAACATATCCCGTGTATATTAAAACATCAGGGGAAAGCACTCTCCTCACTTACACTGTTCACCTGGTAACATGTCCCGTGTCTATTAAACCATCAGGGGAACTCACTCTCCTCACTTCTACTGTTCAACTGCGATCATGTCCTGTGTATATTAAACCATCAGGGGAACACACTCTCTTCACATATACTGTTCACCTGGTAACATGTCCCGTGCATATTAGACCATCAGGGGAACACACTCACCTCACTTCTACTCTTCACCTGGTGACACGTCCCGTGCGTGTTAAACCATCAGGGGAACACACTCTCCTCACTTATACTGTTCTCCTGGTAACATGTATTGTGAGTATGAAACAATCAGGGGAACACATTCACCTCACTTATACTGCTCACCTGTTAACATGTCCTGTGTATATTAAACCATCAGGCGAACACACTCTCTTCACATATACTTTTCACCTGGTAACATGTCCTGTGTATATTAAACCATCAGGGGAACACATTCTCCTCACTTATACTGTTCACCTGGTAAAATGTCCTGTGTATATTAAACCATCAGGCGAACACACTCTCTTCACATATACTTTTCACCTGGTAACATGTCCTGTGTATATTAAACCATCAGGGGAACACATTCTCCTCACTTATACTGTTCACCTGGTAAAATGTCCCGTGTGTATTAAACAATCAGTGGAACACACTCTCCTCACTTCTACTCTTCACCTGGTGACATGTCCCGTGTATATTAAACCATCAGGGCAACACACTCTCCTCACTTATACTGTTCACCTGGTAACATGTCACGTGTATATTAAATCATCTGGGGAACACTCTCTCCTCACTTATACTGTTCACCTGGTAACATGTCCCGTTTATATTTAACGATCAGGGGAACACACTCTCCTCACTTATACTGTTCACCTGGTAACATGTCCCGTGTATATTAAACCGTCAGGGGAACGCATTCTACTCACTGATACTGTTCACCTGGTAACATGTCCCGTGCATATTAAACCATCAGGGGAATACATTCTCCTCACTTATACTGTTCACCTGCTAACATGTCCCGTGTATATTATACCATCAGGGGAACTCAATGTCCTCACTTATACTGTTCACCTGGTAACATGTCCCGTGTATATTAAACCATCAGGGGAATACATTCTCCTCACTTATACTGTTCATCCGGTAACATGTCCCGTGCATATTAAACCATCAGGGGAATACAGTCTCCTCACTTATACTGTTCACCTGGTAACATGTCCCGTTTATATTGAACCATCAGGGGAATACAGTATCCTCACTTATACAGTTCACCTGGTAAAATGTCCCGTGTATATTTAACCATCAGTGGAACACATTCTCCTCCCTTTAACTGTTCACCTGGTAACATGTCCCTTGTATATTAAACCATCAGGGGAAAGCCCTCTCCTCACTTAAACAGTTCAGCTGGTAACATGTCCCGTGTACATTATACCATCAGGGGAACACACTGTCCTCACTTATACTGGTCACCTGGTAACATGTCCCGTGTATATTAAAACATCAGGGGAACTCACTCTCCTCACTTCTACTGTTGACCTGGTATCATCTCCTGTGTGTATTAAACCTTCAGGGGAACACACTCTCCTCCCTTTTCTGTTCACCTGGTAACATGTCCCGTGTGTATTAAACCATCAGAGGAACTCAATGTCCTCACTTATACTGTTCACCTGGTAACATGTCCCGTGTATATTAAACCATCAGGGGAACACACTCTCCTCACTTATACTGTTCATCTGGTAACATGTCCCGTTTATATTAAACCATCAGTGGAACACATTCTCCTCAATTATACAATTCACCTGGTAACATGTCCCGTGTATATTATACCATCAGTTGAACACACTGTCCTCACTTATTCTGTTCACCTGGTAACATGTCCAGTGTATATTAAAACATCAGGGGAATACATTCTCCTCACTTATACTGTTCACCAGATAACATGTCCCGTGTATATTGAACCATCAGGGGAATACAGTCTCCTCACTTATACTGTTCACCTGGTAACATGTCCTGTGTATATTAAACCATCAGGGGAACACACTCTCCTCACTTACACTGTTCACCTGGTAACATGTCCCGTGTATATTAAACCATCAGTGGAACACATTCACCTCACTTATACTGTTCACCTCGTAACATGTCCCTTGTATATTAAACCATCAGGGGAAAGCCCTCTCCTCACTTACACTGTTCAGCTGGTAACATGTCCCGTGTGTATTATACCATCAGGGGAACACACTGTCCTCACTTATACTGTTCACCTGGTAACATATCCCGTGTATATTAAAACATCAGGGGAAAGCACTCTCCTCACTTACACTGTTCACCTGGTAACATGTCCTGTGTCTATTAAACCATCAGGGGAACTCACTCTCCTCACTTCTACTGTTCACCTGCTATCATGTCCTGTGTATATTAAGCCATCAGGGGAACACACTCTCTTCACATATACTGTTCACCTGGTAACATGTCCCGTGCATATTAGCCCATCAGGGGAACACACTCTCCTCACTTCTACTCTTCACCTGGTGACACGTCCCGTGCGTGTTAAACCATCAGTGGAACACATTCTCCTCACTTATAATTTTCACCTGGTAACATGTCCCGTGTATATTATACCATCAGGGGAACTCAATGTCCTCACTTATACTGTTCACCTGGTAACATGTCCCGTGTATATTAAACCATCAGGGGAATACATTCTCCTCACTTATACTGTTCATCCGGTAACATGTCCCGTGTATATTAAACCATCAGGGGAATACAGTCTCCTCACTTATACTGTTCACCTGGTAACATGTCCCGTTTATATTGAACCATCAGGGGAATACAGTATCCTCACTTATACAGTTCACCTGGTAAAATGTCCCGTGTATATTAAACCATCAGTGGAACACATTCTCCTCACTTTAACTGTTCACCTGGTAACATGTCCCTTGTATATTAAACCATCAGGGGAAAGCCCTCTCCTCACTTATACAGTTCAGCTGGTAACATGTCCCGTGTACATTATACCATCAGGGGAACTCACTCTCCTCACTTCTACTGTTGACCTGGTATCATCTCCTGTGTGTATTAAACCATCAGGGGAACACACTCTCCTCCCTTTTCTGTTCACCTGGTAACATGTCCCGTGTGTATTAAACCATCAGAGGAACTCAATGTCCTCACTTATACTGTTCACCTGGTAACATGTCCCGTGTATATTAAACCATCAGGGGAACACACTCTCCTCACTTATACTGTTCATCTGGTAACATGTCCCGTTTATATTAAACCATCAGTGGAACACATTCTCCTCACTTATACAATTCACCTGGTAACATGTCCCGTGTATATTATACCATCAGTTGAACACACTGTCCTCACTTATTCTGTTCACCTGGTAACATGTCCCGTGTATATTAAAACATCAGGGGAATACATTCTCCTCACTTATACTGTTCACCAGGTAACATGTCCCGTGTATATTGAACCATCAGGGGAATACAGTCTCCTCACTTATACTGTTCACCTGGTAACATGTCCTGTGTATATTAAACCATCAGGGGAACACACTCTCCTCACTTACACTGTTCACCTGGTAACATGTCCGGTGTATATTAAACCATCAGTGGAACACATTCACCTCACTTATACTGTTCACCTCGTAACATGTCCCTTGTATATTAAACCATCAGGGGAAAGCCCTCTCCTCACTTACACTGTTCAGCTGGTAACATGTCCCGTGTGTATTATACCATCAGGGGAACACACTGTCCTCACTTATACTGTTCACCTGGTAACATATCCCGTGTATATTAAAACATCAGGGGAAAGCACTCTCCTCACTTACACTGTTCACCTGGTAACATGTCCTGTGTCTATTAAACCATCAGGGGAACTCACTCTCCTCACTTCTACTGTTCACCTGCTATCATGTCCTGTGTATATTAAGCCATCAGGGGAACACACTCTCTTCACATATACTGTTCACCTGGTAACATGTCCCGTGCATATTAGCCCATCAGGGGAACACACTCTCCTCACTTCTACTCTTCACCTGGTGACACGTCCCGTGCGTGTTAAACCATCAGGGGAAAGCCCTCTCCTCACTTATACTGTTCAGCTGGTAACATGTCCCGTGTAAATTACACCATTAGGGGAACACACTCTCCTCACTTATACAGTTCACCTGGTAACATGTCCCATGTGTATTAAACCATCAGGGGAACACACTCTCCTCACTTATACTGTTCACCTGGTAACATGTCCCGTGTATATTATACCATCAGGGGAACACACTCTCCTCACTTATACTGTTCACCTGGTAACTTGTCCCGTGTATATTAAACCATCACGGGAACACACTCTCCTCACTTATACTGTTCACCTGGTAACATGTCCCGTGTATATTTAACAATCAGGGGAGCACACTCTCTTCACATATACTGTTCACCTGGTAACTTGTCCCGTGTATATTAAACCATCACGGGAACACACTCTCCTCACTTCTACTCTTCACCTGGTGACACGTCCCGTGCATGTTAAACCATCAGGGGGACTCACTCTCCTCACTTATACTGTTCAGCTGGTAACATGTCCCATGTATATTAATCCATCAGGGGAACACACTCTCCTCACTTATACTGTTCACCTGGTAACATGTCCTGTGCATGTTAAACCATCAGGGGAACACAATCTCCTCACTTATACTGTTCACCTGGTGACATGTCCCGTGTGTATTAACCAATCAGGGGAACACATTCTCCTCACTTATACTGTTCACCTGCTAACATGTCCCGTGTATATTAAACCATCAGGGGAATACAGTCTCCTCACTTATGCTGTTCACCTGGTAACATGTCCCGTGTATATTAAACCATCAGGGGAACACACTCTCCTCACTTATATTGTTCACCTGGTAACTTGTCCCGTGTATATTTAACAATCAGGGGAACACACTCTCCTCACTTATTCTGTTCCCCTGGTAACATGTCCCGTGTATATTAAACCATCAGGGGAACACATTCTCCTCACTGATACTGTTCACCTGCTAACATGTCCCGTGTATATTAAACAATGAGGGGAACACACTCTCCTCACTTATCCTCGTCACCTGGTAACATGTCCAACGTATATTAAGCAATCAGGGGAACACGCTCTCTTCACTTATACTGTTCACCTGGAAACATGTCCCATGTATATTAAACCATCAGGGGAAAACACTCTCTTCACATATACTGTTCACCTGGTAACATGTCCCATGTATATTAGACCATCAGCGGAACACACTCTCCTCACTTCTACTCTTCACCAGGTGACACGTCCCGTGCGTGTTAAACCATCAGGGGAACACACTCTCCTCACTTATACTGCTCACCTGGTAATTTGTCCCGTGAGTATTAAACAATCAGGGGAACACAGTCTCCTCACTTATAATGTTCACCTGGTAACATGTCCTGTGTATATTAAACAATCAGGGGAACACGATCTCCTCACTTATACTGTTCACCTGGTAACATGTCCCGTGTATATTAAACGATCAGGGGAACACATTCTCCTCACTTATACTGTTCACCTGGTAACATGTCCCGTGTATATTAAACAATCAGGGGAACACACTCTCCTCACTTATACTGTTCACCTGGTAACATGTCCTGTGTATATTAAACAATCAGGGGAACACAGTCTCCTTACTTATACTTTTCAGCTGGTAACATGTCCCGTTCATATTAAACCATCAGGGGAACACATTCTCCTCACTTATAATGTTCACCTGGTAACATGTCCTGTGTATATTAAACAATCAGGGGAACACACTCTCCTCACTTATACTGTTCACCTGGTAACATGTCCCGTGTATATTAAACCATCAGGGGAACACATTCTCCTCACTTATAATGTTCACCTGGTAACATGTCCTGTGTATATTAAACAATCAGGGGAACACACTCTCCTCACTTATGCTGTTCACCTGGTAACATGTCCCGTGTATATTAAACCATCAGGGGAACACACTCTCCTCACTTATACTGTTCAGCTGGTGACATGTCCCGTTTAAACTATACCATCAGGGGAACACACTCTCCTCACTTATACTGTTCACCTGGTAACTTGTCCCGTGTATATTAAACCATCACGGGAAAACACTCTCCTCACTTATACTGTTCACCTGGTAACATGTCCCGTTTAAACTATACCATCAGGGGAACACACTCTCCTCACTTATACTGTTCACCTGGTAACTTGTCCCGTGTATATTAAACCATCACGGGAACACACTCTCCTCACTTATACTGTTCACCTGGTAACATGTCCCGTGTATATTAAACAATCAGGGGAACAAACTCTCCTCACTTATACTGTTCACCTGGTAACATGTCCCGTGTATATTAAACCATCAGGGGAACACACTCTCCTCACTTATGCTGTTCACCTGGTAACATGTCCCGTGGAGATTAAACCATCAGGGGAACACACTCTCCTCACTTATGCTGTTCACCTGGTAACATGTTCCGTGTATATTAAACCATCAGGGGAACACACTCTCCTCACTTATACTGTTCACCTGGTAACTTGTCCCGTGTATATTAAACCATCACGGGAACACACTCTCCTCACTGAAACTGTTCACCTGGTAACATGTCCCGTTTAAACTATACCATCAGGGGAACACACTCTCCTCACTTATACTGTTCACCTGGTAACTTGTCCCGTGTATATTAAACCATCACGGGAACACACTCTCCTCACTTATACTGTTCACCTGGTAACATGTCCCGTGTATATTAAACCTTCAGGGGAACACACTCTCCTCACTTATGCTGTTCACCTGCTAACATGTCCCGTGTATATTAAACAATGAGGGGAACACACTCTCCTCACTTATGCTGTTCACCTGCTAACATGTCCCGTGTATATTAAACAATGAGGGGAACACACTCTCCTCACTTATACTCGTCACCTGGTAACATGTCCAACGTATATTAAGCAATCAGGTGAACACGCTCTCTTCACTTATACTGTTCACCTGGTAACATGTCCCATGTATATTTATCCATCAGGGGAACACACTCTATTCACATATACTGTTCACCTGGTAACATGTCCCGTGTATATTAGACCATCAGGGGAACACACTCTCCTCACTTCTACTCTTCACCTGGTGACACGTCCCGTGCATGTTAAACCATCAGGGGAACACTCTCTCCTCACTTATACTGTTCACGTTGGGAAATGTCCCGTCAGCATTAAACCATCAGGGGAACACATTCTCCTCACTTATAATGTTCACTTGGTGACATCTCCCGTGAGTATTAACAATCAGGGGAACACACTCTCCTCACTTATACTGTTCACGTTGTAACATGTCCCGTGTATATTATACCATCAGTGTAACACACTCTCCTCACTTATACTGTTCACCTGGTAACATGTCCCATGTATATTAAACCATCATGGGTAAGCCCTCTCCTCACATATACTGTTCACCTGGCAACATGTCCCGTGTATATTATACCATTAGGGGAATACTCTCTCCTCACTGATGCTGTTCACCTGTTGACATGTCCTGTTTGTATTAAACCATCAGGTGAACTCACTCTCCTCACTTACAGTGTTCACCTGGTAACATGTTCCGTGCATATTAAACCATCAGGGGAACACATTCTCCTCACTTATTATGTTCACCTGGTAACATGTCCCGTGTATATTAAACCATCATGGGTAAGCCCTCTCCTCACTTGTACTGTTCACCTGGTAACAAGTCCCGTGTATATTAAACCATCAGGGGAACTCACTCTCCTCACTTACACTGTTCACCTGGTAACATGTCCCGTGCATATTAAACAATCAGGGGAACACACTCTCCTCACTTATACTGTTCACTTGGTGACATGTCCCGTGCGTATTAAACCGTCAGGGGAACACCCTCTCCTCCCTTAAACTGGTCACATGGTGACATGTCCCGTCAGTATTAAACAATCAGGGGAACAAACTCTCTTCACTTATACTGTTCATCTGGTAACATGTCCCATGTATATTAAACAATCAGGGGAACACACACTCCTCACTTATACAGTTCAATTGGTAACATGTCCCGTCACTATTAAAGAATCAGGGGAACACACTCTCCTCACTTATACTGTTCACATGGTAACATGTCCCGTGGGTATTAAACAATCAAGGGAACACACTCTCTTCACTTATACTGTTCACCTGGTAACATGTCCCATGTGTATTAAACCATCAGGGGAACACACTCTCTTCACTTATACTGTTCACCTGGTATCGTGTCCCGTGTATATTAAACCATCAGGGGAAAGATTTCTCCTCACTTTTACTGTTCACCTGGTAACATGTCCCGTGTATATTATACCATCAGGGGAACACACTCTCCTCACTTATCCTGTTCACCTGGTAACATGACCTGTGTATATTAAACCATCAGGGGAACACACTCTCCTCACTTATACTGCTTACATGGTAACATGTCCCATGTATATTAAACCATCAGGGGAACACACTCCCGTCACTTATACTGTTCACCTGGGAACATGTCCCGTGTATATTAAACCATCGGGGGAACACACTCTCCTCACTTATACTGTTCACCTGGTAACATGTTCCGTGTATATTAAACCATCAGGGGAACACACTCTCCTCACTTATACTGTTCACCTGATAACATGTACCTTGTATATTAAACCATCAGGGGAACACATTCTCCTCATTTATACATTTCACTTGGTGACATGTCCCGTGTGTATTAAACCATGAGGGGAACACACTCTCCTCACTTATACTGTTCACCAGATAACATGTACCGTGTATATTAAACCATCAGGGGAACACATTCTCCTCATTTATACATTTCACTTGGTAACATGTCCCGTGCGTATTAAACAATCAGGGGAAAACATTCTCCTCACTTATACTGTTCACTTGGTAACATGTCCCGTGCGTATTAAACCAACAGGGGAACACATTCTCCTCACTTATACTGTTCACCTGGTAACATGTCCCGTGTGTATTAAACAATCAGGGGAACACACTCTCCTCACTTATACTGTTCACCTGGTAACATGTCCCGTGTATATTAAACAATCAGGGGAAAACATTCTCCTCACTTATACTGTTCACTTGGTAACATGTCCCGTGCGTATTAAGCAAACAGGGGAACACATTCTCCTCACTTATACTGTTCACCTGGTAACATGTCCCGTGTGTATTAAACAATCAGGGGAACACATTCTCCTCACTTATACTGTTCACTTGGTAACATGTCCCGTGCGTATTAAACAAACAGGGGAACACATTCTCCTCACTTATACTGTTCACTTGGTAACATGTCCCGTGCGTATTAAACAATCAGGGGAACACATTCTCCTCACTTATACTGTTCACTTGGTAACATGTCCCGTGCGTATTAAACAAACAGGGGAACACATTCTCCTCACTTCTACTGTTCACCTGGTAACATGTCCCGTGCGTATTAAACAATCAGGGGAACACACTCTCCTCACTTATACTGTTCACCTGGTAACATGTCCTGTGTATATTAAAACATCAGGGGAACACACTCTCCTCACTTATACTGTTCACCTGGTAACATGTCCCGTGTGCATTAAACAATCAGGGGAACACACTCTCCTCACCTATACCGTTCACCTGATAACATGTCCCGTGTGTATTAAACCATCAGGGGAACACACTCTCCTCACTTATACTGTTTACCTGGTAACATGTCCCGTGTATATTAAACCATCAGGGGAACACACTCTCCTCACTTATACTGTTCACCTAGTCACATGTCCCGTGTATATTAAACCATCAGGGAACACACTCTCCTTACTTATACTGTTCACCTGGTAACATGTCCCGTGTATATTAAACCATCAGGGGAACACACTCTCCTCACTGATACTGTTCTCCTGTTAACATATCCCGTGTATATTAAACCATCAGGGGAACACACTCTCCTCACTTATACTGTTCACCTGGTAACATGCCCCGTGTGCATTAAACCATCAGGGGAACACACTCTCCTCACTTATACAGTTCACATGGTGACATGTCCCGTGCGTATTAAACCATAAGGGGAACACACTCTCCTCACTTATACTGTTCACCTGGTAACGTGTCCCGTGTATATTAAACCATCAGGGTAACACACTCTCCTCACTTATACTGTTCACCTGGTAACAGGTCCCGTGTATATTAAACCATCAGGGGAACACACTCTCCTCACTTATACTGTTCACCTGGTAACATTTCCTGTGTTTATTAAACCATCAGGGGAACACAATCTCCTAACTTATACTGTTGACCTGGTAACATGTCCCGTGTATATTAAACCATCAGGGTAACACATTCTCCTCACTTATACTGTTCACCTGGTAACATGTCCTGTGTGCATTAAACCATCAGGGGAACACACTCTCCTCAATTATACTGTTCATCTGGTAACATGTCCCGTCAGTATTAAACCATCAGGGGAACACACTCTCCTCACTTATACTGTTCACCTGGTAACATTTCCTGTGTTTATTAAACCATCAGGGGAACACAATCTCCTAACTTATACTGTTGACCTGGTAACATGTCCCGTGTATATTAATCCATCAGGGTAACACATTCTCCTCACTTATACTGTTCACCTGGTAACATGTCCTGTGTGCATTAAACCATCAGGGGAACACACTCTCCTCAATTATACTGTTCATCTGGTAACATGTCCCGTCAGTATTAAACCATCAGGGGAACACACTCTCCTCACTTATACTGTTCACCTGGTAACATGTCCTTTGCATATTTAACCATCAGGGGAAAACAATCTGCTCACTTATACTGTTCACCTGGTAACATGTCCAGTGTGTATTAAACCATCAGGGGAACACACTCTCCTCACTTATACTGTTCACCTGGGAACATGTCCCGTGTATATTAAACCATCAGGGGAACACACTCTCCTCACTTATACTGTTCACCAGGTGACATGTCCCGTGTGTATTAAACAATCAGGGGAACACACTCTCCTCACTTATACTGTTCACCTGGTAACATGTCCCGTGTGTATTAAACAATCAGGGGATCACACTCTCTTCAATTATACTGTTCACCTGGTGACATGTCCCGTGTGTATTAAACAATCAGGGGAACACACTCTCCTCACTTATACTGTTCACCTGGTAACATGTCCTTTGCATATTTAACCATCAGGGGAAAACAATCTGCTCACTTATACTGTTCACCTGGTAACATGTCCAGTGTGTATTAAACCATCAGGGGAACACACTCTCCTCACTTATACTGTTCACCTGGGAACATGTCCCGTGTATATTAAACCATCAGGGGAAAACACTCTCCTCAATTATACTGTTCACCTGCTGACATGTCCCGTGTATATTGAACCATCAGGGGAACACACTCTCCGCACTTATACTGTTCACCTGGTAACATGTCCCGTGCGTGTTAAACCATCAGGGGAACACACTCTCCTCACTTATACTGTTCACCTGGCAACATGTCCCTTGAGTATTAACCAATCAGGGGAACACACTCTCCTCACTTATACTGTTCACCTGGTAACATGTCCCGTGCGTGTTAAACCATCAGGGGAACACACTCTCCTCACTTATACTGTTCACCAGGTGACATGTCCCGTGTGTATTAAACCATCAGGGGAACACACTCTCCTCACTTATACTGTTCACCTGGTAACATGTCCCGTGTGCATTAAACAATCAGGGGAACACACTCTCCTCACTTATACTGTTCACCTGGTAACAAGTCCCGTGTATATTAAACCATCAGGGGAACACATTCTCCTCACTTATACAGTTCACCTGCTAACATGTCCCGTGTATATTAAACCATCAGGGGAACACACTCTCCTCACTTATACTGTTCACCTAGTCACATGTCCCGTGTATATTAAACCATCAGGGAACACACTCTCCTTACTTATACTGTTCACCTGGTAACATGTCCCGTGTATATTAAACCATCAGGGGAACACACTCTCCTCACTGATACTGTTCTCCTGTTAACATATCCCGTGTATCCATCAGGGGAACACACTCTCCTCACTTATACTGTTCACCTGGTAACATGCCACGTGTGCATTAAACCATTAGGGGAACACACTCTCCTCACTTATACAGTTCACATGGTGACATGTCCCGTGCGTATTAAACCATCAGGGGAACACACTCTCCTCACTTAACTGTTCACCTGATAACATGTCCCCTGTATATTAAACCATCAGGGTAACACACTCTCCTCACTTATACTGTTCACCTGGTAAGAGGTCCCGTGTATATTAAACCATCAGGGGAACACACTCTCCTCACTTATACTGTTCACCTGGTAACATGTCCTGTGTATATTAAACCATCAGGGGAACACACTCTCCTCACTTATACTGTTCATCTGGTAACATGTCCCGTGTATATTAAACCATCAGGGGAACACACTCACCTCACTTATACTGTTCACCTGGTAACATGTCCTGTGTGCATTAAACCATCAGGGGAACACACTCTCCTCACTTATACTGTTCATCTGGTAACATGTCCCGTCAGTATTAAACCATCAGGGGAAGACGCTCTCCTCACTTATACTGTTCACCTGGTAACATGTCCCATGTATATTATACCATCAGGGAACACAATCTCCTCACTTATACTGTTCACCTGGTAACATGTCCTTTGCATATTTAACCATCAGGGGAAAACATTCTGCTCACTTCTACTGTTCACCTGGTGACATTTCCTGTGTTTATTAAACCATCAGGGGAACACACTCTCCTAACTTATACTGTTGACCTGGTAACATGTCCCGTGTATATTAAACCATCAGGGTAACACACTCTCCTCACTTATACTGTTCACCTGGTAACATGTCCTGTGTGCATTAAACCATCAGGGGAACACACTCTCCTCACTTATACTGTTCATCTGGTAACATTTCCTGTGTTTATTAAACCATCAGGGGAACACACTCTCCTAACTTATACTGTTGACCTGGTAACATGTCCCGTGTATATTAAACCATCAGGGTAACACACTCTCCTCACTTATACTGTTCACCTGGTAACATGTCCTGTGTGCATTAAACCATCAGGGGAACACACTCTCCTCACTTATACTGTTCATCTGGTAACATGTCCCGTCAGTATTAAACCATCAGGGGAACACACTCTCCTCACTTATACTGTTCACCTGGTAACATGTCCTGTGTGCATTAAACCATCAGGGGAACACACTCTCCTCACTTATACTGTTCATCTGGTAACATGTCCCGTCAGTATTAAACCATCAGGGGAACACACTCTCCTCACTTATACTGTTCATCTGGTAACATGTCCCGTCAGTATTAAACCATCAGGGGAACACACTCTCCTCACTTATACTGTTCATCTGGTAACATGTCCCGTCAGTATTAAACCATCAGGGGAACACACTCTCCTCACTTATACTGTTCACCTGGTAACATGTCCTTTGCATATTTAACCATCAGGGGAAAACAATCTCCTCACTTATACTGTTCACCTGGTAACATGTCCAGTGTGTATTAAACCATCAGGGGAACACACTCTGCTCACTTATACTGTTCACCTGGGAACATGTCCCGTGTATATTAAACAATCAGGGGAACACACTCTCCTCACTTATACTGTTCACCTGGGAACATGTCCCGTGTATATTAAACCATCAGGGAAAACACTCTCCTCACTTATACTGTTCACCAGGTGACATGTCCCGTGTGTATTAAACAATCAGGGGAACACACTCTCCTCACTTATACTGTTCACCTGATAACATGTCCTGTGAATATTAAACCATCAGGGAAAACACTCTCCTCACTTATACTCTTCACCAGGTAACATGTCCTGTGAATATTAACCAATCAGGGGAACACACTCTCCTCACTTATACTGTTCACCTGGTAACATGTCCCGTGCGTGTTAAACCATCAGGGGAACACACTCTCCTCACTTATACTGTTCACCAGTTGACATGTCCCGTGTGTATTAAACCATCAGGGGAACACACTCTCCTCACATATACTGTTCACCTGGTAACATGTCCCGTGTGCATTAAACAATCAGGGGAACACACTCTCCTCACTTATACTGTTCACCTGGTAACATGTCCCGTGTATATTAAACCATCAGGGGAACACATTCTCCTCACTTATACATTTCACCTGCTAACATGTCCCGTGTATATTAAACCATCAGGGGAACACACTCTCCTCACATATACTGTTCACCTGGTAACATGTCCCGTGCGTGTTAAACCATCAGGGGAACACACTCTCCTCACTTATACTGTTCACCTGGCAACATGTCCCGTCAGTATTAAACCCTCAGGGGAACACACTCTCCTCACTTATACTGTTCACCTGGCAACATGTCCCGTGAGTATTAACCAATCAGGGGAACACACTCTCCGCACTTATACTGTTCACCTGGTAACATGTCCCGTGCGTGTTAAACAATCAGGGGAACACACTCTCCTCACTTATACTGTTCACCTGGAAACATGTCACGTGTATATTAAACCATCAGGGGAACACACTCTCCTCACTTATACTGTTCACCAGGTGACATGTCCCGTGTGTATTAAACAATCAGGGGAACACACTCTCCTCACTTATACTGTTCACCTGGTAACATGTCCCGTGTGTATTAAATAATCGGGGAACACACTCTCCTCACTTATACTGTTCACCTGGTAACATGTCCCGTGTATATTAAACCATCAGGGGAACACACTCTCCTCACTTATACTGTTCACCAGGTGACATGTCCCGTGTATATTAAACCATCAGGGGAACACACTCTCCTCACTTATACTGTTCAACTGGTAACATGTCCCGAGTGTATTAAACAATCATGGGAACACACTCTCCTCAATTATACTGTTCACCTGGTAACATGTCCCGTGTGTATTAAATAATCAGGGGAACACACTCTACTCACTAAACTGTTCACCTGGTAACATGTCCCGTGTATATTAAACCATCAGGGGAACACACTCTCCTCACTTATACTGTTCACCAGGTGACATGTCCCATGTGTATTAAACAATCAGGGGAACACACTCTCCTCACTTATACTGTTCACATGGTGACATGTCCCGTGTGTATTAAACAATCAGGGGATCACACTCTCCTCAATTATACTGTTCACCTGCTGACATGTCCCGTGTATATCAAACCATCAGGGGAACACACTCTCCGCACTTATACTGTTCACCTGGGAACATGTCCCGTGCGTGTTAAACCATCAGGGGAACACACTCTCCTCACTTATACTGTTCACCTGGCAACATGTCCCGTGTGTATTAAACAATCAGGGGAACTCACTCTCCTCACTTATACTGTTCACCTGGTAGCATGTCCCGTTCGAGTTAAACCATCAGGCGAACACGCTCTCCTCACTTATACTGTTCACCTGGTAACATGTCCCGTGCGTGTAAACCATCAGGGGAAAACACTCTCCTCACTTATACTGTTCACCTGGTAACATGTCCCATGCGTGTTAAACCATCAGGGGAACACACTCTCCGCACTTATACTGTTTACCTGGTAATATGTCCTTTGTGTATTAAACAATCAGGGGAACACACTCTCCTCACTTATACTGTTCACCAGGTAACATGTCCCGTGTGCATTAAACAATCAGGGGAACACACTCTCCTCACTTATACTGTTCACCTGATAACATGTCACGTGTGTATTAAACCATAAGGGGAACACACTCTCCTCACTTATACTGTTCACCTGGTAATATGTCCTGTGTGTATTAAACCATCAGGGGAACACACTCTCCTCACTTATACTGTTCACCTGGTGACATGTCCCGTGCATGTTAAACCATCAGGGGAACACACTCTCCTCACTTATACTCTTCACCTTGTGTCATATCCCGTGCGTGTGAAACCATCAGGGGAACACACTCTCCTCACTTATACTGTTCAACAGGTGACAAGTCCCGTGTGTATTAAACCATCCGGGGAAAACACTCTCCTCACTTATACTGTTCACCTGGTGACATGTCCCGTGTGTATTGAACATTCAGGAGAACACACTCTCCTCACTTATACTGTTCACCTGGTAACATGTCCCGTGTACATTAAACCATCAGGGGAACCCACTCTCCTCACTTATACTGTTCACCAGGTGACATGTCCCGTGTGTATTAAACCATCAGGGGAACACACTCTCCTCACTTATACTGTTCACCTGGCAACATGTCCCGTGAGTATTAAACAATCAGGGGAACACACTCTCCTCACTTATACTGTTCACCTGGTAACATGTCCCGTGCGTGTTAAACCATCAGAGGAACACACTCTCCTCACTTATACTGTTCACCTGGTAACATGTCCCCTGTATATTAAACCATCAGGGGAACACACTCTCCTCACTTATACTGTTCACCTGGTAACATGTACCTTGTATATTAAACCATCAGGGGAACACACTCTCCTCAATTATACATTTCACTTGGTGACATGTCCTGTGTATATTAAACCATCAGGGGAACACATCTCCTCAATTATACATTTCACTTGGTGACATGTACTGTGTATATTAAACCATCAGGGGAACACACTCTCCTCAATTAAACTGTTCACCTGGTAACATGTCCCCTGTGCATTAAACAATCAGGGGAACCCACTCTCCTCACTTATACTGTTCACCTGGTAACATGTCCCGTGTATATTAAACCATCAGGGGAACACACTCTCCTCACTTATACTGTTCACCTGGTAACATGGACCTTGTATATAAAACCATCAGGGGAACACACTCTCCTCAATTATACATTTCACTTGGTGACATGTCCTGTGTAGATTAAACCATCAGGGGAACACATCTCATCAATTATACATTTCACTTGGTGACATGTCCTGTGTATATTAAACCATCAGGGGAACACACTCTCCTCACTTATACTGTTCACCAGCTGACATGTCCCGTGCGTGTTAAACCATCAGGGGAACACACTCTACTCACATATACTGTTCACCTGGTAACATGTCCCGCGTACATTAAACCATCAGGGCAACACACTCTCCTCACTTATACTGTTCACCAGGTGACATGTACCGTGTGTATTAAACCATCAGGGGAACACACTCTCCACACTTATACTGTTCACCAGGTGACATGTCCCGTGTGTATTAAACCATCAGGGGAACACACTCTCCTCACTTATACTGTTCACCTGGCAACATGTCCCGTGAGTATTAAACAATCAGGGGAACACACTCTCCTCACTTATACTGTTCACCTGGTGACATGTCCCGTGCGTGTTAAACCATCAGGGGAACACACTCTCCTCACTTATACTCTTCACCTGGTGACATGTCCCGTGTGTATTAAACCATCAGGGGAACACACTCTCCTCACTTATACTGTTCACCTGGCAACATGTCCCGTGAGTATTAAACAATCAGGGGAACACACTCTCCTCACTTATACTGTTGACCTGGTGACATGTCCTGTGTATATTAAACCATCAGGGGAACACATTCTCCTCACTTATACTGTTCACCTGGTGACATGTCCCGTGTATATTAAACCATCAGCGGAACACACTCTCCTCACTTATACTGTTCACCTGGTAACATGTCCCGTGCGTGTTAAACCATCAGGGGAAAACACTCTCCTCACATATACTGTTCACCTGGTAACATGTCCTGTGAGTATTAAACAATCAGGGGAACACTCTCTCCTCACTTATACTGTTCACCTGGTAACATGTCCTGTGTATATTAAACCATCAGGGGAACACATTCTCCTCACTTATACTGTTCACCTGGTAACATGCCCTGTGTGTATTAAACCATCAGGGGAACACACTCTCCTCACTTATACTGTTCACCTGGTAACATGTCCCGTGAATATTAAACCATCAGGGGAAAGCACTCTCCTCACTTATACTGTTCACCTGGTAACATGCCCCGTGTGCATTAAACCATCAGGGGAACACACTCTCCTCACTTATACTGTTCACCTGGCAACATGTCCCGTGAGTATTGAACAATCAGGGGAACACACTCTCCTCACTTATCCTGTTCACCTGGTGACATGTCCCGTGTGTATTAAACAATCAGGGGAACTCACTCTCCTCACTTATACTGTTCACCTGGTAACATGTACCTTGTATATTAAACCAACAGGGGAACACACTCTCCTCACTTATACTGTTCACCTGGCAACATGTCCCGTGAGTATTAAACAATCAGGGGAACTCACTCTCCTCACTTATACTGTTCACCTGGTAACATGTACCTTGTATATTAAACCATCAGGGGAACACACTCTCCTCACGAAACTGTTCACCTGGTAACATGTCCCCTGTATATTAAACCATCAGGGGAACACACTCTCCTCACTTATACTGTTCACCTGGTAACATGAACCTTGTATATTAAACCATCAGGGGAACACACTCTCCTCAATTATACATTTCACTTGGTGACATGTCCCGTGTGTATTAAACCATCAGGGGAACACACTCTCCTCACTTATACTGTTCACCTGGCAACATGTCCCGTGAGTATTAAACAATCAGGGGAACACACTCTCCTCACTTATACTGTTGACCTGGTGACATGTCCCGTCAGTATTAAACAATCAGGGGAACTCACACTCCTCACTTATACTGTTCACCTGGTAACATGTCCCGTGTATATTAAACCATCAGCGGAACACACTCTCCTCACTAAGACTGTTCACCTGGTAACATGTCCCGTGCGTGTTAAACCATCAGGGGAAAACACTCTCCTCACATATACTGTTCACCTGGTAACATGTCCTGTGAGTATTAAACAATCAGGGGAACACTCTCTCCTCACTTATACTGTTCACCTGGTAACATGTCCTGTGTATATTAAACCATCAGGGGAACACATTCTCCTCACTTATACTGTTCACCTGGTAACATGCCCTGTGTGTATTAAACCATCAGACGAACACACTCTCCTCACTTATACTGTTCACCTGGTAACATGTCCCGTGAATATTAAACCATCAGGGGAAAGCACTCTCCTCACTTATACTGTTCACCTGGTAACATGTCCCGTGAATATTAAACCATCAGGGGAAAGCACTCTCCTCACTTATACTGTTCACCTGGTAACATGTCCCGTGTATATTAAACCATCAGGGGAACACACTCTCCTCACTTATACTGTTCACCTGGTATCATGTCCCGTGTATATGAAACCATCAGGGGAACACACTCTCCTCACTTATACTGTTCAGCTGGTAACATGTCCCGTGAGTATTAAACAATCAGGGGAACACACTCTCCTCACTTATACTGTTCACCTGGTAACATGTCCTGTGTATATTAAACAATCAGGGGAACACACTCTCCTCACTTATACTCTTCACCTGGTATAATGTCCCGTGCGTGTTAAACCATCAGGGGAACACACTCTCCTCACTTATACTGTTCACCTGGCAACATGTCCCGTGAGTATTAAACAATCAGGGGAACACACTCTCCTCACTTATACTGTTCACCTGGTGACATGTACCTTGTATATTAAACCATCAGGGGAACACACTCTCCTCACTTATAATGTTCACCTGCTAACATGTCCCCTGTATATTAAACCATCAGGGGAACACACTCTCCTCACTTATTCTGTTCACCTGGTAACATGTACCTTGTATATTAAACCATCAGGGGAACACACTCTCCTCAATTATACATTTCACTTGGTGACATGTCCTGTGTATATTAAACCATCAGGGGAACACACTCTCCTCACTTATACTGTTCACCTGGCAACATGTACCTTGTATATTAAACCATCAGGGGAACACACTCTCCTCAATTATACATTTCACTTGGTGACATGTCCTGTGTATATTAAACCATCAGGGGAACACACTCTCCTCACTTATACTGTTCACCTGGTAACATGTACCTTGTATATTAAACCATCAGGGGAACACACTCTCCTCAATTATACATTTCACTTGGTGACATGTCCCCTGTATATTAAACCATCAGGGGAACACACTCTCCTCACTTATACTGTTCACCTGGTAACATGTACCTTGTATATTAAACCATCAGGGGAACACACTCTCCTCACTTATACTGTTCACTTGGTGACATGTCCTGTGTATATTAA
This sequence comes from Heterodontus francisci, assembly GCF_036365525.1. Taxonomy (NCBI): domain Eukaryota; kingdom Metazoa; phylum Chordata; class Chondrichthyes; order Heterodontiformes; family Heterodontidae; genus Heterodontus; species Heterodontus francisci. The sequence continues at coordinate 4,226,237 of NW_027142345.1, forward strand.
ACCATCAGGGGAACACACTCTCCTCAATTATACATTTCACTTGGTGACATGTCCTGTGTATATTAAACCATCAGGGGAACACACTCTCCTCACTTATACTGTTCACCTGGTAACATGTACCTTGTATATTAAACCATCAGGGGAACACACTCTCCTCAATTATACATTTCACTTGGTGACATGTCCCCTGTATATTAAACCATCAGGGGAACACACTCTCCTCACTTATACTGTTCACCTGGTAACATGTCCCGTGTGTATTAAACCATCAGGGGAACACACTCTCCTCAATTATACTGTTCAACTGGTAACATGTCCCCTGTATATTAAACCATCAGGGGAACACACTCTCCTCACTTATACTGTTCACCTGTTAACATGTCCCCTGTATATTACACCATCAGGGGAACACACTCTCCTCACTTAATCTGTTCACCAGGTGACAAGTCCCGTGTGTATTAAACCATCCGGGGAACACACTCTCCTCACTTATACTATTCACCAGGTGACATGTCCCGTGTGTATTGAACATTCAGGAGAACACACTCTCCTCACTTATACTGTTCACCTGGTAACATGTCCCGTGTACATTAAACCATCAGGGGAACACACTCTCCTCACTTATACTGTTCACCAGGTGACATGTCCCGTGTGTATTAAACAATCAGGGGAACACACTCTCCTCACTTATACTCTTCACCTGGTGACATTTCCCGTGTGTATTAAACCATCCGGGGAACACACTCTCCTCACTTATACTGTTCAACAGGTGACATGTCCCGTGTGTATTGAACATTCAGGAGAACACACTCTCCTCACTTATACTGTTCACCTGGTAACATGTCCCGTGTACATTAAACCATCAGGGGAACACACTCTCCTCACTTATACTCTTCACCTGGTGACATGTCCCGTGCGTGTTAAACCATCAGGGGAACACACTCTCCTCACTTATACTCTTCACCTGGTGACATTTCCCGGGTATATTAAACCATCAGCGGAACACACTCTCCTCACTTATACTGTTCACCTGGTAACATGTCCCGTGCGTGTTAAACCATCAGGGGAACACACTCTCCTCACTTATACTGTTCACCTGGTAACATGTCCTGTGTGTATTAAACCATCAGAGGAACACACTCTCCTCACTTATACTATTCACCTGGTAACATGTCCCGTGAATATTAAACCATCAGGGGAAAGCACTCTCCTCACTTATCCTGTTCACCTGGTAACATGTCCCGTGTGCATTAAACCATCAGGGGAACACACTCTCCTCACTTATACTGCTCACCTGGTAACATGTCCTGTGTGTATTAAACCATCAGGGGAACACATTCTCCTCACTTATACTGTTCACCTGGTAACATGTCCCGTGTGCATTAAACCATCAGGGGAACACACTCTCCTCACTTATACTGTTCACCTGGTAACATGTCCTGTGTGTATTAAACCATCAGGGGAACACACTCTCCTCACTTATACTGCTCACCTGGTAACATGTCCTGTGTGTATTAAACCATCAGGGGAACACATTCTCCTCACTTATACTGTTCACCTGGTAACATGTCCCGTGTGCATTAAACCATCAGGGGAACACATTCTCCTCACTTATACTGTTCACCTGGTAACATGTAACTTGTATATTAAACCATCAGGGGAACATACTCTCCTCAATTATACATTTCACCTGGTAACATGTCCTGTGTATATTAAACCATCAGGGGAACACACTCTCCTCACTTATACTGTTCAACTGGTAACATGTCCCCTGTATATTAAACCATCAGGGGAACACACTCTCCTCACTTATACTGTTCACCTGTTAACATGTACCTTGTATATTAAACCATCAGGGGAACACACTCTCCTCACTTATACTGTTCACCAGGTGACAAGTCCCGTGTGTATTAAACCATCCGGGGAACACACTCTCCTCACTTATACTGTTCACCAGGTGACATGTCCCGTGTGTATTGAACATTCAGGAGAACACACTCTCCTCACTTATACTGTTCACCTGGTAACATGTCCCGTGTGCATTAAACCATCAGGGGAACACACTCTCCTCACTTATACTGTTCACCAGGTGACATGTCCCGTGTGTATTAAACAATCAGGGGAACACACTCTCCTCACTTATACTCTTCACCTGGTAACATGTCCCGTGCGTGTTAAACCATCAGGGGAACACACTCTCCTCACTTATACTCTTCACCTGGTGACATGTCCCGTGCGTGTTAAACCATCAGGGGAACACACTCTCCTCACTTATACTCTTCACCTGGTGACATGTCCCGGGTATATTAAACCATCAGCGGAACACACTCTCCTCACTTATACTGTTCACCTGGTAACATGTCCCGTGCGTGTTAAACCATCAGGGGAACACACTCTCCTCACTTATACTGTTCACCTGGTAACATGTCCTGTGTGTATTAAACCATCAGAGGAACACACTCTCCTCACTTATACTATTCACCTGGTAACATGTCCCGTGAATATTAAACCATCAGGGGAAAGCACTCTCCTCACTTATCCTGTTCACCTGGTAACATGTCCCGTGTGCATTAAACCATCAGGGGAACACACTCTCCTCACTTATACTGTTCACCTGGTAACATGTCCTGTGTGTATTAAACCATCAGGGGAACACATTCTCCTCACTTATACTGTTCACCTGGTAACATGTCCTGTGTGTATTAAACCATCAGGGGAACACACTCTCCTCACTTATACTGTTCACCTGGTAACATGTCCCGTGAATATTAAACCATCAGTGGAAAGCACTCTCCTCACTTATACTGTTCACCTGGTAACATGTCCCGTGTGCATTAAACCATCAGGGGAACACACTCTTCTCACTTATACTGTTCACCTGGTGACATGTCCCGTCAGTATTAAACAATCAGGGGAAATCACTCTCCTCACTTATACTCTTCAAATGGTAACAAGTCCCGTGTATATTAAACCATCAGGGGAACACACTCTCCTCACTTATACTTTTCAGCTGGTAACATGTCCCGTGAGTATTAAACACTCAGGGGAACACACTCTCCTCACTTATACTGTTCACCTGGTAACATGTCCTGTGTGTATTAAACAATCAGAGGAACACACTCTCCTCACTTATACTGTTCACCTGGTATAATGTCCCGTGCGTGTTAAACCATCAGGGGAACACACTCTGTTCACTTATACTGTTCACTTGGTAACATGTCCCGTGCGTGTTAAACAATCAGGGGAACACACTCTCCTCACTTATCCTATTCACCTGGTGACATGTCCCGTGTGTATTAAACAATCAGGGGAACTCACTCTCCTCACTTATACTGTTCACCTGGTAACATGTACCTTGTATATTAAACCATCAGGGGAACACACTCTCCTCACTTATACTGTTCAACTGGTAACATGTAACTTGTATATTAAACCATCAGGGGAACACACTCTCCTCACTTATACTGTTCACCTGGTAACATGTCCCCTGTATATTAAACCATCAGGGGAACACACTCTCCTCAATTATACTGTTCACCTGGTAACATGTCCCCTGTATATTAAACCATCAGGGCAACACACTCTCCTCACTTATACTGTTCACCTGGTAACATGTACCTTGTATATTAAACCATCAGGGGAACACACTCTCCTCACGAAACTGTTCACCTGGTAACATGTCCCCTGTATATTAAACCATCAGAGGAACACACTCTCCTCACTTATACTGTTCACCTGGTAACATGAACCTTGTATATTAAACCATCAGGGGAACACACTCTCCTCAATTATACATTTCACTTGGTGACATGTCCTGTGTATATTAAACCATCAGGGGAACACATCTCCTCAATTATACTGTTCACCTGGTAACATGTCCCGTGTATATTAAACCATCAGGGGAACACACTCTCCTCACTTATGCTGTTCACCTGGTAACATGTCCCCTGTATATTAAACAATCATTGGAACACACTCTCCTCACTTATACTGTTCACCTGGTAACATGAACCTTGTATATTAAACCATCAGGGGAACACACTCTCCTCAATTATACATTTCACTTGGTGACATGTCCTGTGTATATTAAACCATCAGGGGAACACATCTCCTCAATTATACATTTCACTTGGTGACATGTCCTGTGTATATTAAACCATCAGGGGAACACACTCTCCTCAATTATACTGTTCACCTGGTAACATGTACCCTGTATATTAAACCATCAGGGGAACACACTCTCCTCACTTATACTGTTCACCTGGTAACATGTACCTTGTATATTAAACCATCAGGGGAACACACTCTCCTCAATTATACATTTCACTTGGTGACATGTGCTGTGTATATTAAACCATCAGGGGAACACACTCTCCTCACTTATACTGTTCACCAGGTGACATGTCCCGTGTGTATTGAACATTCAGGAGAACACACTCTCCTCACTTATACTGTTCACCTGGTAACATGTCCCGTGTACATTAAACATTCAGGGGAACACACTCTCCTCACTTATACTGTTCACCAGGTGACATGTACCGTGTGTATTAAACCATCAGGGGAACACACTCTCCTCACTTATACTGTTCACCAGGTGACATGTCCCGTGTGTATTAAACCATCAGGGGAACACACTCTCCTCACTTATACTGTTCACCTGGCAACATGTCACGTGAGTATTAAACAATCAGGGGAACACACTCTCCTCACTTATACTGTTCAGCTGGTAACATGTCCCGTGCGTGTTAAACCATCAGGGGAACACACTCTCCTCACTTATACTCTTCACCTGGTGACATGTCCCGTGCGTGTTAAACCATCAGGGGAACACACTCTCCTCACTTATACTCTTCACCTGGTGACATGTCCCGTCAGTATTAAACAATCAGGGGAACTCACTCCCCTCACTTATACTCTTCACCTGGTATAATGTCCCGTGCGTGTTAAACCATCAGGGGAGCACACTCTACTCACTTATACTGTTCACCTGGTAACATGTCCCGTGCGTGTTAAACCATCAGGGGAACACACTCTCCTCACTTATACTGTTCACCTTGTGCCATGTCCCGGGTATATTAAACAATCAAGGGAATACACTCTCCTCACTTACACTGTTCACCTGGTAACATGTCCCGTGTATATTAAACCATCAGGGGAACACACTCTCCTCACTTATACTGTTCACCAGGTGACATGTCCCGTGTGTATTAAACCATCAGGGGAACACACTCTCCTCACTTATACTGTTCACCTGGCAACATGTCCCGTGAGTATTAAACAATCAGGGGAACACACTCTCCTCACTTATACTGTTCAGCTGGTAACATGTCCCGTGCGTGTTAAACCATCAGGGGAACACACTCTCCTCACTTATACTCTTCACCTGGTGACATGTCCCGTGCGTGTTAAACCATCAGGGGAACACACTCTCCTCACTTATACTCTTCACCTGGTGACATGTCCAGTCAGTATTAAACAATCAGGGGAACTCACTCCCCTCACTTATACTCTTCACCTGGTATAATGTCCCGTGCGTGTTAAACCATCAGGGGAGCACACTCTCCTCACTTATACTGTTCACCTGGTAACATGTCCCGTGCGTGTTAAACCATCAGGGGAACACACTCTCCTCACTTATACTGTTCACCTTGTGCCATGTCCCGGGTATATTAAACAATCAAGGGAATACACTCTCCTCACTTACACTGTTCACCTGGTAACATGTCCCGTGTATATTAAACCATCAGGGGAACACACTCTCCTCACTTATACTGTTCACCTGGTAACATGTCCCCTGTATATTAAACCATCTGGGGAACACACTCTCCTCACTTATGCTGTTCACCTGGTAACATGTCCCCTGTATATTAAACCATCAGGGGAACACACTCTCCTCACTCATACTGTTCACCTGGTAACATGTACCTTGTATATTAAACCATCAGGGGAACACAATCTCCTCACTTATACTGTTCACCTGGTAACATGTACCTTGTATATTAAACCATCAGGGGAACACATTCTCCTCACTTATGCTGTTCACCTGGTAACATGTCCGCTGTATATTAAACCATCAGGGGAACACACTCTCCTCACTTATACTGTTCACCTGGTAACATGAACCTTGTATATTAAACCATCAGGGGAACACACTCTCCTCAATTAAACATTTCACTTGGTGACATGTCCTGTGTATATTAAACCATCAGGGGAACACATCTCCTCAATTATACATTTCACTTGGTGACATGTCCTGTGTATATTAAACCATCAGGGGAACACTTCTCCTCAATTATACTGTTCACCTTGTAACATGTCCCCTGTATGTTAAACCATCAGGGGAACACACTCTCCTCAATTATACATTTCACTTGGTGACATGTCCTGTGTATATTAAACCATCAGGGGAACACTTCTCCTCAATTATACTGTTCACCTTGTAACATGTCCCCTGTATGTTAAACAATCAGGGGAACACACTCTCCTCACTTACACAGTTCACCTGGTAACATGTACCTTGTATATTAAACCATCAGGGGAACACACTCTCCTCAATTATACATTTCACTTGGTGACATGTGCTGTGTATATTAAACCATCAGGGAAACACACTCTCCTCACTTATACTGTTCACCAGGTGACATGTCCCGTTTGTATTAAACCATCAGGGGAACACACTCTCCTCACTTATACTGTTCACCTGGTAACATGTCCCGTGTGTATTGAACATTCAGGAGAACACACTCTCCTCACTTATACTGTTCACCTGGTAACATGTCCGTGTACATTAAACCATCAGGGGAAGACACTCTCCTCACTTATACTGTTCACCAGGTGACATGTGCCTTGTGTATTAAACAATCAGGGGAACACACTCTCCTCACTTATACTGTTCAGCTGGTAACATGTCCCGTGCGTGTTAAACCATCAGGGGAACACACTCTCCTCACTTATACTCTTCACCTGGTGACATATCCCGTGCGTGTTAAACCATTAGGGGAACACACTCTCCTCACTTATACTCTTCACCTGGCAACATGTCCTGTGAAAATTAAACCATCAGGGGAACACCTTCTCCTCACTTATACTGTTCACCTGGTAACATGTCCTTTGTGTATTAAACCATCAGAGGAACACACTCTCCTCACTTATACTATTCACCTGGTAACATGTCCCGTGAATATTAAACCATCAGGGGAAAGCACTCTCCTCACTTATCCTGTTCACCTGGTAACATGTCCCGTGTGCATTAAACCATCAGGGGAACACACTCTCCTCACTTATACTGTTCACCTGGTGACATGTCCCGTGTATATTAAACCATCAGCGGAACACACTCTCCTCACTTATACTTTTCACCTGGTAACATGTCCTTTGTGTATTAAACCATCAGAGGAACACACTCTCCTCACTTATACTGTTCACCTGGTGACATGTCCCGTGTATATTAAACCATCAGCGGAACACACTCTCCTCACTTATACTGTTCACCTGGTAACATGTCCCGTGTATATTAAACCATCAGCGGAAAACACTCTCCTCACTTATACTGTTCACCTGGTAAGATGTCCCGTGCGTGTTAAACCATCAGGGGAACACACTCTCCTCACATACACTGTTCACCTGGTAACATGTCCCGTGAGTATTAAACAATCAGGGGAACACACTCTCCTCACTTATACCGTTCACCTGGTAACATGTCCTGTGTATATTAAAGCTTCAGGGGAACACATTCTCCTCACTTCTACTGTTCACCTCGTAACATGTCCTGTGTGTATTAAAACATCAGGGGAACAAACTCTCCTCACTTATACTGTTCACCTGGTAACATGTCCTGTGTGTATTAAAAGATCAGGGGAACACACTCTCCTCACTTGTACTGTTCACCTGGTAACATGTCCTGTGTGTAGTAAAACATCAGGGGAACACACTCTCCTCACTTATACCGTTCACCTGGTAACATGTCCTGTGTATATTAAAGCTTCAGGGGAACACATTCTCCTCACTTCTACTGTTCACCTCGTAACATGTCCTGTGTGTATTAAAACATCAGGGGAACACACTCTCCTCACTTATACTGTTCACCTGGTAACATGTCCCGTGAATATTAAACCATCAGGGGAAAGCACTCTCCTCACTTATACTGTTCACCTGGTAACATGACCCGTGTGCATTAAAACATCAGGGGAAAACACTCTCCTCACTTATACTGTTCACCTGGTGACATGTCCCGTCAGTATTAAACAATCAGGGGAACTCACTCTCCTCACTTATACTCTTCACCTGGTATAATGTCCCGTGCGTGTTAAACCATCAGGGGAACACACTCTCCTCACTTATACTGTTCACCTGGCAACATGTCCCGTGTATATTAAACCATCAGGGGAACACACTCTCCTCACTTATACTGTTCACCTGGTAAGATGTCCCGTGCGTGTTAAACCATCAGGGGAACACACTCTCCTCACTTATACTGTTCACCTGGTAACATGTCCCGTGCGTGTTAAACCATCAGGGGAACACACTCTCCTCACTTATACTGTTCACCTGGTGCCATGTCCCGGGTATATTAAACAATCAAGGGAATTCACTCTCCTCACTTACACTGTTCACCTGGTAACATGTCCCGTGTATATTAAACCATCAGGGGAACACAATCTCCTCACTTATACTGTTCACCAGGTGACATGTCCCGTGTGTATTGAACATTCAGGAGAACACACTCTCCTCACTTATACTGTTCACCTGGTAACATGTCCCGTGTACATTAAACCATCAGGGGAACACACTCTCCTCACTTATCCTGTTCACCTGGCAACATGTCCCGTGAGTATTAAACAATCAGGGGAACACACTCTCCTCACTTATACTGTTCACCTGGTAACATGTCCCGTGCGTGTTAAACCATCATGGGAACACACTCTCCTCACTTATACTCTTCACCTGGTGACATGTCCCGTGCGTGTTAAACCATCAGGGGAACACACTCTCCTCACTTATACTCTTCACCTGGTGACATGTCCCGGGTATATTAAACCATCAGCGGAACACACTCTCCTCACTTATACTGTTCACCTGGTGACATGTCCCGTGTGTATTAAACCATCAGGCGAACACACTCTCCTCACTTATACTCTTCACCTGGTGACATGTCCCGTGTATATTAAACCATCAGCGGAACACACTCTCCTCACTTATACTGTTCACCTGGTAACATGTCCCGTGCGTGTTAAACCATCAGGGGAACACACTCTCCTCACATACACTGTTCACCTGGTAACATGTCCCGTGAGTATTAAACAATCAGGGGAACACACTCTCCTCACTTATACTGTTCACCTGGTAACATGTCCTGTGTATATTAAACCTTCAGGGGAACACATTCTCCTCACTTGTACTGTTCACCTGGTGACAGGTCCCGTCAGTATTAAACAATCAGGGGAACTCACTCTCCTCACTTATACTCTTCACGTGGTATAATGTCCCGTGCGTGTTAAACCATCAGGGGAACACACTCTCCTCACTTATACTGTTCACCTGGCAACATGTCCCGTGAGTATTAAACCATCAGGGGAAAGCACTCTCCTCACTTATACTGTTGACCTGGTGACATGTCCCGTCAGTATTAAACAATCAGGGGAACTCACTCTCCTCACTTATACTGTTCACCTGGTAACATGTCCCGTGTATATTAAACCATCAGCGGAACACACTCTCCTCACTTATACTGTTCACCTGGTAACATGTCCCGTGCGTGTTAAACCATCAGGGGAACACACTCTCCTCACATACACTGTTCACCTGGTAACATGTCCCGTGAGTATTAAACAATCAGGGGAACTCACTCTCCTCACTTATACTGTTCACCTGGTAACATGTCCCGTGTATATTAAACCATCAGCGGAACACACTCTCCTCACTTATACTGTTCACCTGGTAACATGTCCCGTGCGTGTTAAACCATCAGGGGAACACACTCTCCTCACATACACTGTTCACCTGGTAACATGTCCCGTGAGTATTAAACAATCAGGGGAACACACTCTCTTCACTTATACCGTTCACCTGGTAACATGTCCTGTGTATATTAAACCTTCAGGGGAACACATTCTCCTCACTTATACTGTTCACCTGGTAACATGTCCCGTGTGCATTAAAACATCAGGGGAACACACTCTCCTCACTTATACTGTTCACCTGGTGACATGTCCCGTCAGTATTAAACAATCAGGTGAACTCACTCCCATCACTTATACTCTTCACCTGGTATAATGTCCCGTGCCTGTTAAACCATCAGGGGAACACACTCTCCTCACTTATACTGTTCACCTGGTAACATGTCCCGTGCGTGTAAAACCATCAGGGGAACACACTCTCCTCACTTATACTGTTCACCTGGTGCCATGTCCCGGGTATATTAAACAATCAAGGGAATACACTCTCCTCACTTACACTGTTCACCTGGTAACATGTCCCGTGTATATTAAACCATCAGGGGAACACACTCTCCTCACTTATACTGTTCACCTGGTAACATGTCCCCTGTATATTAAACCATCAGGGGAACACACTCTCCTCAATTATACTGTTCACCTGGTAACATGTCCCCTGTATATTAAACCATCAGGGCAACACACTCTCCTCACTTATACTGTTCACCTGGTAACATGTACCTTGTATATTAAACCATCAGGGGAACACACTCTCCTCACTTATACTGTTCACCTGGTAACATGTCCCGTGTATATTAAACCATCAGGGGAACACACTCTCCTCACTTATACTGTTCACCTGGTAACATGTTTCGTGTATATTAAACCATCAGGGGAACACACTCTCCTCACTTATACTGTTCACCTGGTAACATGTACCTTGTATATTAAACCATCAGGGCAACACACTCTCCTCACTTATACTGTTCACCTGGTAACATGTACCTTGTATATTAAACCATCAGGGGAACACACTCTCCTCACTTATACTGTTCACCTGGTAACATGAACCTTGTATATTAAACCATCAGGGGAACACACTCTCCTCAATTAAACATTTCACTTGGTGACATGTCCTGTGTATATTAAACCATCAGGGGAACACACTCTCCTCAATTAAACATTTCACTTGGTGACATGTCCTGTGTATATTAAACCATCAGGTGAACACTTCTCCTCAATTATACTGTTCACCTGGTAACATGTCCCCTGTATGTTAAACCATCAGGGGAACACACTCTCCTCACTTATACTGTTCACCTGGTAACATGTACCTTGTATATTAAACCATCAGGGGAACACACTCTCCTCAATTATACATTTCACTAGGTGACATGTGCTGTGTATATTAAACAATCAGGGGAACACACTCTCCTCACTTATACTGTTCACCAGGTGACATGTCCCGTGTGTATTGAACATTCAGGAGAACACACTCTCCTCACTTATACTGTTCACCTGGTAACATGTCCGTGTACATTAAACCATCAGGGGAACACACTCTCCTCACTTATACTGTTCACCTGGTAACATGTCCTGTGTGTATTAAACAATCAGGGGAACACACTCTCCTCACTTATACTGTTCACCAGGTGACATGTGCCGTGTGTATTAAACAATCAGGGGAACACACTCTCCTCACTTATACTGTTCACCTGGCAACATGTCCCGTGTGTATTAAACAATCAGGGGAACACACTCTCCTCACTTATACTGTTCACCTGGTAACATGTACAGTGTGTATTAAACAATCAGGGGAACACACTCTCCTCACTTATACTGTTCAGCTGGTAACATGTCCCGTGCGTGTTAAACCATCAGGGGAACACACTCTCCTCACTTATACTCTTCACCTGGTGACATATCCCGTGCGTGTTAAACCATTAGGGGAACACACTCTCCTCACTTATACTCTTCACCTGGTGACATGTCCCGGGTATATTAAACAATCAGGGGAACACACTCTCCTCACTTAGACTGTTCACCTGGTAACATGTCCCGTGCGTGTTAAACCATCAGGGGAACACACTCTCCTCACTTATACTGTTCACCTGGCAACATGTCCTGTGAAAATTAAACCATCAGGGGAACACCTTCTCCTCACTTATACTGTTCACCTGGTAACATGTCCTTTGTGTATTAAACCATCAGAGGAACACACTCTCCTCACTTATACTATTCACCTGGTAACATGTCCCGTGAATATTAAACCATCAGGGGAAAGCACTCTCCTCACTTATCCTGTTCACCTGGTAACATGTCCCGTGTGCATTAAACCATCAGCGGAACACACTCTCCTCACTTATACTGTTCACCTGGCAACATGTCCCGTGAATATTAAACAATCAGGGGAACACACTCTCCTCACTTATACTGTTGACCTGGTGACATGTCCCGTCAGTATTAAACAATCAGGGGAACTCACTCTCCTCACTTATACTGTTCACCTGGTAACATGTCCCGTGTATATTAAACCATCAGCGGAACACACTCTCCTCACTTATACTGTTCACCTGGTAACATGTCCCGTGAGTATTAAACCATCAGGGGAACACACTCTCCTCACATACACTGTTCCCCTGGTAACATGTCCCGTGAGTATTAAACAATCAGGGGAACACAATCTCCTCACTTATACCGTTCACCTCGTAACATGTCCCGTGTGTATTAAAACATCAGGGGAACACACTCTCCTCACATACACTGTTCCCCTGGTAACATGTCCCGTGAGTATTAAACAATCAGGGGAACACAATCTCCTCACTTATACCGTTCACCTGGTAACATGTCCCGTGTATATTAAACCATCAGGGGAACACATTCTACTCACTTATACTGTTCACCTGGTAACATGTCCCGTGAGTATTAAACCATCAAGGGAACACACTCTCCTCACATACACTGTTCACCTCGTAACATGTCCTGTGTCTATTAAAACATCAGGGGAACACACTCTCCTCACTTATACTGTTCACCTGATAACATGTCCCGTGAATATTAAACCATCAGGCGAAAGCACTCTCCTCACTTATACTGTTCACCTGGTAACATGTCCCGTGTGCATTAAAACATCAGGGGAACAAACTCTCCTCACTTATACTGTTCACCTGGTGACATGTCCCGTCAGTGTTAAACAATCAGGGGAACTCACTCTCCTCACTTATACTCTTCACCTGGTATAATGTCCCGTGCGTGTTAAACCATCAGGGGAACACACTCTCCTCACTTATACTGTTCACCTGGCAACATGTCCCGTGTATATTAAACCATCAGGGGAGCACACTCTCCTCACTTATACTGTTCACCTGGTAACATGTCCCGTGCGTGTTAAACCATCAGGGGAACACACTCTCCTCACTTATACTGTTCACCTGGTGCCATGTCCCGGGTATATTAAACAATCAAGGGAATACACTCTCCTCACTTACACTGTTCACCTGGTAACATGTCCCGTGTATATTAAACCATTCAGGGGAACACACTCTCCTCACTTATACTGTTCACCAGGTGACATGTCCCGTGTGTATTGAACATTCAGGAGAACACACTCTCCTCACTTATACTGTTCACCTGGTAACATGTCCCGTGCACATTAAACCATCAGGGGAACACACTCTCCTCACTTATACTGTTCACATGGCAACATGTCCCGTGAGTATTAAACAATCAGGGGAACACACTCTCCTCACTTATACTGTTCACCTGGTAACATGTCCCGTGCGTGTTAAACCATCAGGGGAACACACTCTCCTCACTTATACTCTTCACCTGGTGACATGTCCCGTGCGTGTTAAACCATCAGGGGAACACACTCTCCTCACTTATACTCTTCACCTGGTGACATGTCCCGGGTATATTAAACCATCAGCGGAACTCACTCTCCTCACTTATACTGTTCACCTGGTAACATGTCCCGTGCTTGTTAAACCATCAGGGGAACACACTCTCCTCACTTATACTCTTCACCTGGTGACATATCCCGTGCGTGTTAAACCATTAGGGGAACACACTCTGCTCACTTATACTCTTCACCTGGTGAAATGTCCCGGGTATATTAAACAATCAGGGGAAAGCACTCTCCTCACTTATCCTGTTCACCTGGTAACATGTCCCGTGCGTGTTAAACCATCAGGGGAACACACTCTCCTCACTTATACTGTTCACCTGGCAACATGTCCTGTGAAAATTAAACCATCAGGGGAACACCTTCTCCTCACTTATACTGTTCACCTGGTAACATGTCCTTTGTGTATTAAACCATCAGAGGAACACACACTCCTCACTTATACTATTCACCTGGTAACATGTCCCGTGAATATTAAACCATCAGGGGAAAGCACTCTCCTCACTTATCCTGTTCACCTGGTAACATGTCCCGTGTGCATTAAACCATCAGCGGAACACACTCTCCTCACTTATACTGTTCACCTGGCAACATGTCCCGTGAATATTAAACAATCAGGGGAACACACTCTCCTCACTTATACTGTTGACCTGGTGACATGTCCCGTCAGTATTAAACAATCAGGGGAACTCACTCTCCTCACTTATACTGTTCACCTGGTAACATGTCCCGTGTATATTAAACCATCAGGGGAACACACTCTCCTCACTTATACTGTTCACCTGGAAACATGTCCCGTGAGTATTAAACCATCAAGGGAACACACTCTCCTCACATACACTGTTCCCCTGGTAACATGTCCCGTGAGTATTAAACAATCAGGGGAACACAATCTCCTCACTTATACCGTTCACCTCGTAACATGTCCCGTGTGTATTAAAACATCAGGGGAACACACTCTCCTCACATACACTGTTCCCCTGGTAACATGTCCCGTGAGTATTAAACAATCAGGGGAACACAATCTCCTCACTTATACCGTTCACCTGGTAACATGTCCCGTGTATATTAAACCATCAGGGGAACACATTCTACTCACTTATACTGTTCACCTGGTAACATGTCCCGTGAGTATTAAACCATCAAGGGAACACACTCTCCTCACATACACTGTTCACCTCGTAACATGTCCTGTGTCTATTAAAACATCAGGGGAACACACTCTCCTCACTTATACTGTTCACCTGATAACATGTCCCGTGAATATTAAACCATCAGGCGAAAGCACTCTCCTCACTTATACTGTTCACCTGGTAACATGTCCCGTGTGCATTAAAACATCAGGGGAACAAACTCTCCTCACTTATACTGTTCACCTGGTGACATGTCCCGTCAGTGTTAAACAATCAGGGGAACTCACTCTCCTCACTTATACTCTTCACCTGGTATAATGTCCCGTGCGTGTTAAACCATCAGGGGAACACACTCTCCTCACTTATACTGTTCACCTGGCAACATGTCCCGTGTATATTAAACCATCAGGGGAGCACACTCTCCTCACTTATACTGTTCACCTGGTAACATGTCCCGTGCGTGTTAAACCATCAGGGGAACACACTCTCCTCACTTATACTGTTCACCTGGTGCCATGTCCCGGGTATATTAAACAATCAAGGGAATACACTCTCCTCACTTACACTGTTCACCTGGTAACATGTCCCGTGTATATTAAACCATCAGGGGAACACACTCTCCTCACTTATACTGTTCACCAGGTGACATGTCCCGTGTGTATTGAACATTCAGGAGAACACACTCTCCTCACTTATACTGTTCACCTGGTAACATGTCCCGTGCACATTAAACCATCAGGGGAACACACTCTCCTCACTTATACTGTTCACATGGCAACATGTCCCGTGAGTATTAAACAATCAGGGGAACACACTCTCCTCACTTATACTGTTCACCTGGTAACATGTCCCGTGCGTGTTAAACCATCAGGGGAACACACTCTCCTCACTTATACTCTTCACCTGGTGACATGTCCCGTGCGTGTTAAACCATCAGGGGAACACACTCTCCTCACTTATACTCTTCACCTGGTGACATGTCCCGGGTATATTAAACCATCAGCGGAACTCACTCTCCTCACTTATACTGTTCACCTGGTAACATGTCCCGTGCTTGTTAAACCATCAGGGGAACACACTCTCCTCACTTATACTCTTCACCTGGTGACATGTCCCGGGTATATTAAACAATCAGGGGAAAGCACTCTCCTCACTTATCCTGTTCACCTGGTAACATGTCCCGTGCGTGTTAAACCATCAGGGGAACACACTCTCCTCACTTATACTGTTCACCTGGCAACATGTCCTGTGAAAATTAAACCATCAGGGGAACACCTTCTCCTCACTTATACTGTTCACCTGGTAACATGTCCTTTGTGTATTAAACCATCAGAGGAACACACACTCCTCACTTATACTATTCACCTGGTAACATGTCCCGTGAATATTAAACCATCAGGGGAAAGCACTCTCCTCACTTATCCTGTTCACCTGGTAACATGTCCCGTGTGCATTAAACCATCAGCGGAACACACTCTCCTCACTTATACTGTTCACCTGGCAACATGTCCCGTGAATATTAAACAATCAGGGGAACACACTCTCCTCACTTATACTGTTGACCTGGTGACATGTCCCGTCAGTATTAAACAATCAGGGGAACTCACTCTCCTCACTTATACTGTTCACCTGGTAACATGTCCCGTGTATATTAAACCATCAGGGGAACACACTCTCCTCACTTATACTGTTCACCTGGAAACATGTCCCGTGAGTATTAAACCATCAAGGGAACACACTCTCCTCACATACACTGTTCCCCTGGTAACATGTCCCGTGAGTATTAAACAATCAGGGGAACACAATCTCCTCACTTATACCGTTCACCTCGTAACATGTCCTGTGTGTATTAAAACATCAGGGGAACACACTCTCCTCACTTATACTGTTCACCTGATAACATGTCCCGTGAATATTAAACCATCAGGCGAAAGCACTCTCCTCACTTATACTGTTCACCTGGTAACATGTCCCGTGTGCATTAAAACATCAGGGGAACAAACTCTCCTCACTTATACTGTTCACCTGGTGACATGTCCCGTCAGTGTTAAACAATCAGGGGAACACACTCTCCTCACTTATACTGTTCACCTGGTAACATGTCCCGTGCGTGTTAAACCATCAGGGGAACACACTCTCCTCACTTATACTGTTCACCTGGTGCCATGTCCCGGGTATATTAAACAATCAAGGGAATACACTCTCCTCACTTACACTGTTGACCTGGTAACATGTCCCGTGTATATTAAACCATCAGGGGAACACACTCTCCTCACTTATACTGTTCACCAGGTGACATGTCCCGTGTATATTGAACATTCAGGAGAACACACTCTCCTCACTTATACTGTTCACCTGGTAACATGTCCCGTGTACATTAAACCATCAGGGGAACACACTCTCCTCACTTATACTGTTCACCTGGCAACATGTCCCATGAGTATTAAACAATCAGGGGAACACACTCTCCTCACTTATACTGTTCACCTGGTAACATGTCCCGTGCGTGTTAAACCATCAGGGGAACACACTCTCCTCACTTATACTCTTCACCTGGTGACATGTGCCGTGCGTGTTAAACCATCAGGGGAACACACTCTCCTCACTTATACTCTTCACCTGGTGACATGTCCCGGGTATATTAAACCATCAGCGGAACACACTCTCCTCACTTATACTGTTCACCTGGTAACATGTCCCGTGCGTGTTAAACCATCAGGGGAACACACTCTCCTCACTTATACTGTTCACCTGGCAAAATGTCCTGTGAAAATTAAACCATCAGGGGAACACCTTCTCCTCACTTATACTGTTCACCTGGTAACATGTCCCGTGAATATTAAACCATCAGGGGAAAGCACTCTCCTCACTTATCCTGTTCACCTGGTAACATGTCTCGTGTGCATTAAACCATTAGGGAAACACACTCTCCTCACTTATACTGTTCACCTGGTGACATGTCCCGTGTATATTAAACCATCAGCGGAACACACTCTCCTCACTTATACTGTTCACCTGGCAACATGTCCCGTGAGTATTAAACAATCAGGGGAACACACTCTCCTCACTTATACTGTTGACCTGGTGACATGTCCCGTCAGTATTAAACAATCAGGGGAACTCACTCTCCTCACTTATACTGTTCACCTGGTAACATGTCCCGTGTATATTAAACCATCAGCGGAACACACTCTCCTCACTTATATTGTTCACCTGGTAACATGTCCCGTACGTGTTAAACCATCAGGGGAACACACTCTCCTCACATTTACTGTTCACCTGGTAACATGTCCCGTGAGTATTAAACAATCAGGGGAACACACTCTCCTCACTTATACCGTTCACCTGGTAACATGTCCTGTGTATATTAAACCTTCAGGGGAACACATTCTCCTCACTTATACTGTTCACCTCGTAACAGGTCCTGTGTGTATTAAAACATCAGGGGAACACACTCTCCTCACTTATACTGTTCACCTGGTAACATGTCCGTGAATATTAAACCATCAGGGGAAAGCACTCTCCTCACTTATACTGTTCACCTGGTAACATGTCCCGTGTGCATTAAAACATCAGGGGAACACACTCTCCTCACTTATACTGTTCACCTGGTGACATGTCCCGTCAGTATTAAACAATCAGGGGAACTCACTCTCCTCACTTATACTCTTCACCTGGTAACATGTCCCGTGAATATTAAACCATCAGGGGAAAGCACTCTCCTCACTTATCCTGTTCACCTGGTAACATGTCCCGTGTGCATTAAACCATCAGGGGAACACACTCTCCTCACTTATACTGTTCACCTGGTGACATGTCCCGTGTATATTAAACCATCAGCGGAACACACTCTCCTCAATTATACTGTTGACCTGGTGACATGTCCCGTCAGTATTAAACAATCAGGGGAACTCACTCTCCTCACTTATACTGTTCACCTGGTAACATGTCCCGTGTATATTAAACCATCAGCGGAACACACTCTCCTCACTTATACTGTTCACCTGGCAACATGTCCCGTGAATATTAAACAATCAGGGGAACACACTCTCCTCACTTATACTGTTCACCTGGTAACATGTCCCGTGAGTATTAAACCATCAGGGGAACACACTCTCCTCACATACTCTGTTCCCCTGGTAACATGTCCCGTGAGTATTAAACAATCAGGGGAACACAATCTCCTCACTTATACCGTTCACCTGGTAACATGTCCTGTGTATATTAAAGCTTCAGGGGAACACATTCTCCTCACTTGTACTGTTCACCTCGTAACATGTCCTGTGTGTATTAAAACATCAGGGGAACACACTCTCCTCACTTATACTTTTCACCTGATAACATGTCCCGTGAATATTAAACCATCAGGCGAAAGCACTCTCCTCACTTATACTGTTCACCTGGTAACATGTCCCGTGTGCATTAAAACATCAGGGGAACACACTCTTCTCACTTATACTGTTCACCTGGTAACATGTCCCGTCAGTGTTAAACAATCAGGGGAACTCACTCTCCTCACTTATACTCTTCACCTGGTATAATGTCCCGTGCGTGTTAAACCATCAGGGGAACACACTCTCCTCAATTATACTGTTCACATGGCAACATGTCCCGTGTATATTAAACCATCAGGGGAACGCACTCTCCTCACTTATACTGTTCACCTGGTAACATGTCCCGTGCGTGTTAAACCATCAGGGGAACACACTCTCCTCACTTATTCTGTTCACCTGGTGCCATGTCCCGGGTATATTAAACAATCAAGGGAATACACTCTCCTCACTTACACTGTACACCTGGTAACATGTCCCGTGTGTATTAAACCATCAGGGGAACACACTCTCCTCACTTATACTGTTCACCAGGTGACATGTCCCGTGTGTATTGAACATTCAGGAGAACACACTCTCCTCACTTATACTGTTCACCTGGTAACATGTCCCGTGTACATTAAACCATCAGGGGAACACACTCTCCTCACTTATACTGTTCACCTGGCAACATGTCCCGTGAGTATTAAACAATCAGGGGAACACACTCTCCTCACTTATACTGTTCACCTGGTAACATGTCCCGTGCGTGTTAAACCATCAGGGGAACACACTCTCCTCACTTATACTCTTCACCTGGTGACATGTCCCGTGCGTGTTAAACCATCAGGGGAACACACTCTCCTCACTTATACTCTTCACCTGGTGACATGTCCCGGGTATATTAAACCATCAGCGGAACACACTCTCCTCACTTATACTGTTCACCTGGTAACATGTCCCGTGCGTGTTAAACAATCAGGGGAACACACTCTCCTCACTTATACTGTTCACCTGGCAAAATGTCCTGTGAAAATTAAACCATCAGGGGAACACCTTCTCCTCACTTATACTGTTCACCTGGTAACATGTCCCGTGAATATTAAACCATCAGGGGAACACACTCTCCTCACTTATACGGTTCACCTGGTGACATGTCCCGTGTATATTAAACCATCAGCGGAACACACTCTCCTCACTTATACTGTTCACCTGGCAACATGTCCCGTGAGTATTAAACAATCAGGGGAACACACTCTCCTCACTTATACTGTTGACCTGGTGACATGTCCCGTCAGTATTAAACAATCAGGGGAACTCACTCTCCTCACTTATACTGTTCACCTGGTAACATGTCCCGTGTATATTAAACCATCAGCGGAACACACTCTCCTCACTTATATTGTTCACCTGGTAACATGTCCCGTGCGTGTTAAACCATCAGGGGAACACACTCTCCTCACATTTACTGTTCACCTGGTAACATGTCCCGTGAGTATTAAACAATCAGGGGAACACACTCTCCTCACTTATACCGTTCACCTGGTAACATGTCCTGTGTATATTAAACCTTCAGGAGAACACATTCGCCTCACTTATACTGTTCACCTCGTAACATGTCCTGTGTGTATTAAAACATCAGGGGAACACACTCTCCTCACTTATACTGTTCACCTGGTAACATGTCCGTGAATATTAAACCATCAGGGGAAAGCACTCTCCTCACTGATACTGTTCACCTGGTAACATGTCCCGTGTGCATTAAAACATCAGGGGAACACACTCTCCTCACTTATACTGTTCACCTGGTGACATGTCCCGTCAGTATTAAACAATCAGGGGAACTCACTCTCCTCACTTATACTCTTCACCTGGTATAATGTCCCGTGCGTGTTAAACCATCAGGGGAACACACTCTCCTCACTTATACTGTTCACCTGGCAACATGTCCCGTGAGTATTAAACAATCAGGGGAACACACTCTCCTCACTTATACTGTTCACCTGTTAACATGTCCCGTGCGTGTTAAACCATCAGGGGAACACACTCTCCTCACTTTTACTGTTCAACTGGAAACATGACCCGAGCGTGTTAAACCATCAGGGGAACACACTCTCCTCACTTATACTGTTCACCTGGTGCCATGTCCCGGGTATATTAAACAATCAGGGGAATACACTCTCCTCACTTACACTGTTCACCTGGTAACATGTCCCGTGTATATTAAACCATCAGGGGAACACACTCTCCTCAATTATACTGTTCACCTGGTAACATGTCCCGTGAATATTAAACAATCAGGGGAATACACTCTCCTCAATTACACTGTTCACCTGGTAACATGTCCCGTGTATATGAAACCATCAGGGCAACACACTCTCCTCACTTATACTGTTCACCAGGTGACATGTCCCGTGTGTATTAAACAATCAGGGGAACACACTCTCCTCACTTATACTGTTCACCTGGTATAATGTCCCGTGCGTGTTAAACCATCAGGGGAACACACTCTCCTCACTTATACTGTTCACCTGGCAACATGTCCCGTGAGTATTAAATAATCAGGGGAACACACTCTCCTCACTTATACTGTTCACCTGGTAACATGTCCCGTGTATATTAAACCATCAGGGGAACACACTCTCCTCACTTATACTGTTCACCTGGTAACATGTCCCGTGCGTATTAAACCATCAGGGGAACAAACTCTCCTCACTTATACTGTTCACCTGGCAACATGTCCCGTGAGTATTAAACAATCAGGGGAACACACTCTCCTCACTTATACTGTTCACCTGGTAACATGTCCCGTGTGTATTAAACAATCAGGGGAACACACTCTCCTCACTTATACTGTTCACCTGGTAACATGTCCCGTGCGTGTTAAACCATCAGGGGAACACACTCTCCTCACTTATACTGTTCACCTGGCAACATGTCCCGTGTATATTAAACAATCAGGGGAACACACTCTCCTAACTTATACTGTTCACCTGGCAACATGTCCCGTGTGTATTAAACAATCAGGGGAACACCCTCTCCACATTTATACTGTTCACCTGGTGACATGTCCCGTGTGAATTAAACCATCAGGGGAACACACTCTCCTCACTTATACTGTTCACCAGGTGACATGTCTCGTGTGTATTAAACAATCAGGGGAACACACTCTCCTCACTTATACTGTTCACCTGGTGACATGTCCCGTGTGTATTAAACAATCAGGGGAACACACTCTCCTCACTTATACTGTTCACCTGGTAACATGTCCCGTGCGTGTTAAACCATCAGGGGAACACACTTTCCTCACTTATACTGTTCACCTGGTAACATGTCCTGTGTGCATTAAATCATCAGGGGAACACACTCTCCTCACTTATACAGTTCACCTGACAACATGTCCCGTGAATATTAAACCATCAGGGGAAAGCACTCCCCTCACTTATACTGTTCACCTGCTAACATGTCCCGTGTGTATTAAACAATCAGGGGAACACACTCTCCTCACTTATACTGTTCACCTGCTAACATGTCCCGTGTGTATTAAACCATCAGGGGAACACACTTTCCTCACTTTTACTGTTCACCTGGCAACATGTCCCGTGAATATTAAACCATCAGGGGAAAGCACTCTCCTCACTTATACTGTTCACCTGGTAGCATGTCCTGCGTGCATTAAATCATCAGGGGAACACACTCTCCTCACTTATACAGTTCACTTGGTGAAATGTCCCTTGCGTATTAAACCATCAGGGGAACACACTCTCCTCACTTATACTGTTCACCTGGTGACATGTCCCGTGTATATTAAACCATCAGGGGAACACACTCTCCTCACTTATCCTGTTCACCTGGTGACATGTCCCGTGTATATTAAACCATCAGGGGAACACACTCACCTCACTTATACTGTTCACCTGGTAACATGTCCCGTGCGTGTTAAACCATCAGGGGAACACACTCTCCTCACTTACACTGTTCACTTGGTTACATGTCCCGTGCATATTAAACCATCAGGGGAACACGCTCTCCTCACTTAAACTGTTCATCTGGTAACATGTCCAGTGAATATTAAACCATCAGGGGAACACACTCTCCTCACTTATTCTGTTCACTTGGTAACATGTCCCGTGCGTATTGAACAAACAGGGGAAAATATTCTCCTCACTTATACTGTTCACCTGGTAACATGTCCTGTCTGCATTAAATCATCAGGGGAACACACTCTCCTCACTTATACAGTTCACTTGGTGAAATGTCCCGTGCGTATTAAACCATCAGGGGAACACACTCTCCTCACTTATACTGTTCTCCTGGTAACATGTCCCGTCAGGATTAAACCATCAGGGGAATTCACTCTCCTCACTTATACTGTTCACCTGGTATCATGTCGTGTGTATATTAAACAATCAGGGGAACACACTCTCCTCACTTTTCCTGTTCACCTGCGGAAATGTCCCATCAGTATTAAACCATCAGGGGAATTCACTCTCCTCACTTATACTGTTCACCTGGTATCATGTAGTGTGTATATTAAACCATCAGGGGAACACACTCTCCTCACTTATCCTGTTCACCTGGTAACATGTCCCGTGCGTGTTAAACCATCAGGGGAACACACTCTCCTCACTTATACTGTTCACTTGGTTACATGTCCCGTGCATATTAAACAATCAGGGGAACACACTCTCCTCACTTATACTGTTCTCCTGGTAAAATGTCCCGTCAGGATTAAACAATCAGGGGAACTCACTCTCCTCACTTATACTGTTCACCTGTTGACATTTCCCGTCAGTATTAAACCATAAGGGGAAGACACTCTCCTCACTTATACTGTTCACCTGGTAACATGTCCCGTGTGTATTAAACCATAAGGGGAACACACTCTCCTCACTTATACTGTTCACCTGGTAATATGCCCTGTGTATATTAAACCATCAGGGGAACACACTCTCCTCACTTATACTGTTCATCTGGTGACATTTCCCGTCAGTATTAAACCATAAGGGGAAGACACTCTCCTCACTTATACTGTTCACCTGGTAACATGTCCCGTGTGTATTAAACCATAAGGGGAACACACTCTCCTCACTTATACTGTTCACCTGGTAATATGCCCTGTGTATATTAAACCATCAGGGGAACACACTCTCCTCACTTATACTGTTCACCTGGGAACATGTCCCGTCTGTATTAAACCATCAGGGGAACACATTCTCCTCACTTATACTGTTCACCTGGTAATATGCCCTGTGTATATTAAACCATCAGGGGAACACACTCTCCTCACTTATACTGTTCACCTGGTAACATGTCCCGTGCGTGTTAAACAATCAGGGGAACACACTCTCCTCACTTATACTGTTCACCTGGCAAAATGTCCTGTGAAAATTAAACCATCAGGGGAACACCTTCTCCTCACTTATACTGTTCACCTGGTAACATGTCCCGTGAATATTAAACCATCAGGGGAAAGCACTCTCCTCACTTATCCTGTTCACCTGGTAACATGTCCCGTGTGCATTAAACCATCAGGGGAACACACTCTCCTCACTTATACTGTTCACCTGGCAACATGTCCCGTGTATATTAAACAATCAGCGGAACACACTCTCCTCACTTATACTGTTCACCTGGCAACATGTCCCGTGAGTATTAAACAATCAGGGGAACACACTCTCCTCACTTATACTGTTGACCTGGTGACATGTCCCGTCAGTATTAAACAATCAGGGGAACTCACTCTCCTCACTTATACTGTTCACCTGGTAACATGTCCCGTGTATATTAAACCATCAGCGGAACACACTCTCCTCACTTATATTGTTCACCTGGTAACATGTCCCGTGCGTGTTAAACCATCAGGGGAACACACTCTCCTCACATTTACTGTTCACCTGGTAACATGTCCCGTGAGTATTAAACAATCAGGGGAACACACTCTCCTCACTTATACCGTTCACCTGGTAATATGCCCTGTGTATATTAAACCATCAGGGGAACACTCTCTCCTCACTTATACTGTTCACCAGGTGACATGTCCCGAGTGTATTAAACAATCAGGGGAACACACTCTCCTCACTTATACGGTTCACCTGGTGACATGTCCCGTGTATATTAAACCATCAGCGGAACACACTCTCCTCACTTATACTGTTCACCTGGCAACATGTCCCGTGAGTATTAAACAATCAGGGGAACACACTCTCCTCACTTATACTGTTGACCTGGTGACATGTCCCGTCAGTATTAAACAATCAGGGGAACTCACTCTCCTCACTTATACTGTTCACCTGGTAACATGTCCCGTGTATATTAAACCATCAGCGGAACACACTCTCCTCACTTATATTGTTTACCTGGTAACATGTCCCGTGCGTGTTAAACCATCAGGGGAACATACTCTCCTCACATTTACTGTTCACCTGGTAACATGTCCCGTGAGTATTAAACAATCAGGGGAACACACTCTCCTCACTTATACCGTTCACCTGGTAACATGTCCTGTGTATATTAAACCTTCAGGAGAACACATTCTCCTCACTTATACTGTTCACCTCGTAACATGTCCTGTGTGTATTAAAACATCAGGGGAACACACTCTCCTCACTTATACTGTTCACCTGGTAACATGTCCGTGAATATTAAACCATCAGGGGAAAGCACTCTCCTCACTTATACTGTTCACCTGGTAACATGTCCCGTGTGCATTAAAACATCAGGGGAACACACTCTCCTCACTTATACTGTTCACCTGGTGACATGTCCCGTCAGTATTAAACAATCAGGGGAACTCACTCTCCTCACTTATACTCTTCACCTGGTATAATGTCCCGTGCGTGTTAAACCATCAGGGGAACACACTCTCCTCACTTATACTGTTCACCTGGCAACATGTCCCGTGAGTATTAAACAATCAGGGGAACACACTCTCCTCACTTATACTGTTCACCTGTTAACATGTCCCGTGCGTGTTAAACCATCAGGGGAACACACTCTCCTCACTTTTACTGTTCAACTGGTAACATGACCCGAGCGTGTTAAACCATCAGGGGAACACACTCTCCTCACTTATACTGTTCACCTGGTGCCATGTCCCGGGTATATTAAACAATCAGGGGAATACACTCTCCTCACTTACACTGTTCACCTGGTAACATGTCCCGTGTATATTAAACCATCAGGGGAACACACTCTCCTCAATTATACTGTTCACCTGGTAACATGTCCCGTGAATATTAAACAATCAGGGGAATACACTCTCCTCACTTACACTGTTCACCTGGTAACATGTCCCGTGTATATGAAACCATCAGGGCAACACACTCTCCTCACTTATACTGTTCACCAGGTGACATGTCCCGTGTGTATTAAACAATCAGGGGAACACACTCTCCTCACTTATACTGTTCACCTGGTATAATGTCCCGTGCGTGTTAAACCATCAGGGGAACACACTCTCCTCACTTATACTGTTCACCTGGCAACATGTCCCGTGAGTATTAAATAATCAGGGGAACACACTCTCCTCACTTATACTGTTCACCTGGTAACATGTCCCGTGTATATTAAACCATCAGGGGAACACACTCTCCTCACTTATACTGTTCACCTGGTAACATGTCCCGTGCGTATTAAACCATCAGGGGAACAAACTCTCCTCACTTATACTGTTCACCTGGCAACATGTCCCGTGAGTATTAAACAATCAGGGGAACACACTCTCCTCACTTATACTGTTCACCTGGTGACATGTCCCGTGTGTATTAAACAATCAGGGGAACACACTCTCCTCACTTATACTGTTCACCTGGTAACATGTCCCGTGCGTGTTAAACCATCAGGGGAACACACTCTCCTCACTTATACTGTTCACCTGGCAACATGTCCCGTGTATATTAAACAATCAGGGGAACACACTCTCCTAACTTATACTGTTCACCTGGCAACATGTCCCGTGAGTATTAAACAATCAGGGGAACACACTCTCCTCACTTATACTGTTCACCTGGTGACATGTCCCGTGTGTATTAAACAATCAGGGGAACACCCTCTCCACATTTATACTGTTCACCTGGCAACATGTCCCGTGAGTATTAAACAATCAGGGGAACACACTCTCCTCACTTATACTGTTCACCAGGTGACATGTCTCGTGTGTATTAAACAATCAGGGGAACACACTCTCCTCACTTATACTGTTCACCTGGTAACATGTCCCGTGCGTGTTAAACCATCAGGGGAACACACTTTCCTCACTTATACTGTTCACCTGGTAACATGTCCTGTGTGCATTAAATCATCAGGGGAACACACTCTCCTCACTTATACAGTTCACCTGACAACATGTCCCGTGAATATTAAACCATCAGGGGAAAGCACTCCCCTCACTTATACTGTTCACCTGCTAACATGTCCCGTGTGTATTAAACAATCAGGGGAACACACTCTCCTCACTTATACTGTTCACCTGCTAACATGTCCCGTGTGTATTAAACCATCAGGGGAACACACTTTCCTCACTTTTACTGTTCACCTGGCAACATGTCCCGTGAATATTAAACCATCAGGGGAAAGCACTCTCCTCACTTATACTGTTCACCTGGTAGCATGTCCTGCGTGCATTAAATCATCAGGGGAACACACTCTCCTCACTTATACAGTTCACTTGGTGAAATGTCCCGTGCGTATTAAACCATCAGGGGAACACACTCTCCTCACTTATACTGTTCACCTGGTGACATGTCCCGTGTATATTAAACCATCAGGGGAACACACTCTCCTCACTTATAATGTTCACCTGTTAACATGCCCAGTGAATATTAAACCATCAGGGGAACACATTCTCCTCACTTATCCTGTTCACCTGGTGACATGTCCCGTGTATATTAAACCATCAGGGGAACACACTCACCTCACTTATACTGTTCACCTGGTAACATGTCCCGTGCGTGTTAAACCATCAGGGGAACACACTCTCCTCACTTATACTGTTCACTTGGTTACATGTCCCGTGCATATTAAACCATCAGGGGAACACGCTCTCCTCACTTAAACTGTTCATCTGGTAACATGTCCAGTGAATATTAAACCATCAGGGGAACACACTCTCCTCACTTATTCTGTTCACTTGGTAACATGTCCCGTGCGTATTGAACAAACAGGGGAAAATATTCTCCTCACTTATACTGTTCACCTGGTAACATGTCCTGTCTGCATTAAATCATCAGGGGAACACACTCTCCTCACTTATACAGTTCACTTGGTGAAATGTCCCGTGCGTATTAAACCATCAGGGGAACACACTCTCCTCACTTATACTGTTCTCCTGGTAACATGTCCCGTCAGGATTAAACCATCAGGGGAATTCACTCTCCTCACTTATACTGTTCACCTGGTATCATGTCGTGTGTATATTAAACAATCAGGGGAACACACTCTCCTCACTTTTCCTGTTCACCTGCGGAAATGTCCCATCAGTATTAAACCATCAGGGGAATTCACTCTCCTCACTTATACTGTTCACCTGGTATCATGTCGTGTGTATATTAAACCATCAGGGGAACACACTCTCCTCACTTATCCTGTTCACCTGGTAACATGTCCCGTGCGTGTTAAACCATCAGGGGAACACACTCTCCTCACTTATACTGTTCTCCTGGTAAAATGTCCCGTCAGGATTAAACAATCAGGGGAACTCACTCTCCTCACTTATACTGTTCACCTGTTGACATGTCCTGTGTATATTAAACCATCAAGGGAACACACTCTCCTCACTTATACTGTTCTCCTGGTAAAATGTCCCGTCAGGATTAAACAATCAGGGGAACTCACTCTCCTCACTTATACTGTTCACCTGTTGACATGTCCTGTGTATATTAAACCATCAGGGGAACACACTCTCCTCACTTATACAGTTCACCTGGTAACATGTCCCGTCAGGATTAAACAATCAGGGGAACACACTCTCCTCACTTTTCCTGTTCATCTGGTGACATTTCCCGTCAGTATTAAACCATAAGGGGAAGACACTCTCCTCACTTATACTGTTCACCTGGTAACATGTCCCGTGTGTATTAAACAATCAGGGAAACACACTCTCCTCACTTATACTGTTCACCTGGTAACATGTCCCGTGTGTATTAAACCATAAGGGGAACACACTCTCCTCACTTATACTGTTCACCTGGTAATATGCCCTGTGTATATTAAACCATCAGGGGAACACACTCTCCTCACTTATACTGTTCACCTGGGAACATGTCCCGTCTGTATTAAACCATCAGGGGAACACAATCTCCTCACTTATACTGTTCACCTGGTAATATGCCCTGTGTATATTAAACCATCAGGGGAACACACTCTCCTCACTTATACTGTTCACCTGGTAACATGTCCCGTGCGTGTTAAACAATCAGGGGAACACACTCTCCTCACTTATACTGTTCACCTGGCAAAATGTCCTGTGAAAATTAAACCATCAGGGGAACACCTTCTCCTCACCTATACTGTTCACCTGGTAACATGTCCCGTGAATATTAAACCATCAGGGGAAAGCACTCTCCTCACTTATCCTGTTCACCTGGTAACATGTCCAGTGTGCATTAAACCATCAGGGGAACACACTCTCCTCACTTATACTGTTCACCTGGCAACATGTCCCGTGTATATTAAACAATCAGCGGAACACACTCTCCTCACTTATACTGTTCACCTGGCAACATGTCCCGTGAGTATTAAACAATCAGGGGAACACACTCTCCTCACTTATACTGTTGACCTGGTGACATGTCCCGTCAGTATTAAACAATCAGGGGAACTCACTCTCCTCACTTATACTGTTCACCTGGTAACATGTCCCGTGTATATTAAACCATCAGCGGAACACACTCTCCTCACTTATATTGTTCACCTGGTAACATGTCCCGTGCGTGTTAAACCATCAGGGGAACACACTCTCCTCACATTTACTGTTCACCTGGTAACATGTCCCGTGAGTATTAAACCATCAGGGGAACACACTCTCCTCACTTATACCGTTCACCAGGTAACATGTCCTGTGTATATTAAACCTTCAGGAGAACACATTCTCCTCACTTATACTGTTCACCTCGTAACATGTCCTTTGTGTATTAAAACATCAGGGGAACACACTCTCCTCACTTATACTGTTCACCTGGTAACATGTCCGTGAATATTAAACCATCAGGGGAAAGCACTCTCCTCACTTATACTGTTCACCTGGTAACATGTCCCGTGTGCATTAAAACATCAGGGGAACACACTCTCCTCACTTATACTGTTCACCTGGTGACATGTCCCGTCAGTATTAAACAATCAGGGGAACTCACTCTCCTCACTTATACTCTTCACCTGGTATAATGTCCCGTGCGTGTTAAACCATCAGGGGAACACACTCTCCTCACTTATACTGTTCACCTGGCAACATGTCCCGTGAGTATTAAACAATCAGGGGAACACACTCTCCTCACTTATACTGTTCACCTGGTAACATGTCCCGTGCGTGTTAAACCATCAGGGGAACACACTCTCCTCACTTTTACTGTTCAACTGGTAACATGACCCGAGCGTGTTAAACCATCAGGGGAACACACTCTCCTCACTTATACTGTTCACCTGGTGCCATGTCCCGGGTATATTAAACAATCAGGGGAATACACTCTCCTCACTTACACTGTTCACCTGGTAACATGTCCCGTGTATATTAAACCATCAGGGGAACACACTCTCCTCAATTATACTGTTCACCTGGTAACATGTCCGGTGAATATTAAACAATCAGGGGAATACACTCTCCTCACTTACACTGTTCACCTGGTAACATGTCCCGTGTATATGAAACCATCAGGGCAACACACTCTCCTCACTTATACTGTTCACCAGGTGACATGTCCCGTGTGTATTAAACAATCAGGGGAACACATTCTCCTCACTTATACTGTTCACCTGGCAACATGTCCCGTGAGTATTAAATAATCAGGGGAACACACTCTCCTCACTTATACTGTTCACCTGGTATAATGTCCCGTGCGTGTTAAACCATCAGGGGAACACACTCTCCTCACTTATACTGTTCACCTGGCAACATGTCCCGTGAGTATTAAATAATCAGGGGAACACACTCTCCTCACTTATACTGTTCACCTGGTAACATGTCCCGTGTATATTAAACCATCAGGGGAACACACTCTCCTCACTTATACTGTTCACCTGGTAACATGTCCCGTGCGTGTTAAACCATCAGGGGAACAAACTCTCCTCACTTATACTGTTCACCTGGCAACATGTCCCGTGAGTATTAAACAATCAGGGGAACACACTCTCCTCACTTATACTGTTCACCTGGTGACATGTCCCGTGTGTATTAAACAATCAGGGGAACACACTCTCCTCACTTATACTGTTCACCTGGTAACATGTCCCGTGCGTGTTAAACCATCAGGGGAACACACTCTCCTCACTTATACTGTTCACCTGGTAACATGTCCCGTGTATATTAAACCATCAGGGGAACACACTCTCCTCAATTATACTGTTCACCTGGTAACATGTCCGGTGAATATTAAACAATCAGGGGAATACACTCTCCTCACTTACACTGTTCACCTGGTAACATGTCCCGTGTATATGAAACCATCAGGGCAACACACTCTCCTCACTTATACTGTTCACCAGGTGACATGTCCCGTGTGTATTAAACAATCAGGGGAACACATTCTCCTCACTTATACTGTTCACCTGGCAACATGTCCCGTGAGTATTAAATAATCAGGGGAACACACTCTCCTCACTTATACTGTTCACCTGGTATAATGTCCCGTGCGTGTTAAACCATCAGGGGAACACACTCTCCTCACTTATACTGTTCAACTGGCAACATGTCCCGTGAGTATTAAATAATCAGGGGAACACACTCTCCTCACTTATACTGTTCACCTGGTAACATGTCCCGTGTATATTAAACCATCAGGGGAACACACTCTCCTCACTTATACTGTTCACCTGGTAACATGTCCCGTGCGTGTTAAACCATCAGGGGAACAAACTCTCCTCACTTATACTGTTCACCTGGCAACATGTCCCGTGAGTATTAAACAATCAGGGGAACACACTCTCCTCACTTATACTGTTCACCTGGTGACATGTCCCGTGTGTATTAAACAATCAGGGGAACACACTCTCCTCACTTATACTGTTCACCTGGTAACATGTCCCGTGCGTGTTAAACCATCAGGGGAACACACTCTCCTCACTTATACTGTTCACCTGGCAACATGTCCCGTGTATATTAAACAATCAGGGGAACACACTCTCCTAACTTATACTGTTCACCTGGTGACATGTCCCGTGTGAATTAAACAATCAGGGGAACACACTCTCCTCACTAATACTGTTCAACTGGTAACATGTCCCGTGTGTATTAAACAATCAGGGGAACACACTCTCCTCACTTATACTGTTCACCTGGTAACATGTCCCGTGCGTGTTAAACCATCAGGGGAACAAACTCTCCTCACTTATACTGTTCACCTGGCAACATGTCCCGTGAGTATTAAACAATCAGGGGAACACACTCTCCTCACTTATACTGTTCACCTGGTGACATGTCCCGTGTGTATTAAACAATCAGGGGAACACCCTCTCCTCATTTATACTGTTCACCTGGTGACATGTCCCGTGTGAATTAAACAATCAGGGGAACACACTCACCTCACTTATACTGTTCACCTGGTAACATGTCCCGTGCGTGTTAAACCATCAGGGGAACACACTCTCCTCACTTATACTGTTCACTTGGTTACATGTCCCGTGCATATTAAACCATCAGGGGAACACGCTCTCCTCACTTAAACTGTTCATCTGGTAACATGTCCAGTGAATATTAAACCATCAGGGGAACACACTCTCCTCACTTATACTGTTCACCTGGTGACATGTCCCGTGTGTATTAAACAATCAGGGGAACACACTCTCCTCACTTATACTGTTCACCTGGTAACATGTCCCGTGCGTGTTAAACCATCAGGGGAACACACTCTCCTCACTTATACTGTTCACCTGGCAACATGTCCCGTTTATATTAAACAATCAGGGGAACACACTCTCCTAACTTATACTGTTCACCTGGTGACATGTCCCGTGTGTATTAAACAATCAGGGGAACACACTCTCCTCACTAATACTGTTCACCTGGTAACATGTCCCGTGTGTATTAAACAATCAGGGGAACACACTCTCCTCACTTATACTGTTCACCTGGTAACATGTCCCGTGCGTGTTAAACCATCAGGGGAACACACTCTCCTCACTTATACTGTTCACCTGGCAACATGTCCCGTGAGTATTAAACAATCAGGGGAACACACTCTCCTCACTTATACTGTTCACCTGGTGACATGTCCCGTGTGTATTAAACAATCAGGGGAACACCCTCTCCTCATTTATACTGTTCACCTGGTGACATGTCCCGTGTGAATTAAACAATCAGGGGAACACACTCTCCTCACTTATACTGTTCACCTGGTAACATGTCCCGTGCGTGTTAAACCATCAGGGGAACACACTTTCCTCACTTATACTGTTCACCTGGTAACATGTCCTGTGTGCATTAAATCATCAGGGGAACACACTCTCCTCACTTATACAGTTCACCTGGCAACATGTCCCGTGAATATTAAACCATCAGGGGAAAGCACTCTCCTCACTTATACTGTTCACCTGCTAACATGTCCCGTGTGTATTAAACAATCAGGGGAACAAACTCTCCTCACTTATACTGTTCACCTGGTAACATGTCCCGTGCGTGTTAAACCATCAGGGGAACACACTTTCCTCACTTTTACTGTTCACCTGGCAACATGTCCCGTGAATATTAAACCATCAGGGGAAAGCACTCTCCTCACTTATACTGTTCACCTGGTAGCATGTCCTGCGTGCATTAAATCATCAGGCGAACACACTCTCCTCACTTATACAGTTCACTTGGTGAAATGTCCCGTGCGTATTAAACCATCAGGGGAACACACTCTCCTCACTTATACTGTTCACCTGGTGACATGTCCCGTGTATATTAAACCATCAGGGGAACACACTCTCCTCACTTATAATGTTCACCTGTTAACATGCCCAGTGAATATTAAACCATCAGGGGAACACATTCTCCTCACTTATCCTGTTCACCTGGTGACATGTCCCGTGCGTGTTAAACCATCAGGGGAACAAACTCTCCTCACTTATACTGTTCACTTGGTCACATGTCCCGTGCGTGTTAAACCATCAGGGGAACAAACTCACCTCACTTATACTGTTCACCTGGTAACATGTCCCGTGCGTGTTAAACCATCAGGGGAACAAACTCTCCTCACTTATACTGTTCACTTGGTTACATGTCCCGTGCATATTAAACCATCAGGGGAACACGCTCTCCTCACTTAAACTGTTCATCTGGTAACAAGTCCAGTGAATATTAAACCATCAGGGGAACACACTCTCCTCACTTATACAGTTCACTTGGTGAAATGTCCCGTGCGTATTAAACCATCAGGGGAACACACTCTCCTCACTTATACTGTTCTCCTGGTAACATGTCCCGTCAGGATTAAACAATCAGGGGAACACACTCTCCTCACTTTTCCTGTTCACCTGCGGAAATGTCCCATCAGTATTAAACCATCAGGGGAATTCACTCTCCTCACTTATACTGTTCACCTGGTATCATGTCATGTGTATATTAAACCATCAGGGGAACACACTCTCCTCACTTATACTGTTCACTTGGTTACATGTCCCGTGCATATTAAACAATCAGGGGAACTCACTCTCCTCACTTACACTGTTCACCTGTTGACATGTCCTGTGTGTATTAAACCATCAGGGGAACACACTCTCCTCACTTATACTGTTCACCTGGTAACATGTCCTGTGTGTATTAAACCATCAGGGGAACACACTCTCCTAACTTATACTGTTCACCTGGTGACATTTCCCGTCAGTATTAAACCATAAGGGGAAGACACTCTCCTCACCTATACTGTTCACCTGGTAACATGTCCCGTGTGTATTAAACAATCAGGGAAACACACTCTCCTCACTTATACTGTTCACCTGGTAACATGTCCCGTGTGTATTAAACAATCAGGGAAACACACTCTCCTCACTTATACTGTTCACCTGGTAACATGTCCCGTGTGTATTAAACCATAAGGGGAACACACTCTCCTCACTTATACTGTTCACCTGGTAACATGTCCCGTGTGCATTAAACAATCAGGGGAACACACTCTCCTCACTTATACTGTTCACCTGGTGACATTTCCCGTCAGTATTAAACCATAAGGGGAAGACACTCTCCTCACTTATCCTGTTCACCTGGTAACATGTCCCGTGTGTATTAAACCATCAGGGAACACACTCTCCTCACTTATACTGTTCACCTGGTGACATGTCCCGTGTGTATTAAACAATCAGGGGAACACAATCTCCTCACTTATACAGTTCACCTGGCAACATGTCCCGTGAGTATTAAACAATCAGGGGAACATACTCTCCTCACTTATACTGTTCACCTGGTAACATGTCCCGTGCGTGTTAAACCATCAGGGGAACACACTCTCCTCACTTATACTGTTCACCTGGCAACATGTCCCGTGAGTATTAAACAATCAGGGGAACACACTCTCCTCACTTATACTGTTCACCTGGTGAAATGTCCCGTGCGTGTTAAACCATCAGGGGAACACACTCTCCTCACTTATACTGTTCACCTGGCAACATGTCCCGTGAGTATTAAACCATCAGGGGAACACAAGATCCTCACTTATACTGTTCACCTGGCAACATGTCCCGTGAGTATTAAACAATCAGGGGAACATACTCTCCTCACTTATACTGTTCACCTGGTAACATGTCCCGTGCGTGTTAAACCATCAGGGGAACACACTCTCCTCACTTATACTGTTCACCTGGCAACATGTCCCGTGAGTATTAAACAATCAGGGGAACACACTCTCCTCACTTATACTGTTCACCTGGTGACATGTCCCGTGTGTATTAAACAATCAGGGGAACACACTCTCCTCACTTATACTGTTCACCTGGTAACATGTCCCGTGTATATTAAACCCTCAGGGGAACACACTCTCCTCACTTATGCTGTTCACCAGGTGACATGTCCCGTGAGTATTAAACAATCAGGGGAACACACTCTCCTCACTTATACTGTTCACCTGGTGACATGTCCCGTGTGTATTAAACCCTCAGGGGAACACACTCTCCTCACTTATGCTGTTCACCAGGTGACATGTCCTGTGTGTATTAAACAATCAGGGGAACACACTCTCCTCACTTATACTGTTCACCTGGTGACATGTCCCGTGTGTATTAAACAATCAGGGGAACACACTCTCCTCACTTATACTGTTCACCTGGTAACATATCCCGTGCGTGTTAAACCATCAGGGGAACACACTTTCCTCACTTATACTGTTCACCTGGCAACATGTCCCGTGAATATTAAACCATCAGGGGAAAGCACTCTCCTCACTTCTACTGTTCACCTGGTAACATGTCCCGTGTGCATTAAACCATCAGGGGAACACACTCTCCTCACTTATACTGTTCACCTGGTAACATGTCCCGTGAGTATTAAACAATCAGGGGAACACACTCTCCTCACTTATACTGTTCACCTGGTAACATGTCCCGTGCGTGTTAAACCATCAGGGGAACACACTCTCCTCACTTATACTGTTCACCTGGCAACATGTACCGTGAGTATTAAACAATCAGGGGAACACATTCTCCTCACTAAAACTGTTCACCTGGTAACATGTCCCGTGCGTGTTAAACCATCAGGGGAACACACTCTCCTCACTTATACTGTTCACCTGGCAACATGTCCCTTGTGTATTAAACAATCAGGGGAACACACTCTCCCCACTTATACTGTTCACCTGGCAACATGTCCCGTGTGTATTAAACAATCAGGGGAACACACTCTCCGCACTTATACTGTTCACCTGGTGACATGTCCCGTGTATATTAAACCATCAGGGGAACAAACTCTCCCCACTTATACTGTTCACCAGGTGACATGTCCCGTGTGTATTAAACAATCAGGGGAACACACTCTCCTCACTTATACTGTTCACCTGGTAACATGTCCCGTGCGTGTTAAACCATCAGGGGAACACACTTTCCTCACTTATACTGTTCACCTGGTGACATGTCCCGTGAATATTAAACCATCAGGGGAAAGCACTCTCCTCACTTATACTGTTCACCTGGTAACATGTCCCGTGTGCATTAAACCATCAATGGAACACTATCTCCTCACTTATACTGTTCACCTGGTAACATGTCCCGTGTGCATTAAACCATCAGGGGAACACACTCTCCTCACTTATACTGTTCACCTGGTAACATGTCCCATGCGTATTAAACCATCAGGGGAACACACTCTCCTCACTTATGCTGTTTACATGATAACATTTCCTGTGTGCATTAAACAATCAGGCGAACTCACTCTCCTCACTTATACTGTTCATCTGGTGACATGTCCCGTCAGTATTAAACCATAAGGGGAAGACACTCTTCTCACTTATACTGTTCACCTGGTAACATGACCCGTGCGTATTAAACAATCAGGAGAACACACTCTCCTCACTTATACTGTTCACCTGTTGACATGTCCTGTTTGTATTAAACCATCAGGGGAACTCACTCTCCTCACTTATCCTGTTCACCTGGTAACATGTCCCCTGCGTATTAAACAATCAGGGGAACACACTCTCCTCACTTATACTGTTCACCTGGTAACATGTCCCGTGTGTATTAAACAATCAGGGGAACACACTCTCCTCACTTATACTGTTCACCTGGTAACATGTCCCGTGCGTATTAAACAATCAGGGGAACACAATCTCCTCACTTATACTGTTCACCTGGTAACATGTCCCGTGTGTATTAAACAATCAGGGGAACACACTCTCCTCACTATTCTGTTCACCTGGTAACATGTCCCGTGTGTATTAAACAATCAGGGGAACACACTCTCCTAACTTATACTGTTCACCTGGTAACATGTCCCGTGCGTATTAAACAATCAGGGGAACACACTCTCCTCACTTATACTGTTCACCTGGTAACATGTCCCGTGTGTATTAAACCATCAGGGGAACACACTCTCCTCACTTATACTGTTCACCTGGTAACATGTCCCATGTATATTAAACCATCAGGGGAACACACTCTCCTCACTTATACTGTTCACCTGGTAACATGTCCCGTGTGTATTAAACAATCAGGGGAACACTCTCTCTTCACTTATACTGTTCACCTGGTAACATGTCCCATGTATATTAAACCATCAGGGGAACAAAGTCTCCTCACATATACTGTTCACCTGGTAACATGTCCCGCGTGTATTAAACCATCAGGGGAACACACTCTCCTCACTTATACTGTTCACCTGGTAACATGTCCCGGGTGTATTAAAGCATCAGGGGAACACAGTCTCCTCACTTATACTGTTCACCTGGTAACATGTCCCGTGAGTATTAAACAATCAGGGGAACACACTCTCCTCACTTATACTGTTCACCTGGTAACATGTCCTGTGTATATTAAACCATCAGGGGAACACATTCTCCTCACTTATACTGTTCACCTGCTAACATGTCCCGTGTATATTAAACCATCAGGGGAATACAGTCTCCTCACTTATACTGTTCACCTGGTAACATGTCCCGTGTGTATTAAACAATCAGGGGAACATACTCTCCTCACTTATACTGTTCACCTGGTAACATGACCCGTGCGTATTAAACAATCAGGGGAACACACTCTCCTCACTTATACTGTTCACCTGGTAACATGTCCCATGTATATTAAACCATCAGGGGAACACACTCTCCTCACTTATACTGTTCACCTGTTGACATGTCCTGTTTGTTTTAAACCATCAGGGGATCTCACTCTCCTCACTTATACTGTTCTCCTGGTAACATGTCCTGTGTGTATTAAACAATCAGGGGAACACTCTCTCTTCACTTATACTGTTCACCTGGTAACATGTCCCATGTATATTAAACCATCAGGGGAACACACTCTCCTCACTTATACTGCTCACCTGGTAACATGTCCCGTGTGTATTAAACAATCAGGGGAACACACTCTCCTCACTTATACTGTTCACCTGGTAACATGTCCCATGTATATTAAACCATCAGGGGAACACACTCTCCTCACTTATACTGTTCACCTGGTAACATGTCCCGTGTGTATAAAACAATCAGGGGAACACTCTCTCTTCACTTATGCTGTTCACCTGGTAACATGTCCCGCGTATATTAAACCATCAGGGGAACACACTCTCCTCACTTCTACTCTTCACCTGGTGACACATCCCGTCAGTATGAAACAATCATTGGATCACACTCTCCTCACTTACACTGTTCACCTGGTAACATGTCCCGGGTGTATTGAAGCATCAGGGGAACACAGTCTCCTCACTTATACTGTTCACCTGGTAACATGTCCCGTGAGTATTAAACAATCAGGGGAACACACTCTCCTTACTTATACTGTTCACCTGGTAACATGTCCTGTGTATATTAAACCATCAGGGGAACACATTCTCCTCACTTATACTGTTCACCTGCTAACATGTCCCGTGTATATTAAACCATCAGGGGAATACAGTCTCCTCACTTATACTGTTCACCTGGTAACATGTCCTGTGTATATTAAACCATCAGGGGAACACATTCTCCTCACTTATACTGTTCACCTGCTAACATGTCCCGTGAGTATTAAGCAATCAGGGGAACACACTCTCCTCACTTATACTGTTCACCTGGTAACATGTCCCGTGTGTATTAAACCATCAGGGGAACACACTCTCCTCACTTATACTGTTCACCTGGTAACATGTCCCGTGTATATTTAACAATTAGGGGAACACAATCTGCTCACTTATACTGTTCGCCTGGTAACATGTCCCGTGTATATTAAACCATCAGGGGACCACATAATCCTCACTTATACTGTTCACCTGCTAACATGTCCCGTGTATATTAAACCATCAGGGGAACACAATCTCCTCACTTATACTGTTCACCTGGTAACATGTCCCGTGTGTATTAAACAATCAGGGGAACACACTCTCCTCACTTATAGTGTTCACCTGGTAACATGTCCCATGTATATTAAACCATCAGGGGAACACAATCTCCTCACTTATACTGTTCACCTGGTAACATGTCCCGCGTGTATTAAACCATCAGGGGAACACACTCTCCTCACTTATACTGTTCACCTGGTAACATGTCCCGGGTGTATTAAAGCATCAGGGGAACACAGTCTCCTCACTTATACTGTTCACCTGGTAACATGTCCCGTGAGTATTAAACAATCAGGGGAACACACTCTCCTCACTTATACTGTTCACCTGGTAACATGTCCTGTGTATATTAAACCATCAGGGGAACACATTCTCCTCACTTATACTGTTCACCTGCTAACATGTCCCGTGTCTATTAAACCATCAGGGGAATACAGTCTCCTCACTTATACTGTTCACCTGGTAACATGTCCCGTGTGTATTAAACAATCAGGGGAACATACTCTCCTCACTTATACTGTTCACCTGGTAACATGACCCGTGCGTATTAAACAATCAGGGGAACACACTCTCCTCACTTATACTGTTCACCTGTTAACATGTCCTGTTTGTTTTAAACCATCAGGGGATCTCACTCTCCTCACTTATACTGTTCTCCTGGTAACATGTCCTGTGTGTATTAAACAATCAGGGGAACACTCTCTCTTCACTTATACTGTTCACCTGGTAACATGACCCGTGCGTATTAAACAATCAGGGGAACACACTCTCCTCACTTATACTGTTCACCTGGTAACATGTCCCGGGTGTATTAAAGCATCAGGGGAACACAGTCTCCTCACTTATACTGTTCACCTGGTAACATGTCCCGTGAGTATTAAACAATCAGGGGAACACACTCTCCTCACTTATGCTGTTCACCTGCTAACATGTCCCGTGTTTATTAAACCATCAGGGGAATACAGTCTCCTCACTTATACTGTTCACCTGGTAACATGTCTCGTGTGTATTAAACAATCAGGGGAACATACTCTCCTCACTTATACTGTTCACCTGGTAACATGACCCGTGCGTATTAAACAATCAGGGGAACACACTCTCCTCACTTATACTGCTCACCTGGTAACATGTCCCGTGTATATTAAACAATCAGGGGAACACACTCTCCTCACTTATACTGTTCACCTGGTAACATGTCCCATGTATATTAAACCATCAGGGGAACACACTCTCCTCACTTATACTGTTCACCTGGTAACATGTCCCGTGTGTATAAAACAATCAGGGGAACACTCTCTCTTCACTTATGCTGTTCACCTGGTAACATGTCCCGCGTATATTAAACCATCAGGGGAACACACTCTCCTCACTTCTACTCTTCACCTGGTGACACATCCCGTCAGTATGAAACAATCATTGGATCACACTCTCCTCACTTACACTGTTCACCTGGTAACATGTCCCGGGTGTATTGAAGCATCAGGGGAACACAGTCTCCTCACTTATACTGTTCACCTGGTAACATGTCCCGTGAGTATTAAACAATCAGGGGAACACACTCTCCTTACTTATACTGTTCACCTGGTAACATGTCCTGTGTATATTAAACCATCAGGGGAACACATTCTCCTCACTTATACTGTTCACCTGCTAACATGTCCCGTGTATATTAAACCATCAGGGGAATACAGTCTCCTCACTTATACTGTTCACCTGGTAACATGCCCTGTGTATATTAAACCATCAGGGGAACACATTCTCCTCACTTATACTGTTCACCTGCTAACATGTCCCGTGAGTATTAAGCAATCAGGGGAACACACTCTCCTCACTTATACTGTTCACCTGGTAACATGTCCCGTGTATATTAAACCATCAGGGGAACACACTCTCCTCACTTATACTGTTCACCTGGTAACATGTCCCGTGTGTATTAAACCATCAGGGGAACACACTCTCCTCACTTATACTGTTCACCTGGTAACATGTCCCGTGTATATTTAACAATTAGGGGAACACACTCTGCTCACTTATACTGTTCACCTGGTAGCATGTCCCGTGTATATTAAACCATCAGGGGACCACATAATCCTCACTTATACTGTTCACCTGCTAACATGTCCCGTGTATATTAAACCATCAGGGGAACACAATCTCCTCACTTATACTGTTCACCTGGTAACATGTCCCGTGTGTATTAAACAATCAGGGGAACACACTCTCCTCACTTATAGTGTTCACCTGGTAACATGTCCCATGTATATTAAACCATCAGGGGAACACACTCTCCTCACTTATACTGTTCACCTGGTAACATGTCCCGTGTGTATAAAACAATCAGGGGAACACACTCTCTTCACTTATGCTGTTCACCTGGTAACATGTCCCGCGTATATTAAACCATCAGGGGAACACACTCTCCTCACTTATACTGTTCACCTGGTAACATGTCCCGGGTGTATTAAAGCATCAGGGGAACACAGTCTCCTCACTTATACTGTTCACCTGGTAACATGTCCCGTGAGTATTAAACAATCAGGGGAACACACTCTCCTCACTTATACTGTTCACCTGGTAACATGTCCTGTGTATATTAAACCAACAGGGGAACACATTCTCCTCACTTATACTGTTCACCTGGTAACATGTCCCGGGTGTATTAAAGCATCAGGGGAACACAGTCTCCTCACTTATACTGTTCACCTGGTAACATGTCCCGTGAGTATTAAACAATCAGGGGAACACACTCTCCTCACTTATGCTGTTCACCTGCTAACATGTCCCGTGTTTATTAAACCATCAGGGGAATACAGTCTCCTCACTTATACTGTTCACCTGGTAACATGTCTCGTGTGTATTAAACAATCAGGGGAACATACTCTCCTCACTTATACTGTTCACCTGGTAACATGACCCGTGCGTATTAAACAATCAGGGGAACACACTCTCCTCACTTATACTGTTCACCTGTTGACATGTCCTGTTTGTTTTAAACCATCAGGGGATCTCACTCTCCTCACTTATACTGTTCTCCTGGTAACATGTCCTGTGTGTATTAAACAATCAGGGGAACACTCTCTCTTCACTTATACTGTTCACCTGGTAACATGTCCCATGTATATTAAACCATCAGGGGAACACACTCTCCTCACTTATACTGCTCACCTGGTAACATGTCCCGTGTGTATTAAACAATCAGGGGAACACACTCTCCTCACTTATACTGTTCACCTGGTAACATGTCCCGTGTGTATAAAACAATCAGGGGAACACTCTCTCTTCACTTATGCTGTTCACCTGGTAACATGTCCCGCGTATATTAAACCATCAGGGGAACACACTCTCCTCACTTCTACTCTTCACCTGGTGACACATCCCGTCAGTATGAAACAATCATTGGATCACACTCTCCTCACTTACACTGTTCACCTGGTAACATGTCCCGGGTGTATTGAAGCATCAGGGGAACACAGTCTCCTCACTTATACTGTTCACCTGGTAACATGTCCCGTGAGTATTAAACAATCAGGGGAACACACTCTCCTTACTTATACTGTTCACCTGGTAACATGTCCTGTGTATATTAAACCATCAGGGGAACACATTCTCCTCACTTATACTGTTCACCTGCTAACATGTCCCGTGTATATTAAACCATCAGGGGAATACAGTCTCCTCACTTATACTGTTCACCTGGTAACATGCCCTGTGTATATTAAACCATCAGGGGAACACATTCTCCTCACTTATACTGTTCACCTGCTAACATGTCCCGTGAGTATTAAGCAATCAGGGGAACACACTCTCCTCACTTATACTGTTCACCTGGTAACATGTCCCGTGTATATTAAACCATCAGGGGAACACACTCTCCTCACTTATACTGTTCACCTGGTAACATGTCCCGTGTGTATTAAACCATCAGGGGAACACACTCTCCTCACTTATACTGTTCACCTGGTAACATGTCCCGTGTATATTTAACAATTAGGGGAACACACTCTGCTCACTTATACTTTTCACCTGGTAACATGTCCCGTGTATATTAAACCATCAGGGGACCACATAATCCTCACTTATACTGTTCACCTGCTAACATGTCCCGTGTATATTAAACCATCAGGGGAACACAATCTCCTCACTTATACTGTTCATCTGGAAACATGTCCCGTGTATATTAAACCGTCAGGGGAACACACTCTCCTCACTTATACTGTTCGCCTGGTAACGTGTCCAGTGTATATTTAACAATCAGGGGAACACAATCTGCTCACTTATACTGTTCACCTGGTAACATGTCCCGTGTATATTAAACCATCAGGGGA
Source organism: Heterodontus francisci (assembly GCF_036365525.1). NCBI lineage: Eukaryota > Metazoa > Chordata > Chondrichthyes > Heterodontiformes > Heterodontidae > Heterodontus > Heterodontus francisci. Next base: position 4,270,983 of record NW_027142345.1, read on the forward strand.
ATACCGTCTCCTCACTTATACTGTTCACCTGGTAACATGTCCCGTGTATATTAAACCATCAGCAGAACAATCTCTCCTCACTTATACTGTTCACCTGGTAACATGTCCCGTGTATATTAAACCATCAGGGGAAAGCACTCTCCTCACTTATACTGTTCACCTGGTAACATGTCCCGTGTATATTAAACCATCAGGGGAACACACTCTCCTCACTTATACTGATCACCTGGTGACATGTCCCGTGTGTATTAAACCATCAGGGAAACACACTCTCCTCACTTATACTGTTTACGTGGTAACATGTTCCTTGCGTGTTAATCAATCAGGGGAACACACTCTCATCACTTATACTGTTCACCTGGTAACATGTCCCGTGCGTGTTAAACCATCAGGGGAACACACTCTCCTCACTTATACTGTTCACCTGGTGACATGTCCCGTGCGTACTAAACAGTCAGGGTAACAATCTCTCCTCACTTATACTGTTCACCTGGCAACATGTCCCGTGTCTACTAAACGATCAGGGGAACACACTCTCCTAATTTATATTGTTCACCTGGAAACATGTCACGTGTGTATTAAACAATCAGGGGAACACAATCCCCTCACTTTTCCTGTTCACCTGGTGACATGTCCCATGTATATTAAACCATCAGTGGAACACAGTCTCCTCACTTATACTGTTCACCTGGTAACATGTCCCGTGTGTATTAAACAATCAGGGGAAAGCACTCTCCTCACTTATACTGTTCACCTGGTAACATGTCCCGTGTGTATTAAACATTCAGGGGAACACACTCTCTTCACTTATACTGTTCAGCTGGTAACATGTCCCGTGTGTATTAAACAATCAGGGGAACACTCTCTCCTCACTTATACTGTTCACCTGGTAACATGTCCCGTGTATATTAAACCATTAGGGGAACACTCTCTCCTCACTTATACTGTTCATCTGGTAACATGTCCCGTGTATATTAAACCATCAGGGGAACACAATCTCCTCACTTATACTGTTCATCTGGTAACATGTCCCGTGTATATTAAACCGTCAGGGAACACATTCTCCTCACTTATACTGTTCACCTGGTAACATGTCCTGTGTATATTAAACCATCAGGGGAACACACTCTCCTCACTTATACTGTTCACCTGGTGACATGTCCCGTGTTTATTAAACAATAAGGGGAACACACTCTCCTCACTTATAGAGTTCACCTGGTAACATGTCCCGTGTGTATTAAACAATCAGAGGAACCCACTCTCCTCACTTATTCTGTTCACCTGGTAACATGTCCCGTGTGTATTAAACAATCAGAGGAACCCACTCTCCTCACTTATACTGTTCACCTGGTAACATGTCCCGTGCGTGTTAAACCATCAGGGGAACACACTCTCCTCACTTATACTGTTCACCTGGTGACATGTCCCGTGCGTACTAAACAGTCAGGGTAACAATCTCTCCTCACTTATACTGTTCACCTGGCAACATGTCCCGTGTATACTAAACGATCAGGGGAACACACTCTCCTAATTTATATTGTTCACCTGGAAACATGTCCCGTGTATATTAAACCATCAGGGGAAAGCACTCTCCTCACTTATACTGTTCACCTGGTAACATGACCCGTGTGTATTAAACAATCAAGGGAACACACTCTCCTCACTTATACTGTTCACCTGTTGAAATGTCCTGTTTGTTTTAAACCATCAGGGGATCTCACTCTCCTCACTTATACTGTTCTCCTGGTAACATGTCCTGTGTGTATTAAACAATCAGGGAAACACTCTCTCTTCACTTATACTGTTCACCTGGTAAGATGTCCCATGTATATTAAACAATCAGGGGAACACACTCTCCTCACTTATACTGTTCATCTGGTAACATGTCCCATGTATATTAAACCATCAGAGGAACACACTCTCCTCACTTATACTGTTCACCTGGTAACATGTCCCGTGTGTATAAAACAATCAGGGGAACACACTCTCTTCACTTATGCTGTTCACCTGGTAACATGTCCCGCGTATATTAAACCATCTGGGGAACACACTCTCCTCACTTCTACTCTTCACCTGGTGACACATCCCGTCAGTATGAAACAATCATTGGATCACACTCTCCTCACTTATACTGTTCACCTGGTAACATGTCCTGTGTATATTAAACAATCAGGGGAACACAGTCTCCTCACTAATACTGTTCACCTGGTAACATGTCCCGTGAGTATTAAACAATCAGGGGAACACACTCTCCTCACTTATACTGTTCACCTGGTAACATGTCCCATGTATATTAAACCATCAGGGGCACACACTATCCTCACTTATACTGTTCACCTGGTAACATGTCCCGTGTGTATAAAACAATCAGGGGAACACACTCTCTTCACTTATGCTGTTCACCTGGTAACATGTCCCGCGTATATTAAACCATCAGGGGAACACACTCTCCTCACTTCTACTCTTCACCTGGTGACACATCCCGTCAGTATGAAACAATCATTGGATCACACTCTCCTCACTGATACTGTTCACCTGGTAACATGTCCTGTGTATATTAAACCATCAGGGGAACACATTCTGCTCACTTATACTGTTCACCTGCTAACATGTCCCGTGAGTATTAAACAATCAGGGGAACACACTCTCCTCACTGATACTGTTCACCTGGTAACATGTCCTGTGTATATTAAACGATCAGGGGAACACATTCTGCTCACTTATACTGTTCACCTGGTAACATGTCCTGTGTATATTAAACCATCAGGGGAACACAGTCTCCTCACTTATACTGTTCACCTGGTAACATGTCCCGTGAGTATTAAACAATCAGGGGAACACACTCTCCTCACTGATACTGTTCACCTGGTAACATGTCCTGTGTATATTAAACCATCAGGGGAACACATTCTGCTCACTTATACTGTTCACCTGCTAACATGTCCCGTGAGTATTAAACAATCAGACGAACACACTCTCCTCACTTATACTGTTCACCTGGTAACATGTCCCGTGTATATTAAACCATCAGGGGAACACACTCTCCTCACTTATACTGTTGACCTGGTAACATGTCCCGTGTGTATTAAACCATCAGGGGAACACACTCTCCTGACTTATACTGTTCGCCTGGTAACGTGTCCCGTGCATATTTAACAATCAGGGGAACACACTCTCCTCACTTATACTGTTTACGTGGTAACATGTCCCGTGTATATTAAACCATCAGCAGAACAGACTCTCCTCACTTATACTGTTCACCTGGTAACATGTCCCGTGTATATTAAACCATCAGGGGAACACATAATCCTCACTTATACTGTTCACCTGCTAACATGTCCCGTGTATATTAAACCATCAGGGGAATACCGTCTCCTCACTTATACTGTTTACCTGGTAACATGTCCCGTGTATATTAAACCATCAGCAGAACACACTCTCCTCACTTATACTGTTCACCTGGTAACATGTCCCGTGTATATTAAACCATCAGGGGAAAGCACTCTCCTCACTTATACTGTTCACCTGGTAACATGTCCCGTGTATATTAAACCATCAGGGGAACACACTCTCCTCACTTATACTGATCACCTGGTGACATGTCCCGTGTGTATTAAACCATCATGGAAACACACTCTCCTCACTTATACTGTTTACGTGGTAACATGTCCCTTGCGTGTTAATCAATCAGGGGAACACACTCTCATCACTTATACTGTTCACCTGGTGACATGTCCCGTGCGTACGAAACAGTCAGGGTAACAATCTCTCCTCACTTATACTGTTCACCTGGCAACATGTCCCGTGTATACTAAACGATCAGGGGAACACACTCTCCTAATTTATATTGTTCACCTGGAAACATGTCCCGTGTATATTAAACCATCAGGGGAAAGCACTCTCCTCACTTATACTGTTCACCTGGGAACATGTCCCGTGTATATTAAACCATCAGGGGAACACACTCTCCTCACTTATACTGTTCACCTGGTAACAAGTCCCATGTATATTAAACCATCAGGGGAACACACTCTCCTCACTTATACTGTTCACCTGGTAACAAGTCCCATGTATATTAAACCATCAGGGGAACACCCTCTCCTCACTTATACTGTTCAATTGGTGACATGTCACGTGTGTATTAAACAATCAGGGGAACACACTCTCCTCTCTTATACTGTTCACCTGGTATCATGTCCCGTGTGTATTAAACAATCAGGGGAACACACTCTCCTCACTTATACTGTTCAATTGCTTACATGTCCCGTGCGTATTAAACAATCAGGGGAACTCACTCTCTTCACTTTTACTGTTCACCTGTTGACATGTCGTGTGTTTTAAACCATCAGGGGAACACACTCTCCTCACTTATACTGTTCACCTGGTGACATGTCCCGTCAATATTAAACCATCAGGGGAACACACTCTCCTCACTTATACTGTTCAACTGGTGACATGTCCCGTGTGCATTAAACAATCAGGGGAACACACTCTCCTCACTTTTCCTGTTCACCTGGTGACATGTCCCGTGTATATTAAACCATCAGGGGAACACATTCTCCTCACTTATACTGTTCACCTGCTAACATGTCCCGTGTATATTAAACCATCGTGGGAATACAGTCTCCTCACTTATACTGTTCACCTGGTAACATGTCCCGTGTATATTAAACCATCAGGGGCACACACTATCCTCACTTATACTGTTCACCTGGTAACATGTCCCGTGCGTGTTAAACCATCAGGGGAACAAACTCTCCTCACTTATACTGTTCACCATGTGACATGTCCCGTGTGTAATAAACAATCAGGGAACACACTCTCCTCACTTATACTGTTCACCTGGTAACATGTCCAGTGCGTGTTAAACCATCAGGGGAACACACTCTCCTCACTTATTCTGTTCACCTGGTAACATGTCCAGTGTGTATTATACAATCAGGAGAACACACTCTCTTCACTTATGCTGTTCACCTGGTAACATGTCCCGTGTATATTAAACCATCAGGGGAACACAATCTCCTCACTTATACTGCTCATCTGGTAACATGTCCCATGTGTATTAAACCATCAGGGGAACACACTCTCCTCACTTATACTGTTGACCTGGTAACATGTCCTGTGTATATTAAACCATCAGGGGAACACACTCTCCTCACTTATACTGTTCACCCGGTGACATGTCCCGTGTTTATTAAACAATAAGGGGAACACACTCTCCTCACTTATACTGTTCACCTGGTAACATGTCCCGTGTGCATTAAACAATCAGGGGAACACACTCTCCTCACTTATTCTGTTCACCTATTATCATGTCCCGTGTGTATTAAACAATCAGGGGAACACACTCTCTTCACTTATACTGTTCATCTGGTAACATGTCCCGTGCTTATTAAACAATCAGGGGAACACACTTTCCTCACTTATACTGTTCACCTGGTAACATGTCCCGTGTGTATTAAACAATCAGGGGAACACACTCTCTTCACTTTTTCTGTTCATCTGGTAACATGTCCCGTGCTTATTAAACAATCAGGGGAACACACTCTCCTCACTTATACTGATCACCTGGTAACATGTCCCGTGTGTATTAAACAATCAGGGGAACACACTCTCTTCACTTATACTGTTCATCTGGTAACATGTCCCGTGTATATTAAACAATCAGGGGAACACACTCTCCTCACTTCTACTGTTCACCTGGTAACATGTCCCGGGTGTATTAAAGCATCAGGGGCACACACTATCCTCACTTATACTATTCACCTGGTAACATGTCCCGTGCGTGTTAAACCATCAGGGGAACAAACTCTCCTCACTTCTTCTGTTCACCAGGTGACATGTCCCGTGTGTAATAAACAATCAGGGAACGCACTCTCCTCACTTATACTGTTCACCTGGTAACATGTCCCGTGCGTGTTAAACCATCAGGGGAACACACTCTCCTCACTTATACTGTTCGCCTGGCAACATGTCCCGTGAGTATTAAACAATCAGGGGAACACACTCTCCTCACTTATATTATTCACCTGGTAACATGTCCTGTGTGCATTAAACAAACAGGGCAACACACTCTCCTCACTTATATTGTTCACCTGGTAACATGGCCTGTGTGCATTAAACAATCAGGGGAACACACTCTCCTCACTTATACTGTTCCCCTGGTGACATGTCCCAAGTATATTAAACCATCAGGGGAACACATTCTCCTCACTTATACTGTTCACCAGGTGACATGTCCCGTGATTGTTAAACCATCAGGGGAACACACTCTCCTCACTTATACTGTTCACCTGGTAACTTGTCCCGTGAATATTAAACCATCAGGGGAAAGCACTCTCCTCACTTATACTGTTCACCTGGTAACATGTCCCGTGTGCATTAAACCATCAGTGGAACACTCTCTCCTCACTTATACTGTTCACCTGGTAACATGTCCTGTGTGCATTAAGTCATCAGGGGAACACACTCTCCTCACTTATACAGTTCACTTGGTGAAATGTCCCGTGCGTATTAAACCATCAGGGGAACACACTCTCCTCACTTATACTGTTCACCTGGTAACATGTCCCGTGCATATTAAACCATCAGGGGAACACGCTCTCCTCACTTCGACTGTTCATCTGGTAACATGTCCAGTGAATATTAAACCATCAGGGGAACACATTCTCCTCACTTATCCTGTTCACCTGGTGACATGTCCCGTGTGTATTAAACAATCAGGCGAATTCACTCCCCTCACTTATACTGTTCACCTGGTATCATGTCGTGTGTATATTAAACCCTCAGGGGAATACAGTCTCCACACTTATACTGTTCACCTGGTAACATGTCCCGTGTGTATTAAACAATCAGGGGAACCCACTCTCCTCACTTATTCTGTTCACCTGGTGACATGTCCCGTGTGCATTAAACAATCAGGGGAACACACTCTCCTCACTTATTCTGTTCACCTATTATCATGTCCCGTGTGTATTAAACAATCAGGGGAACACACTCTCTTCACTTATGCTGTTCATCTGGTAACATGTCCCGTGCTTATTAAACAATCAGGGGAACACACTCTCCTCACTTATACTGTTCACCTGGTAACATGTCCCGTGTGTATTAAACAATCAGGGGAACACACTCTCTTCACTTTTTCTGTTCATCTGGTAACATGTCCCGTGCTTATTAAACAATCAGGGGAACACACTCTCCTCACTTATACTGATCACCTGGTAACATGTCCCGTGTGTATAAAACAATCAGGGGAACACACTCTCCTCACTTATACTGTTCACCTGGTAACATGTCCCGTGTGTATTAAACAATCAGGGGAACACACTCTCTTCACTTATACTGTTCATCTGGTAACATGTCCCGTGTATATTAAACAATCAGGGGAACACACTCTCCTCACTTCTACTGTTCACCTGGTAACATGTCCCGGGTGTATTAAAGCATCAGGGGCACACACTATCCTCACTTATACTGTTCACCTGGTAACATGTCCCGTGCGTGTTAAACCATCAGGGGAACAAACTCTCCTCACTTATACTGTTCACCAGGTGACATGTCCCGTGCGTGTTAAACCATCAGGGGAACACACTCGCCTCACTTATACTGTTCGCCTGGCAACATGTCCCGTGAGTATTAAACAATCAGGGGAACACACTCTCCTCACTTATATTGTTCACCTGGTAACATGGCCTGTGTGCATTAAACAATCAGGGGAACACACTCTCCTCACTTATACTGTTCCCCTGGTGACATGTCCCAAGTATATTAAACCATCAGGGGAACACATTCTCCTCACTTAAACTGTTCACCTGGTGACCTATCCCGTGTGTATTAAATAATCAGGGGAACACACTCTCCTCACTTATATTGTTCACCTGGTAACATGTCCTGTGTATATTGAACAATCAGGGGAACACACTCTCCTCACTTATACTGTTCACCTGGTGACATGTCCCGTGTGTATTAAACAATCAGGGGAACACACTCTCCGCACTTATACTGTTCACCTGGTAACATGTCCCGTGCGTATTAAACCATCAGGGGAACTCACTCTCCTCACTTATACTGTTCACCTGGTAACATGTCCCGTGCGTATTAAACCATCAGGGGAACACACTCTCCTCACTTATACTGTTCATCTGGTAACATGTCCTGTGTGCTTTAAAAAATCAGGGGAACACACTCTCCTCACTTATACTGTTCACCTGGTAACATGTCCTGTGTGCATTAAACAATCAGGGGAACACACTCTCCTCACTTATATTGTTCACCTGGTAACATGTCCTGTGTATATTGAACAATCAGGGGAACACACTCTCCTCACTTATACTGTTCACCTGGTAACATGTCCCCTGTGCATTAAACCATCAGTGGAACACTCTCTCCTCACTTATACTGTTCACCTGGTAACATGTCCTGTGTGCATTAAGTCATCAGGGGAACACACTCTCCTCACTTATACAGTTCACTTGGTGAAATGTCCCGTGCGTATTAAACCATCAGGGGAACACACTCTCCTCACTTATACTGTTCACCTGGTAACATGTCCCGTGCATATTAAACCATCAGGGGAACACGCTCTCCTCACTTCGACTGTTCATCTGGTAACATGTCCAGTGAATATTAAACCATCAGGGGAACACACTCTCCTCACTTATACTGTTCACCTGGTAACATGTCCCCTGTGCATTAAACCATCAGTGGAACACTCTCTCCTCACTTATACTGTTCACCTGGTATCATGTCGTGTGTATATTAAACCCTCAGGGGAATACAGTCTCCTCACTTATACTGTTCACCTGGTAACATGTCCCGTGTATATTAAACCATCAGGGGAACACACTATCCTCACTTATACTGTTCACCTGGTAACATGTCCCGTGTGTATTAAACAATCAGGGGAACAAACTCTCCTCACTTATACTGTTCACCAGGTGACATGTCCCGTGCGTGTAAAACCATCAGGGGAACACACTCTCCTCACTTATACTGTTCACCTGGCAACATGTCCCGTGAGTATTAAACAATCAGGGGAACACACTCGCCTCACTTATACTGTTCACCTGGTGACATGTCCCGTGTGTATTAAACAATCAGGGGAACACACTCTCCGCACTTATACTGTTCACCTGGTGACATGTCCCGTGTATATTAAACCATCAGAGGAACACACTCTCCTCACTTATACTGTTCACCAGGTGACATGTCCCGTGCGTGTTAAACCATCAGGGGAACACACTCTCCTCACTTATATTGTTCACCTGGTAACATGTCCCGTGTATATTAAACCATCAGGGGAATACAGTCTCCTCACTTATACTGTTCACCTGGGAACATGTCCCGTGTATATTAAACCATCAGGGGAACACACTCTCCTCACTTATACTGTTCTCCTGGTAACATGTCCCGTGCGTGTTAAACCATCAGGGGAACACACTCTCCTCACTTATACTGTTCACCTGGCAACATGTCAGGTGACTATTAAACAATCAGGGGAACACACTCTCCTCACTTATACTGTTCTCCTGGTAACATGTCCCGTGCGTGTTAAACCATCAGGGGAACACACTCTCCTCACTTATACTGTTCAACTGGTAACATGTCCCGTGAATATTAAACCATCAGGGGAAAGCACTCTCCTCACTTATACTGTTCACCTGGTAACATGTCCCGTGTGCATTAAACTATCAGTGGAACACTCTCTATTCACTTATACTGTTCACCTGGTAACATGTCCCGTGTGCATTAAACCATCAGGGGAACACACTCTCCTCACTTATACAGTTCACTTGGTGAAATGTCCCGTGCGTGTTAAACCATCAGGGGAACACACTCTCCTCACTTATGCTGTTCATCTGGTAACATGTCCAGTGAATATTAAACCATCAGGGGAACACATTCTCCTCACTTATCCTGTTCACCTGCTGACATGTCCCGTGTGTATTAAACAATCAGGGGAATTCACTCCCCTCACTTATACTGTTCACCTGGTAACATGTCCCGTGTGCATTAAACCATCATGGGAAAACACTCTCCTCACTATTCTGTTCACCTGGTAACATGTCCTGTGTGTATTAAACAATCAGGGGAACACACTCTCCTCACTTATACTGTACACCTGTTAACATGTCCTGTGCGTATTAAACAATCAGGGGAACACACTCTCCTCACTTATACTGTTCACCTGGTAAGATGTCCCATGTATATTAAACCATCAGGGGAACACACTCTCCTCACTTATACTGTTCACCTGGTAACATGTCCCGTGTGTATTAAACAATCAGGGAAACACTCTCTCTTCACTTATACTGTTCACCTGGTAAGATGTCCCATGTATATTAAACCATCAGGGGAACACACTCTCCTCACTTATACTGTTCACCTGGTAACATGTCCCGTGTGTATTAAACAATCAGGGGAACACACTCTCCTCACTTATACTGTTCACCTGGTAACATGTCCCATGTATATTAAACCATCAGGGGAACACACTCTCCTCACTTATACTGTTCAACTGGTAACATGTCCCGTGTGTATAAAACAATCAGGGGAACACACTCTCTTCACTTATGCTGTTCACCTGGTAACATGTCCCGCGTATATTAAACCATCAGGGGAACACACTCTCCTCACTTCTACTCTTCACCTGGTGACACATCCCGTCAGTATGAAACAATCATTGGATCACACTCTCCTCACTTATACTATTCACCTGGTAACATGTCCTGTGTATATTAAACCATCAGGGGAACACAGTCTCCTCACTTATACTGTTCACCTGGTAACATGTCCCGTGAGTATTAAACCATCAGGGGAACACACTCTCCTCACTGATACTGTTCACCTGGTAACATGTCCTGTGTATATTAAACCATCAGGGGAACACATTCTGCTCACTTATACTGTTCACCTGCTAACATGTCCCGTGTATATTAAACCATCAGGGGAATACAGTCTCCTCACTTATACTGTTCACCTGGTAACATGTCCTGTGTATATTAAACCATCAGGGGAACACATTCTCCTCACTTATTCTGTTCACCTGCTAACATGTCCCGTGAGTATTAAACAATCAGGGGAACACACTCTCCTCACTTATACTGTTCACCTGGTAACATGTCCCGTGTATATTAAACCATCAGGGGAACACACTCTCCTCACTTATACTGTTGACCTGGTAACATGTCCCGTGTGTATTAAACCATCAGGGGAACACACTCTCCTCACTTATACTGTTCGCCTGGTAACGTGTCCCGTGCATATTTAACAATCAGGGGAACACACTCTCCTCACTTATACTGTTTACGTGGTAACATGTCCCGTGTATATTAAACCATCAGGGGAACACATAATCCTCACTTATACTGTTCACCTGCTAACATGTCCCGTGTATATTAAACCATCAGGGGAATACCGTCTCCTCACTTATACTGTCCACCTGGTAACATGTCCCGTGTATATTAAACCATCAGCAGAACACACTCTCCTCACTTATACTGTTCACCTGGTAACATGTCCCGTGTATATTAAACCATCAGGGGAAAGCACTCTCCTCACTTATACTGTTCACCTGGTAACATGTCCCGTGTATATTAAACCATCAGGGGAACACACTCTCCTCACTTATACTGATCACCTGGTGACATGTCCCGTGTGTATTAAACCATCATGGAAACACACTCTCCTCACTTATACTGTTTACGTGGTAACATGTCCCTTGCGTGTTAATCAATCAGGGGAACACACTCTCATCACTTATACTGTTCACCTGGTAACATGTCCCGTGCGTGTTAAACCATCAGGGGAACACACTCTCCTCACTTATACTGTTCACCTGGTGACATGTCCCGTGCGTACGAAACAGTCAGGGTAACAATCTCTCCTCACTTATACTGTTCACCTGGCAACATGTCCCGTGTATACTAAACGATCAGGGGAACACACTCTCCTAATTTATATTGTTCACCTGGAAACATGTCCCGTGTATATTAAACCATCAGGGGAAAGCACTCTCCTCACTTATACTGTTCACCTGGGAACATGTCCCCAGTATATTAAACCATCAGGGGAACACACTCTCCTCACTTATACTGTTCACCTGGTAACAAGTCCCATGTATATTAAACCATCAGGGGAACACACTCTCCTCACTTATACTGTTCACCTGGTATCATGTCCCGTGTGTATTAAACAATCAGGGGAACACACTCTCCTCACTTATACTGTTCACTTGCTTACATGTCCCGTGCGTATTAAACAATCAGGGGAACTCACTCTCTTCACTTTTACTGTTCACCTGTTGACATGTCGTGTGTTTTAAACCATCAGGGGAACACACTCTCCTCACTTATACTGTTCACCTGGTGACATGTCCCGTCAATATTAAACCATCAGGGGAACACACTCTCCTCACTTATACTGTTCAACTGGTGACATGTCCCGTGTGCATTAAACAATCAGGGGAACACACTCTCCTCACTTTTCCTGTTCACCTGGTGACATGTCCCGTGTATATTAAACCATCAGGGGAACACATTCTCCTCACTTATACTGTTCACCTGCTAACATGTCCCGTGTATATTAAACCATCGTGGGAATACAGTCTCCTCACTTATACTGTTCACCTGGTAACATGTCCCGTGTATATTAAACCATCAGGGGCACACACTATCCTCACTTATACTGTTCACCTGGTAACATGTCCCTTGCGTGTTAAACCATCAGGGGAACAAACTCTCCTCACTTATACTGTTCACCATGTGACATGTCCCGTGTGTAAGAAACAATCAGGGAACACACTCTCCTCACTTATACTGTTCACCTGGTAACATGTCCAGTGCGTGTTAAACCATCAGGGGAACACACTCTCCTCACTTATTCTGTTCACCTGGTAACATGTCCCGTGTATATTATACAATCAGGGGAACACACTCTCTTCACTTATGCTGTTCACCTGGTAACATGTCCCGTGTATATTAAACCATCAGGGGAACACAATCTCCTCACTTATACTGTTCATCTGGTAACATGTCCCATGTGTATTAAACCATCAGGGGAACACACTCTCCTCACTTATACTGTTGACCTGGTAACATGTCCTGTGTATATTAAACCATCAGGGGAGCACACTCTCCTCACTTATACTGTTCACCCGGTGACATGTCCCGTGTTTATTAAACAATAAGGGGAACACACTCTCCTCACTTATAGAGTTCACCTGGTAACATGTCCCGTGTGTATTAAACAATCAGGGGAACCCACTCTCCTCACTTATTCTGTTCACCTGGTGACATGTCCCGTGTGCATTAAACAATCAGGGGAACACAGTCTCCTCACTTATTCTGTTCACCTATTATCATGCCCCGTGTGTATTAAACAAACAGGGGAACACACTCTCTTCACTTATACTGTTCATCTGGTAACATGTCCCGTGCTTATTAAACAATCAGGGGAACACACTCTCCTCACTTATACTATTCACCTGGTAACATGTCCTGTGTATATTAAACCATCAGGGGAACACAGTCTCCTCACTTATACTGTTCACCTGGTAACATGTCCCGTGAGTATTAAACCATCAGGGGAACACACTCTCCTCACTGATACTGTTCACCTGGTAACATGTCCTGTGTATATTAAACCATCAGGGGAACACATTCTGCTCACTTATACTGTTCACCTGCTAACATGTCCCGTGTATATTAAACCATCAGGGGAATACAGTCTCCTCACTTATACTGTTCACCTGGTAACATGTCCTGTGTATATTAAACCATCAGGGGAACACATTCTCCTCACTTATTCTGTTCACCTGCTAACATGTCCCGTGAGTATTAAACAATCAGGGGAACACACTCTCCTCACTTATACTGTTCACCTGGTAACATGTCCCGTGTATATTAAACCATCAGGGGAACACACTCTCCTCACTTATACTGTTGACCTGGTAACATGTCCCGTGTGTATTAAACCATCAGGGGAACACACTCTCCTCACTTATACTGTTCGCCTGGTAACGTGTCCCGTGCATATTTAACAATCAGGGGAACACACTCTCCTCACTTATACTGTTTTCGTGGTAACATGTCCCGTGTATATTAAACCATCAGCAGAACACACTCTCCTCACTTATACTGTTCACCTGGTAACATGTCCCGTGTATATTAAACCATCAGGGGAACACATAATCCTCACTTATACTGTTCACCTGCTAACATGTCCCGTGTATATTAAACCATCAGGGGAATACCGTCTCCTCACTTATACTGTCCACCTGGTAACATGTCCCGTGTATATTAAACCATCAGCAGAACACACTCTCCTCACTTATACTGTTCACCTGGTAACATGTCCCGTGTATATTAAACCATCAGGGGAAAGCACTCTCCTCACTTATACTGTTCACCTGGTAACATGTCCCGTGTATATTAAACCATCAGGGGAACACACTCTCCTCACTTATACTGATCACCTGGTGACATGTCCCGTGTGTATTAAACCATCATGGAAACACACTCTCCTCACTTATACTGTTTACGTGGTAACATGTCCCTTGCGTGTTAATCAATCAGGGGAACACACTCTCATCACTTATACTGTTCACCTGGTAACATGTCCCGTGCGTGTTAAACCATCAGGGGAACACACTCTCCTCACTTATACTGTTCACCTGGTGACATGTCCCGTGCGTACGAAACAGTCAGGGTAACAATCTCTCCTCACTTATACTGTTCACCTGGCAACATGTCCCGTGTATACTAAACGATCAGGGGAACACACTCTCCTAATTTATATTGTTCACCTGGAAACATGTCCCGTGTATATTAAACCATCAGGGGAAAGCACTCTCCTCACTTATACTGTTCACCTGGGAACATGTCCCGTGTATATTAAACCATCAGGGGAACACACTCTCCTCACTTATACTGTTCACCTGGTAACAAGTCCCATGTATATTAAACCATCAGGGGAACACACTCTCCTCACTTATACTGTTCACCTGGTATCATGTCCCGTGTGTATTAAACAATCAGGGGAACACACTCTCCTCACTTATACTGTTCACTTGCTTACATGTCCCGTGCGTATTAAACAATCAGGGGAACTCACTCTCTTCACTTTTACTGTTCACCTGTTGACATGTCGTGTGTTTTAAACCATCAGGGGAACACACTCTCCTCACTTATACTGTTCACCTGGTGACATGTCCCGTCAATATTAAACCATCAGGGGAACACACTCTCCTCACTTATACTGTTCAACTGGTGACATGTCCCGTGTGCATTAAACAATCAGGGGAACACACTCTCCTCACTTTTCCTGTTCACCTGGTGACATGTCCCGTGTATATTAAACCATCAGGGGAACACATTCTCCTCACTTATACTGTTCACCTGCTAACATGTCCCGTGTATATTAAACCATCGTGGGAATACAGTCTCCTCACTTATACTGTTCACCTGGTAACATGTCCCGTGTATATTAAACCATCAGGGGCACACACTATCCTCACTTATACTGTTCACCTGGTAACATGTCCCTTGCGTGTTAAACCATCAGGGGAACAAACTCTCCTCACTTATACTGTTCACCATGTGACATGTCCCGTGTGTAAGAAACAATCAGGGAACACACTCTCCTCACTTATACTGTTCACCTGGTAACATGTCCAGTGCGTGTTAAACCATCTGGGGAACACACTCTCCTCACTTATTCTGTTCACCTGGTAACATGTCCCGTGTATATTATACAATCAGGGGAACACACTCTCTTCACTTATGCTGTTCACCTGGTAACATGTCCCGTGTATATTAAACCATCAGGGGAACACAATCTCCTCACTTATACTGTTCATCTGGTAACATGTCCCATGTGTATTAAACCATCAGGGGAACACACTCTCCTCACTTATACTGTTGACCTGGTAACATGTCCTGTGTATATTAAACCATCAGGGGAGCACACTCTCCTCACTTATACTGTTCACCCGGTGACATGTCCCGTGTTTATTAAACAATAAGGGGAACACACTCTCCTCACTTATAGAGTTCACCTGGTAACATGTCCCGTGTGTATTAAACAATCAGGGGAACCCACTCTCCTCACTTATTCTGTTCACCTGGTGATATGTCCCGTGTGCATTAAACAATCAGGGGAACACAGTCTCCTCACTTATTCTGTTCACCTATTATCATGCCCCGTGTGTATTAAACAAACAGGGGAACACACTCTCTTCACTTATACTGTTCATCTGGTAACATGTCCCGTGCTTATTAAACAATCAGGGGAACACACTCTCCTCACTTATACTGTTCACCTGGTAACATGTCCCGTGTGTATTAAACAATCAGGGGAACACACTCTCTTCACTTTTTCTGTTCATCTGGTAACATGTCCCGTGCTTATTAAACCATCAGGGGAACACACTCTCCTCACTTATACTGTTCATCTGGTAACATGTCCCGTGTATATTAAACAATCAGGGGAACACACTCTCCTCACTTCTACTGTTCACCTGGTAACATGTCCCGTGTGTATTAAACAATCAGGGGAACACACTCTCCTCAGTTATACTGTTCACCTGGTAACATGTCCCGTGTATATTAAACAATCAGGGGAACACACTCTCCTCACTTCTACTGTTCACCTGGTAACATGTCCCGGGTGTATTAAAGCATCAGGGGAACACACTCTCCTCACTTATACTGTTCACCTGGTAACATGTCCCGTGCGTGTTAAACCATCAGGGGAACAAACTCTCCTCACTTATACTGTTCACCAGGTGACATGTCCCGTGTGTAATAAACAATCAGGGAACGCACTCTCCTCACTTATACTGTTCACCTGGTAACATGTCCCGTGCGTGTTAAACCATCAGGGGAACACACTCTCCTCACTTATACTGTTCGCCTGGCAACATGTCCCGTGAGTATTAAACAATCAGGGGAACACACTCTCCTCACTTATATTATTCACCTGGTAACATGTCCTGTGTGCATTAAACAAACAGGGCAACACACTCTCCTCACTTATATTGTTCACCTGGTAACATGGCCTGTGTGCATTAAACAATCAGGGGAACACACTCTCCTCACTTATACTGTTCCCCTGGTAACATGTCCCAAGTATATTAAACCATCAGGGGAACACATTCTCCTCACTTAAACTGTTCACCTGGTGACCTATCCCGTGTGTATTAAACAATCAGGGGAACACACTCTCCTCACTTATATTGTTCACCTGGTAACATGTCCCGTGTGTATTAAACAATCAGGGGAACACACTCTCCGCACTTATACTGTTCACCTGGTGACATGTCCCGTGTGTATTAAACAATCAGGGGAACACACTCTCCGCACTTATACTGTTCACCTGGTGACATGTCCCGTGTGTATTAAACAATCAGGGGAACACACTCTCCTCACTTATACTGTTCACCTGGTGACATGTCCCGTGTGTATTAAACAATCAGGGGAACACACTCTCCGCACTTATACTGTTCACCTGGTGACATGTCCCGTGTATATTAAACCATCAGAGGAACACACTCTCCTCACTCATACTGTTCACCAGGTAACATGTCCCGTGAATATTAAACCATCAGGGGAACACACTCTCCTCACTTATACTGTTCACCTGGTAACATGTCCCGTGAATATTAAACCATCAGGGGAAAGCACTCTCCTCACTTATACTGTTCACCTGGTAACATGTCCCGTGTGCATTAAACCATCAGTGGAACACTCTTTCCTCAAATATACTGTTCACCTGGTAACATGTCCTGTGTGCATTAAGTCATCAGGGGAACACACTCTCCTCACTTATACAGTTCACTTGGTGAAATGTCCCGTGCGTATTAAACCATCAGGGGAACACACTCTCCTCACTTATACTGTTCACCTGGTAACATGTCCCGTGCATATTAAACCATCAGGGGAACACGCTCTCCTCACTTCGACTGTTCATCTGGTAACATGTCCAGTGAATATTAAACCATCAGGGGAACACATTCTCCTCACTTATCCTGTTCACCTGGTGACATGTCCCGTGTGTATTAAACAATCAGGGGAATTCACTCCCCTCACTTCTACTGTTCACCTGGTATCATGTCGTGTGTATATTAAACCCTCAGGGGAATACAGTCTCCTCACTTATACTGTTCACCTGGTAACATGTCCCGTGTATATTAAACCATCAGGGGAACACACTATCCTCACTTATACTGTTCACCTGGTAACATGTCCCGTGTGTATTAAACAATCAGGGGAACAAACTCTCCTCACTTATACTGTTCACCAGGTGACATGTCCCGTGCGTGTAAAACCATCAGGGGAACACACTCTCCTCACTTATACTGTTCACCTGGCAACATGTCGCGTGAGTTTTAAACAATCAGGGGAACACACTCTCCTCACTTATACTGTTCACCTGGTGACATGTCCCGTGTGTATTAAACAATCAGGGGAACACACTCTCCGCACTTATACTGTTCACCTGGTGACATGTCCCGTGTGTATTAAACAATCAGGGGAATTCACTCCCCTCACTTATACTGTTCACCTGGTAACATGTCCCGTGTGCATTAAACCATCATGGGAAAACACTCTCCTCACTATTCTGTTCACCTGGTAACATGTCCTGTGTGTATTAAACAATCAGGGGAACACACTCTCCTCACTTATACTGTACACCTGTTAACATGTCCTGTGCATATTAAACCATCATGGGAAAACACTCTCCTCACTATTCTGTTCACCTGGTAACATGTCCCGTGCGTATTAAACAATCAGGGGAACACACTCTCCTCACTTATACTGTTCACCTGGTAACATGTCCGGTGTATATTAAACAATCAGGGGAACACACTCTCCTCACTTATACTGTTCACCTTGTCACATGTCCCGTGTGCATTAAACAATCAGGGAAACACTCCCTCCTCACATATACTGTTCACCTGGTGACATGTCCCTTGCGTATTAAACAATCAGGGGAACACACTCTCCTCACATATACTGTTCACCTGGTAACATGTCCCGTGTGTATTAAACAATCAGGGGAACAACCTCTCCTCACTTATACTGTTCACCTGGTAACAAGTTCTGTCTACATTAAACCATCAGGGGAACACACTCTCCTCACTTCTACTGTTCACCTGGTAACTTGTCCCGTGTGAATTAAACAATCAGGGGAACACAATCTCCTCACTTATACTGTTCATCTGGTACAATGTCCCCTGTATATTAAACCATCAGGGGAACACACTCTCCTCACTTATAATGTTCACCTGGTAACATGTCCTGTGTATATTAAACCATCAGGGGAACACACTCTCTTCACTTATACTGTTCACCTGGTAACATGTCCTGTGTATATTAAACCATCAGGGGAACACACTCTCTTCACTTATACTGTTCACCTGGTAACATGTCCCGTGTATTTGAAACCATCAGGGGAACACACTCTCCTCACTTATACTGTTCATCTGGTAAAATGTCCCGTGGATATTAAACCATCAGGGGAACACACTCTCCTCACTTATACTGTTCACCTGGTATCATGTCCTGTGTATATTAAACCATCAGGGGAACACACTCTCTTCACTTATACTGTTCACCTGGAAACATGTCCCGTGTATATGAAACCATCAGGGGAACACACTCTCCTCACTTATACTGTTCACCTGGTAACATGTCCCGTGCGTATTAAACAAGCAGGGGAACACACTCTCCTCACTTATCTTGTTCACCTGGTAACATGTCCTGTGTATATTAAACGATCAGGGGAACACACTCTCCTCACTTATACTGTTCACCTCGTAACATGTCCTGTGTATATTAAACCATCAGGGGAACACACTCTCCTCACTTATACTGTTCATCTGGTAACATGTCCCGTGTGTATTAAACAATCAGGGGAACACACACTCCTCACTTATACTGTTCATCTGGTAACATGTCCTGTGTATATGAAACCATCAGCGGAACACACTCTCCTCACTTATACTGTTCATCTGGTAACATGTCCCGTGTGTATTAAACAATCAGGGGAACACACTCTCCTCACTTATACTGTTCATCTGGTAACATGTCCCGTGTGTATTAAACAATCAAGGGAACACATTCTCCTCACTTATATTGTTCACCTCGTAACATGTCCTGTGTATATTAAACCATCAGCGGAACACACTCTCCTCACTTATACTGTTCATCTGGTAACATGTCCCGTGTGTATTAAACAATCAGGGGAACACATTCTCCTCACTTATACTGTTCATCTGGTAACATGTCCCGTGTGTATTAAACAATCAGGGGAACACACTCTCCTCACTTATACTGTTCATCTGGTAACATGTCCCGTGTATATTAAACCATCAGGGGAACACACTCTCTTCACTTATACTGTTCATCTGGTAACATGTCCTGTGTATATTAAACCATCAGGGGAACACACTCTCTTCACTTATACTGTTCATCTGGTAAAATGTCCTGTGTATATGAAACCATCAGCGGAACACACTCTCCTCACTTATACTGTTCACCTGGTAACATGTCCTGTGTATATTAAACCATCAGGGGAACACACTCTCCTCACTTATACTGTTCACCTGGTAACATGTCCTGTGTATATTAAACCATCATGTGAACACATTCTCCTCACTTATACTGTTCACCTGGTAAAATGTCCCGTGTGTATTAAACCATCAGGGGAACACACTCTCCTCACTATTACAGTTCACCTGGTAACATGTCCTGTGTATATGAAACCATCAGCGGAACACACTCTCCTCACTTATACTGTTCACCTGGTAACATGTCCTGTGTATATTAAACCATCAGGGGAACACACTCTCCTCACTTATACTGTTCATCTGGTAACATGTGCCGTGTATATTAAACCATCAGGAGAACACACTCTTCTCACTTACACTGTTCACCTGGTAACATGTCCTGTGTATATTAAACCATCAGGGGAACACACTCTCTTCACTTATACTGTTCATCTGGTAACATGTCCCGTGTATATTAAACCATCAGGGGAACACACTCTCTTCACTTATACTGTTCATCTGGTAAAATGTCCCGTGTGTATTAAACAATCTGGGGAACACACTCTCCTCACTTATACTGTTCACCTGGTAACATGTCCTGTGTATATGAAACCATCAGCGGAACACACTCTCCTCACTTATACTGTTCACCTGGTAACATGTCCTGTGTATATTAAACCATCAAGGGAACACACTCTCTTCACTTATACTGTTCATCTGGTAAAATGTCCCGTGTGTATTAAACAATCTGGGGAACACACTCTCCTCACTTATACTGTTCACCTGGTAACAAGTTCTGTCTACATTAAACCATCAGGGGAACACACTCTCCTCACTTATACTGTTCACCTGGTAACATGTCCTGTGTATATGAAACCATCAGCGGAACACACTCTCCTCACTTATACTGTTCATCTGGTAACATGTCCTGTGTATATTAAACCATCCGGGGAACACACTCTCCTCACTTATACTGTTCACCTGGTAACATGTCCTGTGTATATTAAACCATCAGGGGAACACACTCTCTTCACTTATACTGTTCACCTGGTAACATGTCCAGTGTATTTGAAACCATCAGGGGAACACACTGTCCTCACTTATACTGTTCATCTGGTAAAATGTCCCGTGTATATTAAACCATCAGGGGAACACACTCTCCTCACTTATACTGTTCACCTGGTAACATGTCCTGTGTATATTAAACCATCAGGGGAACACACTCTCTTCACTTATACTGTTCACCTGGAAACATGTCCCGTGTATATGAAACCATCAGGGGAACACACTCTCCTCACTTATACTGTTCACCTGGTAACATGTCCCGTGCGTATTAAACAAGCAGGGGAACACACTCTCCTCACTTATATTGTTCACCTGGTAACATGTCCTGTGTATATTAAACCATCAGGGGAACACATTCTCCTCAGTTAAACTGTTCACCTGGTAACATGTCCCGTGTATATTAAACCATCAGGGGAAAGCACTCTCCTCACTTATACTGTTCACCAGGTGACATGTCCCGTGCGTGTTAAACCATCAGGGGAACACACTCTCCTCACTTATACTGTTCACCTGGTAACATGTCCAGAGAATATTAAACCATCAGGGGAAAGCACTCTCCTCACTTATACTGTTCACCAGGTGACATGTCCCGTGCGTGTTAAACCATCAGGGGAACACACTCTCCTCACTTATACTGTTCACCTGGTAACATGTCCCGTGAATATTAAACCATCAGGGGAAAGCACTCTCCTCACTTATACTGTTCACCTGGTAACATGTCCCGTGTGCGTTAAACCATCAGTGGAACACTCTCTCCTCACTTATACTGTTCACCTGGTAACATGTCCTGTGTGCATTAAATCATCAGGGGAACACACTCTCCTCACTTATACCGTTCACTTGGTGAAATGTCCCGTGCGTATTAAACCATCAGGGGAACACACTCTCCTCAATTATACTGTTCACCTGGTAACATGTCCCGTGCATATTAAACCATCAGGGGAACACGCTCTCCTCACTTAGACTGTTCATCTGGTAACATGTCCAGTGACTATTAAACCATCAGGGGAACACATTCTCCTCACTTATACTGTTCACCTGGTAACATGTCCCGTGCGTGTTAAATCATCAGAGGAACACACTCTCCTCACTTATACTGTTCACTTGGTTACATGTCCCGTGCATATTAAACCATCAGGGGAACACACTCTCCTCACTTATACTGTTCACCTGCGGAAATGTCCCATCAGTATTAAACCATCAGGGGAACACAATCTCCTCACTTATACTGTTCACCTGGTAACATGTCCCGTGTGTATTAAACAATCAGGGGAACTCACTCTCCTCACTTATACTGTTCATCTGGTGGCATGTCTCGTCAGTATTAAACCATAAGGGGAAGACACTCCCCTCACTTATACTGTTCACCTGGTAACATGTCCTGTGTATATTAAACCATCAGGGGAACACATTCTCCTCACTTATATTGTTCACCTGGTAACATGTCCTGTGTATATTAAACCATCAGGGGAACACATTCTCCTCACTTATACAGTTCACCTGGTAACATGTCCCGTGCGTATTAAACAATCAGGGGAACACACTCTCCTCACTTATATTGTTCACCTGGTAACATGTCCTGTGTATATTAAACCATCAGGGGAACACATTCTCCTCACTTATACTGTTCACCTGGTAACATGTCCCGTGTGTATTAAACAATCAAGGGAACACACTCTCCTCACTTATACTGTTCACCTGGCAACATGTCCCGTGAGTATTAAACAATCAGGGGAACACACTCTCCTCACTTATACTGTTCACCTGGTAACATGT
Source organism: Heterodontus francisci (assembly GCF_036365525.1). Classification (NCBI taxonomy): domain Eukaryota; kingdom Metazoa; phylum Chordata; class Chondrichthyes; order Heterodontiformes; family Heterodontidae; genus Heterodontus; species Heterodontus francisci. Next base: position 4,294,372 of record NW_027142345.1, read on the forward strand.
CCCGTGTGTATTAAACAATCAAGGGAACACACTCTCCTCAGTTATACTGTTCACCTGGCAACATGTCCCGTGAGTATTAAACAATCAGGGGAACACACTCTCCTCACTTATACTGTTCACCTGGTAACATGTCCCGAGTGTATTAAACAATCAAGGGAACACACTCTCCTCACTTATATTGTTCACCTGGTAACATGTCCCGTGTATATTAAACCATCAGGGGAATACAGTCTCCTCACTTATACAGTTCACCTGGTAACATGTCCCGTGTATATTAAACCATCAGGGTAACACACTATCCTCACTTATACTGTTCACCTGGTAACATGTCCCGTGTGTATTAAACAATCAGGGGAACACACTCTCCTCACTTATACTGTTCACCTGGTAACATGTCCCGTGTGTATTAAACAATCAAGGGAACACACTCTCCTCACTTATACTGTTCACCTGGTAACATGTCCCGTGTATATTAAACCATCAGGGGAACACATTCTCCTCACTTATACTGTTCACCTGGTAACATGTCCCGTGTGTATTAAACAATCAAGGGAACACACTCTCCTCACTTATACTGTTCACCTGGTAACATGTCCCGTGTGTATTAAACAATCAAGGGAACACACTCTCCTCACTTATACTGTTCACCTGGTAACATGTCCCGTGTATATTAAACCATCAGGGGAACACATTCTCCTCACTTATACTGTTCACCTGGTAACATGTCCCGTGTGTATTAAACAATCAAGGGAACACACTCTCCTCACTTATACTGTTCACCTGGCAACATGTCCCGTGAGTATTAAACAATCAGGGGAACACACTCTCCTCACTTATACTGTTCACCTGGTAACATGTCCCGAGTGTATTAAACAATCAAGGGAACACACTCTCCTCACTTATATTGTTCACCTGGTAACATGTCCCGTGTATATTAAACCATCAGGGGAATACAGTCTCCTCACTTATACAGTTCACCTGGTAACATGTCCCGTGTATATTAAACCATCAGGGGAATACAGTCTCCTCACTTATACTGTTCACCTGGTAACATGTCCCGTGTGTATTAAACAATCAGGGGAACAAACTCTCCTCACTTATACTGTTCACCAGGTGACATGTCCCGTGCGTGTTAAACCATCAGGGGAACACACTCTCCTCACTTATACTGTTCACCTGGCAACATGTCCCGTGAGTATTAAACAATCAGGGGAAAACACTCTCCTCACTTATACTGTTCACCTGGTGACATGTCCCGTGTGTATTAAACCATCAGGGGAACACAATCTCCGCACTTATACTGTTCACCTGGTGACATGTCCCGTGTATATTAAACCATCAGAGGAACACACTCTCCTCACTTATACTGTTCACCAGGTGACATGTCCCGTGCGTGTTAAACCATCAGGGGAACACACTCTCCTCACTTATACTGTTCACCTGGTAACATGTCCCGAGTGTTTTCAACAATCAAGGGAACACACTCTCCTCGCTTATATTGTTCACCTGGTAACATGTCCCGTGTATATTAAACCATCAGGGGAATACAGTCTCCTCACTTATACTGTTCACCTGGTAACATGTCCCGTGTATATTAAACCATCAGGGGAACACTCTATCCTCACTTATACTGTTCACCTGGTAACATGTCCCGTGTGTAATAAACAATCAGGGGAACACACTCTCCTCACTTATACTGTTCACCTGGTAACATGTCCCGTGCGTGTTAAACCATCAGGGGAACACACTCTCCTCTCTTATACTGTACACCTGGCAACATGTCCCGTGAGTATTAAACAATCAGGGGAACACACTCTCCTCACTTATACTGTTCACCTGGTGACATGTCCCGTGTGTATTAAACAATCAGGGGAACACACTCTCCGCACTTATACTGTTCACCTGGTGACATGTCCCGTGTTTATTAAACCATCAGAGGAACACACTCTCCTCACTTATACTGTTCACCAGGTGACATGTCCCGTGCGTGTTAAACCATCAGGGGAACACACTCTCCTCACTTATACTGTTCACCTGGTAACATGTCCCGTGAATATTAAACCATCAGGGGAAAGCACTCTCCTCACTTATACTGTTCACCTGGTAACATGTCCTGTGTGCATTAAACCATCAGTGGAACACTCTCTCCTCACTTATACTGTTCACCTGGTAACATGTCCCGTGTGCATTAAACCATCAGTGGAACACTCTCTCCTCACTTATACTGTTCACCTGGTAACATGTCGTGTGTGCATTAAACCATCAGGGGAACACACTCTCCTCACTTTCCCTGTTCAGCTGGTAACATGTCCAGTGCATATTAAACCATCAGGGGAACACGCTCTCCTCACTTAGACTGTTCATCTGGTAACATGTCCAGTGAATATTAAATCATCAGGGGAACACATTCTCCTCACTTATCCTGTTCACCCGGTGACATGTCCCGTGTGTATTAAACAATCAGGGGAATTCACTCCCCTCACTTATACTGTTCACCTGGTATCATGTCGTGTGTATATTAAACCATCAGGGGAACACACTCTCCTCACTTATACTGTTCACCTGGTAACATGTCCCGTGTATATTAAACCATCAGGGGAAAACACTCTCCTCACTATTCTGTTCACCTGGTAACATGTCCTGTGTGTATTAAACAATCAGGGGAACACACTCTCCTCACTTATACTGTTCACCTGGTAACATGTCCGGTGTATATTAAACAATCAGGGGAACACACTCTCCTCACTTATACTGTTCACCTGGTAACATGTCCGGTGTATATTAAACAATCAGGGGAACACACTCTCCTCACTATTCTGTTCACCTGGTAACATGTCCCGTGTATATTAAACCATCATGGGAAAACACTCTCCTCACTATTCTGTTCACCTGGTAACATGTCCCGTGCTTATTAAACAATCAGGGGAACACACTCTCCTCACTTATACTGTTCACCTGGTAACATGTCCGGTGTATATTAAACAATCAGGGGAACACACTCTCCTCACTTATACTGTTCACCTGGTAACATGTCCCGTGTGCATTAAACAATCAGGGAAACACTCTCTCCTCACATATACTGTTCACCTGGTGACATGTCCCGTGCGTATTAAACAATCAGGGGAACACACTCTCCTCACTTATACTGTTCACCTGGTAACATGTCCCGTGTGTATTAAACAATCAGGGGAACACCCTCTCCTCACTTATACTGTTCACCTGGTAACATGTCCTGTCTACATTAAACCATCAGGGGAACACACTCTCCTCACTTCTACTGTTCACCTGGTTACATGTCCCAGCGTATTAAACAATCAGGGGAAAACACTCTCCTCACTATTCTGTTCACCTGGTAACATGTCCTGCGTGTATTAAACCATCAGGGGAACACACTCTCTTCACTTATACTGTTCACCTGGTAACATGTCCCGTGTATATGAAACCATCAGGGGTACACACTCTCCTCACTTATACTGTTCATCTGGTAAAATGTCCCGTGTATATTAAACCATCATGCGAACACACTCTCCTCACTTATACAGTTCACCTGGTAACATGTCCTGTGTATATTAAACCATCAGGGGAACACACTCTCTTCACTTATACTGTTCACCTGGAAACATGTCCCGTGTACATGAAACCATCAGGGGAACACACTCTCCTCACTTATACTGTTCACCTGGTAACATGTCCCGTATATATTAAACCATCAGGGGAACACATTCTCCTCACTTATACTGTTCACCTGGTAACATGTCCCGTGTGTATTAAACAATCAAGGGAACACACTCTCCTCACTTATACTGTTCACCTGGCAACATGTCCCGTGAGTATTAAACAATCAGGGGAACACACTCTCCTCACTTATACTGTTCACCTGGTAACATGTCCCGAGTGTATTAAACAATCAAGGGAACACACTCTCCTCACTTATATTGTTCACCTGGTAACATGTCCCGTGTATATTAAACCATCAGGGGAATACAGTCTCCTCACTTATACAGTTCACCTGGTAACATGTCCCGTGTATATTAAACCATCAGGGGAATACAGTCTCCTCACTTATACTGTTCACCTGGTAACATGTCCCGTGTGTATTAAACAATCAGGGGAACAAACTCTCCTCACTTATACTGTTCACCAGGTGACATGTCCCGTGCGTGTTAAACCATCAGGGGAACACACTCTCCTCACTTATACTGTTCACCTGGCAACATGTCCCGTGAGTATTAAACAATCAGGGGAAAACACTCTCCTCACTTATACTGTTCACCTGGTGACATGTCCCGTGTGTATTAAACAATCAGGGGAACACACTCTCCGCACTTATACTGTTCACCTGGTGACATGTCCCGTGTATATTAAACCATCAGAGGAACACACTCTCCTCACCTATACTGTTCACCAGGTGACATGTCCCGTGCGTGTTAAACCATCAGGGGAACACACTCTCCTCACTTATACTGTTCACCTGGTAACATGTCCCGAGTGTTTTCAACAATCAAGGGAACACACTCTCCTCACTTATATTGTTCACCTGGTAACATGTCCCGTGTATATTAAACCATCAGGGGAATACAGTCTCCTCACTTATACTGTTCACCTGGTAACATGTCCCGTGTATATTAAACCATCAGGGGAACACACTATCCTCACTTATACTGTTCACCTGGTAACATGTCCCGTGTGTAATAAACAATCAGGGGAACACACTCTGCTCACTTATACTGTTCACCTGGTAACATGTCCCGTGCGTGTTAAACCATCAGGGGAACACACTCTCCTCTCTTATACTGTTCACCTGGCAACATGTCCCGTGAGTATTAAACAATCAGGGGAACACACTCTCCTCACTTATACTGTTCACCTGGTGACATGTCCCGTGTGTATTAAACAATCAGGGGAACACACTCTCCGCACTTATACTGTTCACCTGGTGACATGTCCCGTGTATATTAAACCATCAGAGGAACACACTCTCCTCACTTATACTGTTCACCAGGTGACATGTCCCGTGTATATTAAACCATCAGGGGAAAGCACTCTCCTCACTTATACTGTTCACCTGGTAACATGTCCTGTGTGCATTAAACCATCAGTGGAACACTCTCTCCTCACTTATACTGTTCACCTGGTAACATGTCCCGTGTGCATTAAACCATCAGTGGAACACTCTCTCCACACTTATACTGTTCACCTGGTAACATGTCCCGTGTGCATTAAACCATCAGGGGAACACACTCTCCTCACTTTCCCTGTTCAGCTGGTAACATGTCCAGTGCATATTAAACCATCAGGGGAACACGCTCTCCTCACTTATACTGTTCACCTGGTAACATGTCCCGTGAATATTAAACCATCAGGGGAAAGCACTCTCCTCACTTATACTGTTCACCTGGTAACATGTCCTGTGTGCATTAAACCATCAGTGGAACACTCTCTCCTCACTTATACTGTTCACCTGGTAACATGTCCCGTGTGCATTAAACCATCAGTGGAACACTCTCTCCACACTTATACTGTTCACCTGGTAACATGTCCCGTGTGCATTAAACCATCAGTGGAACACTCTCTCCTCACTTATACTGTTCACCTGGTAACATGTCCCGTGTGCATTAAACCATCAGGGGAACACACTCTCCTCACTTTCCCTGTTCAGCTGGTAACATGTCCAGTGCATATTAAACCATCAGGGGAACACGCTCTCCTCACTTAGACTGTTCATCTGGTAACATGTCCAGTGAATATTAAACCATCAGGGGAACACATTCTCCTCACTTATCCTGTTCACCCGGTGACATGTCCCGTGTGTATTAAACAATCAGGGGAATTCACTCCCCTCACTTATACTGTTCACCTGGTATCATGTCGTGTGTATATTAAACAATCAGGGGAACACACTCTCCTCACTTATACTGTTCACCTGGTAACATGTCCCGTGTATATTAAACCATCAGGGGAACACACTCTCCTCACTTATACTGTTCACCTGCTAACATGTCCCGTGTATATTAAACCATCAGGGGAACACACTCTCCTCACTTATACTGTTCACCTGGTAACATGTCCCGTGTATATTAAACCATCAGGGGAACACACTCTCCTCACTGATACTGTTCACCTGTTGACATGTCCCGTGTGCATTAAACCATCATGGGAAAACACTCTCCTCACTATTCTGTTCACCTGGTAACATGTCCCGTGCGTATTAAACAATCAGGGGAACACACTCTCCTCACTTATACTGTTCACCTGGTGACATGTCCCGTGTCTATTAAACCATCAGGGGAACACACTCTCCTCACTTATACTGTTCACCTGGTAACATGTCCCGTGCGTATTAAACAATCAGGGGAACACACTCTCCTCACTTATCCTGTTCACCTGGTAACATGTCCCATGTGTATTAAACAATCAGGGGAACACCCTCTCCTCACTTATACTGTTCACCTGGTAACATGTCCTGTCTACATTAAACCATCAGGGGAACACACTCTCCTCACTTATACTGTTCACTTTGTCACATGTCCCGTGCGTATTAAACAATCAGGGGAACACACTCTCCTCACTTATCCTGTTCACCTGGTAACATGTCCCATGTGTATTAAACAATCAGGGGAACACCCTCTCCTCACTTATACTGTTCACCTGGTAACATGTCCTGTCTACATTAAACCATCAGGGGAACACACTCTCCTCACTTCTAATGTTCACCTGGTTACATGTCCCAGCGTATTAAACAATCAGGGGAAAACACTCTCCTCACTATTCTGTTCACCTGGTAACATGTCCCGTGTGTAATAAACAATCAGGGGAACACAATCTCCTCACTTATACTGCTCACCTGGTAACATGTCCCGTGTATTTGAAACCATCAGGGGAACACACTCTCCTCACTTATACTGTTCACCTGGTAACATGTCTTGTGTATATTAAACCATCAGGGGAACACACTCTCTTCACTTATACTGTTCACCTGGAAACATGTCCCGTGTATACGAAACCATCAGGGGAACACACTCTCCTCACTTACACTGTTCACCTGGTAACATGTCCCGTGCGTATTAAACAATCAGGGGAACACACTCTCCTCACTTATATTGTTCACCTGGTAACATGTCCTGTGTATATTAAACCATCAGGGGAACACATTCTCCTCACTTATACTGTTCACCTGGTAACATGTCCCGTGTGTATTAAACAATCAGGGGAACACACTCTCCTCACTTATACTGTTCACTTGGTTACATGTCCCGTGCATATTAAACCATCAGGGGAACACACTCTCCTCACTTATACTGTTCACCTGGTAACATGTCCCGTGTGTATTAAACAATCAGGGGAACACACTCCCCTCACTTATATTGTTCACCTGCGGAAATGTCCCATCAGTATTAAACCATCAGGGGAACACAATCTCCTCACTTATACAGTTCACCTGGTAACATGTCCCGTGTGTATTAAACAATCAGGGGAACACACTCCCATCACTTATACTGTTCACCTGGTAACATGTCCCGTTTGTATTAATCAATCAGGGGAGCACACTCTCCTCACTTATATTGTTCACCTGGTAACATGTCCTGTGTATATTAAACCATCAGGGAACACATTCTCCTCACTTATACTGTTCACCTGGTAACATGTCCCGTGAGTATTAAACAATCAGGGGAACACACTCTCCTCACTTATACTGTTCACCTGGTAACATGTCCCGAGTGTATTAAATAATCAAGGGAACACACTCTCCTCACTTATATTGTTCACCTGGTAACATGTCCTGTGTATATTAAACCATCAGGGGAATACAGTCTCCTCACTTATACTGTTCACCTGGTAACATGTCCCGTGTATATTAAACCATCAGGGGAACACACTATCCTCACTTATACTGTTCACCTGGTAACATGTCCCGTGTGTGTTAAACCATCAGGGGAACAAACTCTCCTCACTTATACTGTTCACCAGGTGACATGTCCCGTGTGTAATAAACAATCAGGGGAACACACTCTCCTCACTTATACTGTTCACCTGGTAACATGTCCCGTGCGTGTTAAACCATCAGGGGAACACACTCTCCTCACTTATACTGTTCACCTGGCAACATGTCCCGTGAGTATTAAACAATCAGGGGAACACACTCTCCTCACTTATACTGTTCACCTGGTGACATGTCCCGTGTGTATTAAACAATCAGGGGAAAACACTCTCCTCACTATTCTGTTCACCTGGTAACATGTCCCGTGTGAGTTAAACAATCAGGGGAACACAATCTCCTCACTTATACTGCTCACCTGGTAACATGTCCCGTGTATTTGAAACCATCAGGGGAACACACTCTCCTCACTTATACTGTTCACCTGGTAACATGTCTTGTGTATATTAAACCATCAGGGGAACACACTCTCTTCACTTATACTGTTCACCTGGAAACATGTCCCGTGTATACGAAACCATCAGGGGAACACACTCTCCTCACTTACACTGTTCACCTGGTAACATGTCCCGTGCGTATTAAACAATCAGGGGAACACACTCTCCTCACTTATATTGTTCACCTGGTAACATGTCCTGTGTATATTAAACCATCAGGGGAACACATTCTCCTCACTTATACTGTTCACCTGGTAACATGTCCCGTGTGTATTAAACAATCAGGGGAACACACTCTCCTCACTTATACTGTTCACTTGGTTACATGTCCCGTGCATATTAAACCATCAGGGGAACACACTCTCCTCACTTATACTGTTCACCTGGTAACATGTCCCGTGTGTATTAAACAATCAGGGGAACACACTCCCCTCACTTATATTGTTCACCTGCGGAAATGTCCCATCAGTATTAAACCATCAGGGGAACACAATCTCCTCACTTATACAGTTCACCTGGTAACATGTCCCGTGTGTATTAAACAATCAGGGGAACACACTCCCATCACTTATACTGTTCATCTGGTAACATGTCCCGTTTGTATTAATCAATCAGGGGAACACACTCTCCTCACTTATATTGTTCACCTGGTAACATGTCCTGTGTATATTAAACCATCAGGGAACACATTCTCCTCACTTATACTGTTCACCTGGTAACATGTCCCGTGAGTATTAAACAATCAGGGGAACACACTCTCCTCACTTATACTGTTCACCTGGTAACATGTCCCGAGTGTATTAAATAATCAAGGGAACACACTCTCCTCACTTATATTGTTCACCTGGTAACATGTCCCGTGTATATTAAACCATCAGGGGAATACAGTCTCCTCACTTATACTGTTCACCTGGTAACATGTCCCGTGTATATTAAACCATCAGGGGAACACACTATCCTCACTTATACTGTTCACCTGGTAACATGTCCCGTGTGTGTTAAACCATCAGGGGAACAAACTCTCCTCACTTATACTGTTCACCAGGTGACATGTCCCGTGTGTAATAAACAATCAGGGGAACACACTCTCCTCACTTATACTGTTCACCTGGTAACATGTCCCGTGCGTGTTAAACCATCAGGGGAACACACTCTCCTCACTTATACTGTTCACCTGGCAACATGTCCCGTGAGTATTAAACAATCAGGGGAACACACTCTCCTCACTTATACTGTTCACCTGGTGACATGTCCCGTGTGTATTAAACAATCAGGGGAAAACACTCTCCTCACTATTCTGTTCACCTGGTAACATGTCCCGTGTGAGTTAAACAATCAGGGGAACACAATCTCCTCACTTATACTGCTCACCTGGTAACATGTCCCGTGTATTTGAAACCATCAGGGGAACACACTCTCCTCACTTATACTGTTCATCTGGTAAAATGTCCCGTGTATATTAAACCATCAGGGGAACACACTCTCCTCACTTATACTGTTCACCTGGTAACATGTCTTGTGTATATTAAACCATCAGGGGAACACACTCTCTTCACTTATACTGTTCACCTGGAAACATGTCCCGTGTATACGAAACCATCAGGGGAACACACTCTCCTCACTTATACTGTTCACCTGGTAACATGTCCCGTGCGTATTAAACAATCAGGGGAACACACTCTCCTCACTTACACTGTTCACCTGGTAACATGTCCCGTGCGTATTAAACAATCAGGGGAACACACTCTCCTCACTTATATTGTTCACCTGGTAACATGTCCTGTGTATATTAAACCATCAGGGGAACACATTCTCCTCACTTATACTGTTCACCTGGTAACATGTCCCGTGTGTATTAAACAATCAGGGGAACACACTCTCCTCACTTATACTGTTCACCTGGTAACATGTCCCGTGCGTGTTAAATCATTAGAGGAACACACTCTCCTCACTTATACTGTTCACTTGGTTACATGTCCCGTGCATATTAAACCATCAGGGGAACACACTCTCCTCACTTATACTGTTCACCTGCGGAAATGTCCCATCAGTATTAAACCATCAGGGGAACACAATCTCCTCACTTATACAGTTCACCTGGTAACATGTCCCGTTTGTATTAATCAATCAGGGGAACACATTCTCCTCACTTATACTGTTCACCTGGAAACATGTCCTGTGTATATTAAACAATCAGGGGAACACACTCTCCTCACTTATACTGTTCACCTGGTAACATGTCACGAGTGTATTAAATAATCAAGGGAACACACTCCCCTCACTTATACTGTTCACCTGGTAACATGTCCCGTTTGTATTAATCAATCAGGGGAACACACTCTCCTCACTTATACTGTTCACCTGGTAACATATCCCGTGCGTATTAAACAATCAGGGGAACACACTCTCCTCACTTATATTGTTCACCTGGTAACATGTCCTGTGTATATTAAACCATCAGGGAACACATTCTCCTCACTTATACTGTTCACCTGGTAACATGTCCCGAGTGTATTAAATAATCAAGGGAACACACTCTCCTCACTTATATTGTTCACCTGGTAACATGTCCCGTGTGTATTAGACAATCAGGGGAACACACTCCCCTCACTTATACTGTTCACCTGGTAACATGTCCCGTTTGTATTAATCAATCAGGGGAACACACTCTCCTCACTTATACTGTTCACCTGGTAACATATCCCGTGCGTATTAAACAATCAGGGGAACACACTCTCCTCACTTATATTGTTCACCTGGTAACATGTCCTGTGTATATTAAACCATCAGGGAACACATTCTCCTCACTTATACTGTTCACCTGGTAACATGTCCCGTGTGTATTAAACAATCAAGGGAACACACTCTCCTCACTTATACTGTTCACCTGGTAACATGTCCCGTGAGTATTAAACAATCAGGGGAACACACTCACCTCACTTATACTGTTCACCTGGTAACATGTCCCGTGAGTATTAAACAATCAGGGGAACACACTCACCTCACTTATATTGTTCACCTGGTAACATGTCCTGTGTATATTAAACCATCAGGGAACACATTCTCCTCACTTATACTGTTCACCTGGTAACATGTCCCGTGTGTATTAAACAATCAAGGGAACACACTCTCCTCACTTATACTGTTCACCTGGTAACATGTCCCGTGAGTATTAAACAATCAGGGGAACACACTCACCTCACTTATATTGTTCACCTGGTAACATGTCCTGTGTATATTAAACCATCAGGGAACACATTCTCCTCACTTATACTGTTCACCTGGTAACATGTCCCGTGTGTATTAAACAATCAAGGGAACACACTCTCCTCACTTATACTGTTCACCTGGTAACATGTCCCGTGAGTATTAAACAATCAGGGGAACACACTCTCCTCACTTATACTGTTCACCTGGTAACATGTCCCGAGTGTATTAAATAATCAAGGGAACACACTCTCCTCACTTATATTGTTCACCTGGTAACATGTCCCGTGTATATTAAACCATCAGGGGAACACACTCTCCTCACTTATACTGTTCACCTGGTAACATGTCCCGAGTGTATTAAATAATCAAGGGAACACACTCTCCTCACTTATATTGTTCACCTGGTAACATGTCCCGTGTATATTAAACCATCAGGGGAATACAGTCTCCTCACTTATACTGTTCACCTGGTAACATGTCCCGTGTATATTAAACCATCAGGGGAACACACTATCCTCACTTATACTGTTCACCTGGTAACATGTCCCGTGTGTGTTAAACCATCAGGGGAACAAACTCTCCTCACTTATACTGTTCACCTGGTAACATGTCCCATGTGTTTTAAATAATCAGGGGAACACACTCTCCTCACTTATACTGTTCACCTGGTAACATGTCCCGTGTGTATTAAACCATCAGGGGAACAAACTCTCCTCACTTATACTGTTCACCTGGCAACATGTCCCGTGAGTATTAAACAATCAGGGGAACACACTCTCCTCACTTATACTGTTCACCTGGTGACATGTCCCGTGTGTATTAAACAATCAGGGGAACACACTCTCCGCACTTATACTGTTCACCTGGTGACATGTCCCGTGTATATTAAACCATCAGGGGAACACACTCTCCTCACTTATACTGTTCACCTGGTAACATGTCCCGTGAATATTAAACCATCAGGGGAAAGCACTCTCCTCACTTATACTGTTCACCTGGTAACATGTCCCATGTGCATTAAACCATCAGTGGAACACTCTCTCCTCACTTATACAGTTCACTTAGTGAAATGTCCCGTGCGTATTAAACCATCAGGGGAACACACTCTCCTCACTTTCCCTGTTCAGATGGTAACATGTCCCGTGCATATTAAAACATCAGGGGAACACGCTCTCCTCACTTAGACTGTTCATCTGGTAACATGTCCCGTGTGTATTAAACAATCAGGGGAATTCACTCCCCTCACTTATACTGTTCACCTGGTAACATGTCGTGTGTATATTAAACCATCAGGGGAACACACTCTCCTCACTTATACTGTTCACCTGGTAACATGTCCCGTGTATATTAAACCATCAGGGGAACACACTCTCCTCACTGAAACTGTTCACCTGTTGACATGTCCCGTGTGCATTAAACCATCATGGGAAAACACTCTCCTCACTATTCTGTTCACCTGGTAACATGTCCTGTGTGTATTAAACAATCAGGGGAACACACTCTCCTCACTTAAACTGTTCACCTGTTGACATGTCCCGTGTGCATTAAACCATCATGGGAAAACACTCTCCTCACTATTCTGTTCATCTGGTATCATGTCCCGTGCGTATTAAACAATCAGGGGAACACACTCTCCTCACTTATACTGCTCACCTGGTAACATGTCCGGTATATATTAAACAATCAGGGGAACACACTCTCCTCACTTATACTGTTCACCTGGTAAAATGTCCCGTGTGTATTAAACAATCAGGGGAACACACTCTCCTCCCTTATACTGTTCACCTGGTAACATGTCCCGTGTGTATTAAACAATCAGGGGAACTCACTCCCCTCACTTATACTGTTCACCTGGTAACATGTCCCGTGTGTATTAAACAATCAGGGGAACACACTCTCCTCACTTATACTGTTCACCTGGTAACATATCCCGTGCGTATTAAACAATCAGGGGAACACACTCCCCTCACTTATACTGTTCACCTGGTAACATGTCCCGTGTGTATTAAACAATCAGGGGAACACACTCCCCTCACTTATACTGTTCACCTGGTAACATATCCCGTGCGTATTAAACAATCAGGGGAACACACTCCCCTCACTTATACTGTTCACCTGGTAACATGTCCCGTGTGTATTAAACAATCAGGGGAACACACTCCCCTCACTTATACTGTTCACCTGGTAACATGTCCCGTGTGTATTAAACAATCAGGGGAACACACTCTCTTCACTTATACTGTTCACCTGGTAACATGTCCTGTGTATATTAAACCATCAGGGAACACATTCTCCTCACTTATACTGTTCACCTGGTAACATGTCCCGTGTGTATTAAACAATCAAGGGAACACACTCTCCTCACTTATACTGTTCACCGGGTATCATGTCCCGTGAGTATTAAACAATCAGGGGAACACACTCTCCTCACTTATACTGTTCACCTGGTAACATGTCCCGAGTGTATTAAATAATCAAGGGAACACACTCTCCTCACTTATATTGTTCACCTGGTAACATGTCCCGTGTATATTAAACCATCAGGGGAATACAGTCTCCTCACTTATACTGTTCACCTGGTAACATGTCCCGTGTATATTAAACCATCAGGGGAACACACTATCCTCACTTATACTGTTCACCTGGTAACATGTCCCATGTGTGTTAAACCATCAGGGGAACAAACTCTCCTCACTTATACTGTTCACCAGGTGACATGTCCCATGTGTAATAAACAATCAGGGGAACACACTCTCCTCACTTATACTGTTCACCTGGTAACATGTCCCGTGCGTGTTAAACCATCAGGGGAACACACTCTCCTCACTTATACTGTTCACCTGGCAACATGTCCCGTGAGTATTAAACCATCAGGGGAACACACTCTCCTCACTTATACTGTTCACCTGGTGACATGTCCCGTGTGTATTAAACAATCAGGGGAACACACTCTCCGCACTTATACTGTTCACCTGGTGACATGTCCCGTGTATATTAAACCATCAGAGGAACACACTGTCCTCACTTATACTGTTCACCAGGTAACATGTCCCGTGAATATTAAACCATCAGGGGAAAGCACTCTCCTCACTTATACTGTTCACCTGGTAACATGTCCCGTGTGTATTAAACAATCAGGGGAACACACTCTCCTCACTTATACTGTTCACCTGGTGACATGTCCCGTGTGTATTAAACAATCAGGGGAACACACTCTCCGCACTTATACTGATCACCAGGTGACATGTCCCGTGAGTATTAAACCATCAGGGGAACACACTCTCCTCACTTATACTGTTCACCTGGTGACATGTCCCGTGTGTATTAAACAATCAGGGGAACACACTCTCCGCACTTATACTGATCACCAGGTGACATGTCCCGTGCGTGTTAAACCATCAGGGGAACACACTCTCCTCACTTATACTGTTCACCTGGTAACATGTCCCGTGAATATTAAACCATCAGGGGAAAGCACTCTCCTCACTTATACTGTTCACCTGGTAACATGTCCCGTGCGTGTTAAACCATCAGGGGAACACACTCTCCTCACTTATACTGTTCACCTGGTAACATGTCCCATGTGCATTAAACCATCAGTGGAACACTCTCTCCTCACTTATACTGTTCACCTGGTAACATGTCCCGTGTGCATTAAACCATCAGTGGAACACTCTCTCCTCACTTATACAGTTCACTTAGTGAAATGTCCCGTGCGTATTAAACCATCAGGGGAACACACTCTCCTCACTTTCCCTGTTCAGATGGTAACATGTCCCGTGCATATTAAAACATCAGGGGAACATGCTCTCCTCACTTAGACTGTTCATCTGGTAACATGTCCAGTGAATATTAAACCATCAGGGGAACACACTCTCCTCACTTATCCTGTTCACCCGGTGACATGTCCCGTGTGTATTAAACAATCAGGGGAATTCACTCCCCTCACTTATACTGTTCACCTGGTATCATGTCCTGTGTGTATTAAACAATCAGGGGAACACACTCTCCTCACTTATACTGTACACCTGTTAACATATCCCGTGTATATTAAACCATCAGCGGAACACACTCTCCTCACTGATACTGTTCACCTGTTGACATGTCCCGTGTGCATTAAACCATCATGGGAAAACACTCTCCTCACTATTCTGTTCACCTGGTATCATGTCCCGTGCGTATTAAACAATCAGGGGAACACACTCTCCTCACTTATACTGTTCACCTGGTGACATGTCCCGTGTCTATTAAACCATCAGGGGAACACACTCTCCTCACTTATACTGTTCACCTGGTAACATGTCCGGTGTATATTAAACAATCAGGGGAACACACTCTCCTCACTTATACTGTTCACCTGGTAACATGTCCCGTGCGTATTAAACAATCAGGGGAACACACTCTCCTCACTTATACTGTTCACCTGGTGACATGTCCCGTGTCTATTAAACCATCAGGGGAACACACTCTCCTCACTTATACTGTTCACCTGGTAACATGTCCGGTGTATATTAAACAATCAGGGGAACACACTCTCCTCACTTATACTGTTCACCTGGTAACATGTCCGGTGTATATTAAACCATCAGGGGAACACACTCTCCTCACTTATACTGTTCACCTGGTAAAATGTCCCGTGTGTATTAAACAATCAGGGAAACACTCTCTCCTCACATATACTGTTCACCCGGTGACATGTCCCGTGCGTATTAAACAATCAGGGGAACACACTCTCCTCACTTATACTGTTCACCTGGTAACATGTCCGGTGTATATTAAACAATCAGGGGAACACACTCTCCTCCCTTATACTGTTCACCTGGTAACATGTCCCGTGTGTATTAAACAATCAGTGGAACACCCTCTCCTCACTTATACTGTTCACCTGGTAACATGTCCTGTGGATATTAAACCATCATGGGAAAACACTCTACTCACTATTCTGTTCACCTGGTAACATGTCCCGTGTGAATTAAACAATCAGGGGAACACAATCTCCTCACTTATACTGTTCACCTGGTAACATGTCCTGTGTGTATTAAACCATCAGGGGAACACACTCTCCTCACTTATACTGTTCATCTGGTAAAATGTCCCGTGTATATTAAACCATCAGGGGAACACACTCTCCTCACTTATACTGTTCACCTGGTAACATGTCCTGTGTATATTAAACCATCAGGGGAACACACTCTCTTCACTTATACTGTTCACCTGGAAACATGTCCCGTGTATATGAAACCATCAGGGGAACACACTCTCTTCACTTATACTGTTCACCTGGAAACATGTCCCGTGTATATGAAACCATCAGGGGAACACACTCTACTCACTTATACTGTTCACCTGGTAACATATCCCGTGTGCATTAAAAAATCAGGGGAGCACACTCTCCCCACTTCTTCTCCTCAACTGGTAACATGTCCCGTGTGTATTAAACAATCAGGGCCACACACTCTCCTCACTTATACTGTTCACCTGGTAACATGTCCCGTGTATATTAAACCATCAGGGGAACACACTCTCCTCACTTATTCTGTTCACCTGGTGACATGTCCCGTGTGTATTAAACAATCAGGGGAACACACTCTCCTCAATTATACTGTTCACCTGGTAACATGTCCCGTCTGTATTAAACAATCAGGGGGACACACTCTCCTCACTATTCTGTTCACCTGGTAACATGGCCCGTGTGTATTAAACAATCAGGGGAACACACTCTCCTCACTTATACAGTTCACCTGCAAACATGTCCTGTGTATATTAAACGATCAGGGGAACACACTCTCCACACTTATACTGTTCACCTGCGAACATGTCCTGTGTATATTAAAGAATCAGGGGAACACACTCTCCTCACTTATACTGTTCATCTGGTGACATGTCCCATGTTTATTAAACAATCAAGGGAACACTCTCTCCTCACTTATACTGTTCACCTGGTAACATGTCCCGTGCATTTTAAGCCATCTGGGGAACACAATCTCCTCACTTATACTGTTCACCTGTTAACATGTCCCTTGCGCATTAAACCATCAGGGGAACACACTCTCCTCACTATTCTGTTCACCTGGTAACATGGCCCGTGTGTATTAAACAATCATTGGAACACACTCTCCTCACTTATACAGTTCACCTGGGAACATGTCCTGTGTATATTAAACCATCAGGGGAACAAACTCTCCTCACTTATACTGTTCACCTGCTAACATGTCCTGTGTATATTAAAGAATCAGGGGAACACACTCTCCTCACTTATACTGTTCATCTGGTGACATGTATCATGTTTATTAAACAATCAAGGGAACACACTCTCCTCACTTATACTGTTCACCTGGTAATATGTCCCGTGTGTATTAAACCATCAGGGGAACACACTCTCCTCACTTATACTGTTCACCTGGTAACATGTCCCGTGTGTTTTAAACCATCAGGGGAACACACTCTCCTCACTTATACTGTTCACCTGGTGACATGTCCCGTGTTTATTAAACAATCAAGGGAACACACTCTCCTCACTTATACTGTTCACCTGGTAACATGTCCCGTGTGTATTAAACCATCAGGGGAACACACTCTCCTCACTTATACTGTTCACCTGGTAACATGTCCCGTGTATATTACACCATCAGGGGAACACACTCTCCTCACTTATAATGTTCACCTTGTAACATGTGGCGTGTATAGTAAACAATCAGGGGAACACTGTCTCCTCACTTATACTTTTCACCTGGTAACATGTCCCGTGTATATTAAACCATCAGGGGAACACAGTCTCCTCACTTATACTGTTCACCTGATGACATGTCCCGTGGATATTACACCATCAGGGGAACACACTCTCCTCACTTATAATGTTCACCTTGTAACATGTTGCGTATATAGTAAACAATCAGGGGAACACAGTCTCCTCACTTATACTGTTCACCTGGTGACATGTCCCGTGTGCATTAAACAATCAGGGGAACACACTCTCCTCACTTATACTGTTCACGTGGTGACATTTCCCGTGTGTATTAAACAATCAGAGGAACACACTCTCCTCACTTATACTGTTCACCTGGTAACATGTCCCGTGTATATTAAACCATCAGGGGAACACACTCTCCTGACTTATACTGTTCACCTGGTAACATGTCCCGTGTGTATTAAACAATCAGGGGAACACACTCTCCTCACTTATACTGTTCACCTGGTAACATGTCCCGTGTATATTACACCATCAGGGGAACACACACTCCTCACTTATACTGTTCACCTGGTAACATGTCCCGTGTATATTACACCATCAGGGGAACACACTCTCCTCACTTATACTGTTCACCTGGTGACATGTCCCGTGCGTATTAAACAATCAGGGGAACACACTCTCCTCACTTAGACTGTTCACGTGGTGACATGTCCGGTGTATATTAAACCATCAGGGGAACACACTCTCCTCACTTATAATGTTCACCTTGTCACATGTCCCGTGTGCATTTAACAATCAGGGGAACACACTCTCCTCACTATTCTGTTCACCTGGTAACATGTCCCGTGTGTATTAAACAATCAGGGGAACACCCTCTCCTCACTTATACTGTTCACCTGGTAACATGTCCTGTGTATATTAAACCATCAGGGGAACACACTCTCCTCACTTCTACTGTTCACCTGGTAACATGTCCCGTGTGCATTAAAAAATCAGGGGAACACACTCTCCTCACTTATACTGTTCATCTGGTAACATGTCCCATGTATATTAAACCATCAGGGGAACACACTCTCCTCACTTATACTGTTCACCTGGTAACATGTCCCGTGTGTATTAAACAATCAGGGGAACACACTCTCCTCACTTATACTGTTCACCTGGTAACATGTCCCATGTGTATTAAACAATCAGGGGAACACACTCTCCTCACTTATACTGTTCATCTGGTAACATGTCCCATGTATATTAAACCATCAGGGGAACACACTCTCCTCACTTATACTGTTCACCTGGTAACATGTCCCGTGTGTATTAAACAATCAGGGGAACACACTCTCCTCACTTATACTGTTCACCTGGTAACATGTCCCATGTGTATTAAACAATCAGGGGAACACACTCTCCTCACTTACACTGTTCACCTGGTGACATGTCCAGTGTATATTAAACCATCAGGGGAACACACTCTCCTCACTTATACTGTTCACCTGGTAACATGTCCCGTGTGTATTAAACATTCAGGGGAACACACTCTCCTCACTTATACTGTTCACCTGGTAACATGTCCGGTGTGTATTAAACAATCAGGGGAACACACTCTCCTCACTTATACTGTTCACCTGGTAACATGTCCCGTGTGCATTAAACAATCAGGGGAACACACTCTCCTCACTTATACTGTTCACCTGGTAACATGTCCCGTGTGCATTAAACAATCAGGGGAACTCACTCTCCTCATTTATACTGTTCACCTGGTAACATGTCCCGTGTGTATTAAACAATCAGGGGAACACACTCTCCTCACTTATACTGTTCAGCTGGTGACATGTCCCGTGTGCATTAAACAATCAGGGGAACACACTCTCCTCACTTATACTGTTCACCTGGTAACATGTCCCGTGTGCATTAAACAATCAGGGGAACACACTCTCCTCACTTATACTGTTCAGCTGGTGACATGTCCCGTGTGTATTAAACAATCAGGGGAACACAGTCTCCTCACTTATACTGTTCACCTGGTGACATGTCCCGTGCGTATTAAACAATCAGGGGAACACATTCTCCTCACTTATACTGTTCACCTGGTGACATGTCCCTTGTGCATTAAACCATCATGGGAAAACACTCTCCTCACTATTCTGTTCACCTGGTAACATGTCCCGTGTGTATTAATCAATCAGGGGAACACACTCTCCTCACTTATACTGTACACCTCTTAACATGTCCTGTGCATATTAAACCATCAGGGGAACACACTCTCTTCACTTATCCTGTTCACCTGGTAACATGTCCCATGTATTTGAAACCATCAGGGTAACACACTCTCCTACTTCTACTGTTCACCTGGTAACATGTCCCGTGTGCATTAAACAATCAGGGGAACACACTCTCCTCACTTATACTGTACACCTCTTAACATGTCCTGTGCATATTAAACCATCAGGGGAACACACTCTCCTCACTTCTACCGTTCACCTGGTAACATGTCCCGTGTGCATTAATCAATCAGGGGAACACACTCTCCTCACTTATACTGTACACCTCTTAACATGTCCTGTGCATATTAAACCATCAGGGGAACACACTCTCTTCACTTATCCTGTTCACCTGGTAACATGTCCCATGTATATGAAACCATCAGGGGAACACACTCTCCTCACTTATACTGTTCACCTGGTAACCTGTCCCGTGCGACTTAAACAATCAGGGGAAAACACTCTCCTCACTTATACTGTTCACGTGGTGACATGTCCTGTGTATATTAAACCATCAGGGGAATACACTCTCCTCACTTATACTGTTCACCTGGTAACATGTCCTGTGTATATTAAACCATCAGGGGAACACACTCTCTTCACTTATACTGTTCACCTGGTAACATGTCCCATGTATATGAAACCATCAGGGGAACACACTCTCCTCACTTCTACTGTTCACCTGGTTACATGTCTCGTGTGTATTAAACAATCAGGGGAACACCCTCTCCTCACTTATACTGTTCACCTGGTAACATGTCCTGTCTACATTAAACCATCAGGGGAAAACACTCTCCTCACTATTCTGTTCACCTGGTAACATGTCCCGTGTGAATTAAACAATCAGGGGAACACAATCTCCTCACTTATACTGTTCACCTGGTAACATGTCCTGTGTATATTAAACCATCAGGGGAACACACTCTCTTCACTTATACTGTTCACCTGGTAACATGTCCTGTGTATATTAAACCATCAGGGGAACACACTCTCTTCACTTATACTGTTCACCTGGTAACATGTCCCGTGCATATGAAACCATCAGGGGAACACACTCTCCTCACTTATACTGTTCACCTAGTAACATGTCCTGTGTATATTAAACCATCAGGGGAACACACTCTCTTCACTTATACTGTTCACCTGGTAACATGTCCTGTGTATATTAAACCATCAGGGGAACACATTCTCCTCACTTACACTGTTCACCTGGTAAAATGTCCCGTGTATATTAAACCATCAGGGGAACACACTCTCCTCACTTATACTGTTCACCTGGTGACATGTCCCGTGTGTATTAAACAATCAGGGGAACACACTCTCCTCACTTATACTGTTCACCTGGTAACATGTCCCATGTGTATTAAACAATCAGGGGAACACACTCTCCTCACTTCTACTATTCATCTGGTAACATGTCCCGTGTGTATTAAACAATCAGGGGAACACACTCTCCTCACTTCTACTGTTCACCTGGTGACATGTCCCGTGTGCCTTAAACAATCAGGGGAACACACTCTCCTCACTTCTACTATTCATCTGGTAACATGTCCCGTGTGTATTAAACAATCAGGGGAACACACTCTCCTCACTTATACTGTTCACCTGGTAACATGTCCCGTGTGTATTAAACAATCAGGGGAACACACTCTCCTCACTTATACTGTTCACCTGGTAACATGTCCCGTGTATGTTAAACCATCAGGGGAACACACTCTCCTCACTTATACTGTTCACCTGGTAACATGTCCCGTGTGCATTAAACAATCAGGGGAACACTCTCTCCTCACTTATACTGTTCACCTGTTAACATGTCCCTTGCGCATTAAACCATCAGGGGAACACACTCTCCTCACTATTCTGTTCACCTGGTAACATGGCCCGTGTGTATTAAACAATCAGGGGAACACACTCTCCTCACTATTCTGTTCACCTGGTAACATGGCCCGTGTGTATTAAACAATCAGGGGAACACACTCTCCTCACTTATACTGTTCACCTGGTAACATGTCCCGTGTGCATTAAACAATCAGGGGAACACTCTCTCCTCACTTATACTGTTCACCTGTTAACATGTCCCTTGCGCATTAAACCATCAGGGGAACACACTCTCCTCACTATTCTGTTCACCTGGTAACATGGCCCGTGTGTATTAAACAATCAGGGGAACACACTCTCCTCACTTATACTGTTCACCTGGTGACGTGTCCCGTGTGCATTAAACAATCAGGGGAACACACTCTCCTCACTAATCCTGTTCACCTGGTGACGTGTCCCGTGTGCATTAAACAATCAGGGGAGCACACTCTCCTCACTTATACTGTTCAACTGGTGACATGTCCCGTGTGTATTAAACAATCAGGGGAACACACTCTCCTCACTTCTACTATTCATCTGGTAACATGTCCCGTGTGTATTAAACAATCAGGGGAACACACTCTCCTCACTTATACTGTTCACCTGGTAACATGTCCCGTGTATATTAAACCATCAGGGGAACACACTCTCCTCACTTATACTGTTCATCTGGTGACGTGTCCCGTGTGCATTAAACAATCAGGGGAACACACTCTCCTCACTAATCCTGTTCACCTGGTGACGTGTCCCGTGTGCATTAAACAATCAGGGGAGCACACTCTCCTCACTTATACTGCACACCTGGTGACGTGTCCCGTGTGCATTAAACAATCAGGGGAACACACTCTCCTCACTTATCCTGTTTATCTGGTAACATGTCCCGTCATTATTAAACCATCAGGGGAACACACTCTCCTCACCTATACTGTTCACCTCGTAACATGTCGCGTGTGTATTAAACAATCAGGGGAACAGACTCTCCTCACTTATACTGTTCATCTGGTAACGTGTCCCGTGTATATTAAACCATCAGGGGAACATACTCTCCTCACTTATACTGTTCACCTGGTGACGTGTCCCGTGTGCATTAAACAATCAGGGGAACACACTCTCCTCACTTATACTGTTCATCTGTTAACATGTCCCTTGCGCATTAAACCATCAGGGGAAAACTCTCTCCTCACTATTCTGTTCACCTGGTAACATGGCCCGTGTGTATTAAACAATCAGGGGAACACACTCTGCTCACTTATTCTGTTCACCTGGTGACATGTCCCGTGTATATTAAACCATCAGGGGAACACACTCTCCTCACTTATCCTGTTCACCTGGTGACGTGTCCCGTGTGCATTAAACAATCAGGGGAGCACACTCTCCTCACTTATACTGTTCACCTGGTGACGTGTCCCGTGTGCATTAAACAATCAGGGTAACACACTCTCCTCACTTATACTGTTCACCTCGTAACATGTCGCGTGTGTATTAAACAATCAGGGGAACAGACTCTCCTCACTTATACTGTTCACCTGGTAACATGTCCCGTGTATATTAAACCATCAGGGGAACACACTCTCCTGCTTTACACTGTTCTCCTGGTGACATGTCCCGTGTATATTAAACCATCAGGGGAACACACTCTCCTCACTTATTCTGTTCACCTGGTGACATGTCCCGTGTATATTAAACCATCAGGGGAACACACTCTCCTCACATACACTGTTCACCTGGTGACATGTCCCTTGTGTATTAAACAATCAGGGGAACACACTCTCCTCACTTATACTGTTCACCTGGTAACATGTCGCGTGTATATTAAACCATCAGGGCAACACACTCTCCTCACATATACTGTTCACCTGGTAACATGTCGCGTGTATATTAAACCATCAGGGGAACACTCTCTCCTCACTTATACTGTTCATCTGGTAACATGTCGCGTGTGTATTAAACAATCAGGGGAACACACTCTCCTCACTTATACTGTTCACCTGGTAACATGTCCCGTGTGTATTAAACCATCAGGGGAACACACTCTCCTCACTTATACTGATCACCTGGTAACATATCCCGTGTATATTAAACCATCTGGGGAACACACTCTCCTCACTTACACTGTTCACCTGGTAACATGTCCCATGTATATGAAACCATCATGGGAACACACTCTCCTCACTTCTACTGTTCACCTGGTAACATGTCCCGTGTGCATTAAAAAATCAGGGGAACACACTCTCCTCACTTATACTGTTCATCTGGTAACGTGTCCCGTGTATATTAAAACATCAGGGGAACACACTCTCCTCACTTCTTCTGTTCATCTGGTCATATGTCCCGTCGATAATAAACCATAAGGGGAACACACTCTCCTCACTTATAATGTTCACCTTGTCACATGTCCCGTGTGCATTAAACAATCAGTGGAACACAGTCTCCTCACATATACATTTCACCTAGTGACATGTCCTGTGTATATTAAACCATCAGGGGAACACTCTCTCCTCACTTTTACTCTTCACCAGGTAACATGTCCTAAGTATATTAAACCATCAGGGGAACACACTCTCTTCACTTATCCTGTTCACCTGGGAACATGTCCCATGTATATGAAACAATCAGGGGAACACAATCTCCACACTTACACTGTTCACCTGGTGAGATGTCCCGAGTGTATTAAACAATCATGGGAACACACTCTCCTCACTTCCGCTCTTCACCTGGTAACATGTCCCGTGTATATTAAATCATCAGGGCAACACACTCTCCTCACATATACTGTTCACCTGGTAACATGTCTCGTGTTTAATAAACCATTAGGGGAACTCACTCTCCTCACTTAGACTGTTCACCTGGTAACATGTCCCGTGCATATTAAGCCATCTGGGGAACACAATCTGCTCACTTATACTGTTCACCTGGTGACATGTCCTGTGTATATTAAACCATCAGGGGAACACACTCTCCTCGCTTATACTCTTCACCAGGTAACATGTCCTGTGTATATTAAACCTTCAGGGGAACACACTCTCCTCACTTATACTGTTCCCCTGGTGACATGTCCCGTGTATATTAAACCATCAGGGGAACACACTCTGCTCACTTATACTGTTCACCTGGTGACATGTCCCGCGTATATTAAACCATCATGGGAACATACTCTCCTCACTTATACTGTTCACCTGGTTACATGTCCCGTGCGTATTAAACCATCAGTGGAACACACTCTCCTCATTTGTACTGTTCACCTGGTAACATGTCCCGTGTGCATTAAACAATCAGGGAACACACTCTCCTCAGTTATTCTGTTCACCTGGTGACATGTCCCGTGTGTATTAAAAAATCAGGGGAACACACTCTCCTCACTTCTATTGTTCACCTGGTAACATGTCCCGTGTGCATTAAACCATCATGGGAAAACACTCTCCTCACTATTCTGTTCATCTAGTAACATGTCCCGTGTGTATTAAACAATCAGGGGAACACACTCTCCTCACTTATACTGTTCACCTGGTAACATGTCCTGTGTATATTAAACCATCAGGGGAACTCACTCTCATCACTTATACTGTTCACCTGGTAACATGTCCCGTGTATATTAAACCATCAGGGGAACACACTCTCCTCACTTATACTGTTCACCTGGTAACATGTCTCGTGTATAATAAACCATCAGGGGAACTCACTCTCCTCACTTAGACTGTTCACATGGTAACATGTCCAGTGCATATTAAGCCATCTGGGGAACACACTCTCCTCACTTATAATGTTCACCTGGTAACATGTCCCGTGTGCATTAAACAATCAGGGGAACACAGTCTCCTCACTTATACTGTTCACCTGGTAACATGTCCCATGCGTATTAAACAATCAGGGGAACACACACTCCTCACTTATACTGTTCACCTGGTAACATGTCCTGTGCATATTAAACCATCAGGGGAACACACTCTCTTCACTTATACTGTTCACCTGGTAACATGTCCCGTGCGTATTAAACAATCAGGGTAACACACTCTCCTCACTTATACTGTTCACCTGGTAACATGTCCTGTGTACATGAAACCATCATGGGAACACACTCTCTTCACTTATACTGTTCACCTGGTAACATGTCCCGTGCGTATTAAACAATCAGGGTAACACACTCTCCTCACTTATACTGTTCACCTGGGAACATGTCCCGTGTATATGAAACCATCAGGGGAACACACTCTCCTCACTTATACTGTTCACCTGGTGACAGGTCCCGTGTATATTAAACCATCAGGGGAACACACTCTCCTCACTTATACTGTTCACCTGGTAACATGTCCCGTGTATGTTAAACCATCAGGGGAATACACTCTCCTCACTTATACTGTTCACCTGGTGACATTTCCCGTGTGCATTAAACAGTCAGGGGAAAACACTCTCCTCACTTATACTCTTCATCAGGTAACATGTCCCGTGTATATTAAACAATCAGGGGAACACACTCTCCTCACTTATACTGTTCACCTGGTAACATGTCCCGTGTATATTAACCCATCAGGGGAACACACTCTCCTCACTTATACTGTTCACCTGGTGACATGTCCCGATTGTATTAAACAATCAGGGGAACGCACTCTCCTCACTTCTGCTCTTCACCTGGTGACATGTCCCGTGTGTATTAAACAATCAGGGGAACACAATCTCCTCACTTATACTGTTCACCTGGTGACATTTTCCGTTTATATTAAACCATCAGGGGAACACACTCTCCTCACTTATACTGTTCACATGGTGACATGTCCGGTGTATATTAAACCATCAGGGGAACACACTCTCCTCACTTATAATGTTCACCTGGTAATATGTTCTGTGTATATTAAACCATCAGGGGAACACACTCTCCTCACTATTCTGTTCACCTGGTAATATGTCCCGTGTCTATTAAACAATCAGGAGAACACCCTCTCCTCACTTATACTGTTCACCTGGTAACATGTCCCGTGTACATGAAACCATTATGGGAACACACTCTCCTCACTTCTACTGTTCTTCTGGTAACATGTCCCGTGAGCATTAAACCATCAGGGGAACACACTCTCCTCACTTATACTGTTCACATGGTGACATGTCCCGTGCGTATTAAACAATCAGGGGAACACACTCTGCTCACTTATACTGTTCACCTGGTAACATGTCCCGTGTATGTTAAACCATCAGGGGAACACACTCTCCTCACTTATACTGTTCACCTGGTAACATGTCCCGTGTATGTTAAACCATCAGGGGAACACACTCTCCACACTTATACTGTTCACCTGGTAACATGTCCCGTGTATGTTAAACCATCAGGGGAACACACTCTCCTCACTTATACTGTTCACCTGGTGACATGTCCCGAGTGTATTAAACAATCAGGGGAACACACTCTCCTCACTTCGGCTCTTCACCTGGAAACATGTCCCGTGTATATTAAATCATCAGGGGAAGTCACTCTCCTCACTTATACTGTTCACCTGGTAACATGTCCCGTGCGCATTAAACCATCAGGGGAAAACACTATCCTCACTATTCTGTTCACCTGGTAACATGTCCCGTGTATATTAAACAATCAGGGGGACACACTCTCCTCATTTATACTGTTCACCTGGTAACATGTCCTGTGTGTATTAAACCATCAGGGGAACACAATCTCCTCACTTATACTGTTTACCTGGTAACATGTCCTGTGTATATTAAAACATCAGGGGAACACACTCTCCTCACTTATACTGTTTACCTGGTAACATGTCCTGTGTATATTGAACCATCAGGAGAACATACTCTCCTCACTTATACTGTTCACCTGGTAACATGTCCCGTGTGTATTAAACCATCGGGGGAAAACATTCTCCTCACGTATGCTGTTCACCTGGTTACATCTCCTGTGTATATTAAACAATCAGGGGAACACACTCTCCTCACTTGCACTGTTCACCTGGTGACATGTCCCGTATATATTAAACCATCAGGGGAACATACTCTCCTCACTTATACTGTTCACCTGGTAACATGTCCCGTGTGTATTAAATAATCAGGGGAACACACTCTCCTCACTTGTTCTATTCACGTGGTAACATGTCCCGTGTACATTAAACAATCAGGGGAACACACTCTCCTCACTTATACTGTTCACCTGGAGACATGTCCAGTATATATTAAATCATCAGGGGAACACAATCGCCTCTCTTATACTTTTCAACTGGTGACACGTCCTGTCAGTATTAAACCATCAGGGGAACACATTCTCCTGACTTATACTGTTCACCTGGTAACATGTCCTGTGCGTATTAAACCATCATGGGAACACACTCTCCTCACTTATACTGTTCATCTGGTAACGTGTCCCGTGCGTATTACACCATCAGGGGAACACACTCTCCTCACTTACACTGTTCATCTGGTAACATGTCCCGTGTCTATTTAACCATCAGGGGAACACACTCTCCTCACTTATACAGTTCATCTGGTAACATGTCCCGTGTGCATTAAACCACCAGGAGAACACACTCTCCTCACTTATACTGTTCACCTGGTAACATGTCCTGTGTATATTAAACCATCAGGGGAACACACTCTCCTCACTTATACTGTTCACTTGGTAACATGTCCCCTGTGTATTCAACCATCAGGGGAACACACTCTCCTCACTTATACTGTTCACTTGGGAACATGTCCTGTGTATATTAAACCATCAGGGGAACACACTCTCCTCACTTATACTGTTTACCTGGTAACATGTCCTGTGTGTATTAAACCATCAGGGGAACACACTCTCCTCAGTTCTACTGTTCACCTGGTAACATTTCCCGTGTGTATTAAACAATCAGGGGAACACTGTCTCCTCACTTGTACTGTTCACCTGGTGACATGTCCTCTATAGATTAAACCATCAGGGGAACACACTCTCCTCACTTATAGAGTTCACCTGGTAACATGTCCTGTGTGCATTAAACCATCAGGGGAACACTGTCTCCTCACTTGTACTGTTCATCTGGTGACATGTCCTGTGTATATTAAACAATCAGGGGAACACACTCTCCTCACATATACTGTTCACCTGGTGACATGTCCCGTGCGTATTAAACCTTCAGGGGAACACACTCTCCTCACTTACACTGTTCACCTGGTGACATGTCCCGTATGTATTAAACCATCAGGGGAACTCACTCCCCTCACTTATGCTGTTCACCTGGTAACATGTCCCGTGTATATTAAACCACCAGGGGAACACACTCTCCTCACTTACACTGTTCACCTGGTGACATGTCCCGTGTGTATTAAACCATCAGGGGAACAATCTGCTCAATTATACTGTTCACCTGGTGACATGTCCCGTGTGTATTAAACCATCAGGGGAACACAATCTGCTCACTTATACTGTTCACGTGGTAACATGTCCCGTGTGTATTAAACCATCAGGGGAAAACATTCTCCTCACTTATACTGTTCACCTGGTGACATGTCCCAAGTGTATTAAACCATCAGGGGAACACACTCTCCTCACTTATACTGTTCACCTGGTGACGTGTCCCGTGTATATTAAACCATGAGGGGAACAGACTCTCCTATCGTATGCTGTTCACCTGGTGACATGTCCCCTGTGTATTCAACCATCAGGGGAACACACTCTCCTCACTTATACTGTTCACTTGGGAACATGTCCTGTGTATATTAAACCATCAGGGGAACACACTCTCCTCACTTATACTGTTTACCTGGTAACATGTCCTGTGTGTATTAAACCATCAGGGGAACACATTCTCCTCACTTATACTGTTTACCTGGTAACATGTCCTGTGTGTATTAAACCATCAGGGGAACACACTCTCCTCACTTCTACTGTTCAGCTGGTAACATTTCCCGTGTGTATTAAACAATCAGTGGAACAAACTCTGCTCACTTATACTGTTCACCTGGTAACGTGTCCTGTATAGATTAAACCATCAGGGGAACACACCCTCCTCACTTATAGAGTTCACCTGGTAACATGTCCCGTGTGTATTAAACCATCAGGGGAACACACTCTGCTCGCTGATACTGATCACCTGGTAACATGTCCTGTGTATATTAAACCATCAGGGGAACACAGTCTCCTCACTTATACTGTTCACCTGGTGACATGTCCCGTGTGTATTAAACAATCAGGGAAACACAGTCTGCTCACTTATGCAGTTCATCTGGTAACATGTCCTGTGTATATTAAACAATCAGGGGAACACATTCTCCTCACATATACTGTTCACCTGGTGACATGTCCCGTGCGTATTAAACCATCAGGGGAACACATTCCCCTCACTTCTACTGCTCATCTGGTAACATGTCCTGTGTATATTAAACCATCAGGGGAACACACTCTCCTCACTTATACTGTTCACCTGGTAACATGTCCTGTGTATATTAAACAATCAGGGGAACACACTCTCCTCACTTATACTGCTCATCTGGTAACATGTCCCGTGTGCATTAAACAATCAGGGGAACACATTCTCCTCACCTATACTATTCACCTTGTAACATGTCCCGTTCGTATTAAACCATCAGGGGAACACATTCCCCTCACTTCTACTGCTCATCTGGTAACATGTCCCGTGTGCATTAAACCAACAGGGGAACACACTCTCCTCAGTTATACTGTTCACCTGGTAACATGTCCTGTTTATATTAAACAATCAGGGGAACACACTCTCCTCACTTATACTGTTCACCGAGTGACATGTCCTGTGTATATTAAACCATCAGGGGAAAACTCTCTCCTCACTTGCACTGTTCACCTGGTGACATGTCCCGTGTGTATTAAACCATCAGGGGAACAATCTGCTCACTTATACTGTTCACCTGGTGACATGTCCCGTGTGTATTAAACCATCAGGGGAACACAATCTGCTCACTTATACTGTTCACCTGGTAACATGTCCCGTCTATATTAAACCATCAGGGGAAAACATTCTCCTCACTTGTACTGTTCAACTGGTGACATGTCCCGTGTATATTAAACCATCAGGGGAAAACATTCTCCTCACTTATACTGTTCACCTGGTGACATGTCCCGTCTATATTAAACCATCAGGGGAAAACATTCTCCTCACTTGTACTGTTCAACTGGTGACATGTCCCGTGTATATTAAACCATCAGGCAAAACATTCTCCTCAATTATACTGTTCACCTGGTGACATGTCCCAAGTGTATTAAACCATCAGGGGAACACACTCTCCTCACTTATACTGTTCACCTGGTGACGTGTCCCGTGTATATTAAACCATGAGGGGAACAGACTCTCCTATCGTATGCTGTTCACCTGGTGACATGTCCCCTGTGTATTCAACCATCAGGGGAACACACTCTCCTCACTTATACTGTTCACTTGGGAACATGTCCTGTGTATATTAAACCATCAGGGGAACACACTCTCCTCACTTATACTGTTTACCTGGTAACATGTCCTGTGTGTATTAAACCATCAGGGGAACACACTCTCCTCACTTATACTGTTTACCTGGTAACATGTCCTGTGTGTATTAAACCATCAGGGGAACACACTCTCCTCACTTCTACTGTTCACCTGGTAAAATTTCCCGTGTGTATTAAACAATCAGTGGAACAAACTCTGCTCACTTATACTGTTCACCTGGTAACGTGTCTTGTATAGATTAAACCATCAGGGGAACACACCCTCCTCACTTATAGAGTTCACCTGGTAACATGTCCCATGTGTATTAAACCATCAGGGGAACACACTCTGCTCGCTGATACTGTTCACCTGGTAACATGTCCTGTGTATATTAAACCATCAGGGGAACACAGTCTCCTCACTTATACTGTTCACCTGGTAACATGTCCTGTGTGCATTAAACCATCAGGGGAACACAGTCTCCTCACTTGTACTGTTCACCTGGTGACATGTCCCGTGTGTATTAAACAATCAGGGAAACACAGTCTGCTCACTTATGCAGTTCATCTGGTAACATGTCCTGTGTATATTAAACAATCAGGGGAACACATTCTCCTCACATATACTGTTCACCTGGTGACATGTCCCGTGCGTATTAAACCATCAGGGGAACACACTCTCCTCACTTACACTGTTCACCTGGTGACATGTCCCGTATGTATTAAACCATCAGGGGAACTCACTCTCCTCACTTATGCTGTTCACCTGGTGACATATCCCGTATGTATTAAACCATCAGGGGAACACACTCTCTTCACTTATACTGTTCACCTGGTAACATGTCCCGTGTATATTAAACCACCAGGGGAACACACTCTCCTCACTTATACTGTTCACCTGGTAACATGTCCCGTGAGTATTAAACAATCAGGGAAACACATTCTCCTCACTTATACTATTCACCTGGTAACATGTCCCGTTCGTATTAAACCATCAGGGGAACACATTCCCCTCACTTCTACTGCTCATCTGGTAACATGTCCTGTGTATATTAAACCATCAGGGGAACACACTCTCCTCACTTATACTGTTCACCTGGTAACATGTCCCGTGTATATTAAACCATCAGGGGAACACACTCTCCTCACTTATACTGTTCACCTGGTAACATGTCCTGTATAGAATAAACCATCAGGGGAACACACCCTCCTCACTTATACTCTTCACCTGGTGACACGTCCCGTGCGTGTTAAACCATCAGGGGAACACTGTCTCCTCACTTGTACTGTTCACCTGGTGACATGTCCTGTGTATATTAAACAATCAGGGGAACAAACTCTCCTCACATATACTGTTCACCTGGTGACATGTCCCGTGCGTATTAAACCTTCAGGGGAACACACCCTCCTCACTTACACTGTTCACCTGGTGACATGTCCCGCATGTATTAAACCATCAGGGGAACTCACTCCCCTCACTTATGCTGTTCACCTGGTAACATGTCCCGTGTATATTAAACCACCAGGGGAACACACTCTCCTCACTTCTACTGCTCATCTGGTAACATGTCCCGTGTATATTAAACCATCAGGGGAACAGAATCTGCTCAGTTATAGAGATCACCTGCTAACATGTCCCATGTATATTAAACCATCAGGGGAACACACTCTGCTCACTTATACAGTTCATCTGGTAACATGTCCTGTGTATATTAAACCATCAGGGGAACACACTCTCCTCACATATACTGTTTACCTGGTAACATGTCCTGTGTATATTAAACCATCAGGGGAACACACTCTCCTCACTTATACTGTTCACCTGGTAACATGTCCTGTGTATATTAAACAATCAGGAGAACACACTCTCCTCACTTATACTGTTCACCGGGTAACATGTCCTGTGTATATTAAACCATCAGGGGAACACACTCTCCTCACTTATACTGATCACCTGGCAACATGTCCTGTGTATATTAAACCATCAGGGGAACACACTCTCCTCACTTATACTGTTCACCTGGTAACATGTCCTGTGTATATTAAACAATCAGGAGAACACACTCTCCTCACTTATACTGTTCACCTGGTAACATGTCCTGTGTATATTAAACAATCAGGAGAACACACTCTCCTCACTTATACTGTTCACCTGGTAACATGTCCTGTGTATATTAAACAATCAGGAGAACACACTCTCCTCACTTATACTGTTCACCTGGTAACATGTCCTGTGTATATTAAACAATCAGGAGAACACACTCTCCTCACTTATACTGTTCACCTGGTAACATGTCCCGTGTGTATTAAACAATCAGGGGAACAACCTCTGCTCACTTATACTGTTCACCTGTTAACATGTCCTGTGTACATTAAACCATCAGGGGAACACACTCTCCTCACTTATGCTGTTCACCTGGTAACATGTCCTGTGTATATTAAACCATCAGGGGAACACACTCTCCTCACTTATACTGTTCACCTGGTAACATGTCCCGTGCGCATTAAACCATCAGGGGAACACAGTCTACTAACTTATACTGTTCCCCTGGTAACATGTCCCGTGAATATTAAACCATCAGGGGAACACACCCTCCTCACTTATCGAGTTCACCTGGTAAAATGTCCCGTGTGTATTAAACCATCAGGGGAACACACTCTGCTCACTTATAATGTTCACCTGTTAACATGTCCTGTGTACATTAAACCATCAGGGTAACACACTCTCCTCACTTATGCTGTTCACCTGGTAACATGTCCTGTGTATATTAAACAATCAGGGGAACACACTCTCCTCACTTACACTGTTCACCTGGTAACATGTCCTGTGTGCATTAAACCATCAGGGGAACACAATCTGCTCACTTATACTGTTCACCTGGTGACATGTCCCGTGTATATTAAAACACCAGGGGAACACACCATCCTCACTTATACTGTTTAGCAGGTAACATGTCCTGTCTATATTAAACCATCAGGGGAACACACTCTCCTCACTTATACTGTTCATCTGGTAACATGTCCCATGTATATTAAACCATCAGGGGAAAACATTCTCCTCACTTATACTGTTCACCTGGTGACATGTCCTGTTTATATTAAACAATCAGGGGAACACACTCTCCTCACTTATAATGTTCACCGAGTGACATGTCCTGTGTATATTAAACCATCAGGGGAACACACTCTCCTCACTTACACTGTTCACCTGGTGACATGTCCCGTGTGTATTAAACCATCAGGGGAACACAATCTGCTCACTGATACTGTTCTCGTGGTAACATGTCCCGTGTATATTAAAACACCAGCGGAACACACTCTCCTCACTTATACTGTTCACCAGGTAACATGTCCCGTCTATATTAAACCATCAGGGGAAAACATTCTCCTCAATTATACTGTTCACCTGGTGACATGTCCCAAGTGTATTAAACCATCAGGGGAACACACTCTCCTCACTTATGCTGTTCACCTGGTAAAATGTCCCGTGTATATTAAACCACAAGGGGAACACACTCTCCTCACTTATACTGCTCATCTGGTAATATGTCCCGTGTGTATTAAACAATCAGGGGAACACACTCTCCTCACTTATACTGTTCACCTGGTAACATGTCCCGTTCGTATTAAACCATCAGGGGAACACAATCTGCTCACTTATACTGTTCACCTGGTAACATGTCCTGTTTATATTAAACAATCAGGGGAACACACTCTCCTCACTTATACTGTTCACCGAGTGACATGTCCTGTGTATATTAAACCATCAGGGGAACACAATCTGCTCATTTATACTGTTCACGTGGTAACATGTCCCGTGTATATTAAAACACCAGGGGAACACTCTCTCCTCACTTATACTGTTCACCAGGTAACATGTCCTGTCTATATTAAACCATCAGAGGAAAACATTCTCCTCACTTATACTGTTCACCTGGTGACATGTCCCGTCTATATTAAACCATCAGGGGAAAACATTCTCCTCACTTATACTGTTCAACTGGTGACATGTCCCGTGTATATTAAACCATCAGGGGAAAACATTCTCCTCAATTATACTGTTCACCTGGTGACATGTCCCAAGTGTATTAAACCATCAGGGGAACACACTCTCCTCTCTTATACTGTTCACCTGGTGACGTGTCCCGTGTATATTAAACCATGAGGGGAACAGACTCTCCTCTCGTATGCTGTTCACCTGGTGACATGTCCCCTGTGTATTCAACCATGAGGGGAACACACTCTCCTCACTTATACTGTTCACTTGGGAACATGTCCTGTGTATATTAAACCATCAGGGGAACACACTCTCCTCACTTTTACTGTTTACCTGGTAACATTTCCTGTGTGTATTCAACCATCAGGGGAACACACTCTCCTCACTTATACTGCTCACCAGGTAACATGTCCTGTACAGATTAAACCATCAGGGGAACACACTCTCCTCACTTATAGAGTTCACCTGGTAACATGTCCCGTGTGTATTAAACCATCAGGGGAACACACTCTGCTCACTTATACTGTTCACCTGGTAACATGTCCTGTGTATATTAAACCATCAGCGGAACACAGTCTCCTCACTTATCCTGTTCACCTGGTAACATGTCCTGTGTGCATTAAACCATCAGGGGAACACTGTCTCCTCACTTGTACTGTTCACCTGGTGACATGTCCTGTGTATATTAAACAATCAGGGAAACACACTCTGCTCACTTATACTGTTCACCTGGTAACATGTCCTGTGTATATTAAACCATCAGAGGAACACAGTCTCCTCACTTATCCTGTTCACCTGGTAACATGTCCTGTGTGCATTAAACCATCAGGGGAACACTGTCTCCTCACTTGTACTGTTCACCTTGTAACATGTCCTGTGCGTATTAAACAATCAGGGGAACAAACTCTCCTCACATATACTGTTCACCTGGTGACATGTCCCGTGCGTATTAAACCTTCAGGGGAACACACTCTCCTCACTTACACTGTTCACCTGGTGACATGTCCCGCATGTATTAAACCATCAGGGGAACTCACTCCCCTCACTTATGCCGTTCACCTGGTAACATGTCCCGTGTATATTAAACCATCAGGGGAACTCACTCCCCTCACTTATGCTGTTCACCTGGTAACATGTCCTGTGTATATTAAACCATCAGGGGAACAGAATCTGCTCAGTTATAGAGTTCACCTGCTAACATGTCCCATGTATATTAAACCATCAGGGGAACACACTCTGCTCACTTATACAGTTCATCTGGTAACATGTCCTGTGTATATTAAACCATCAGGGGAACACACTCTCCTCACATATACTGTTTACCTGGTAACATGTCCTGTGTATATTAAACCATCAGGGGAACACACTGTCCGGACTTATACTTTTCACCTGGTAACATGTCCTGTGTATATTAAACCATCAGGGGAACACACTCTCCTCACTTATACTGATCACCTGGCAACATGTCCTGTGTATATTAAACCATCAGGGGAACACACTATCCTCACTTATACTGTTCACCTGGGAACATGTCCTGTGTATATTAAACCATCAGGGGAACACACTCTCCTCACTTAAACTGTTCACCTCGTAACATGTCCTGTGTATATTAAACAATCAGGGGAACACACTCTCCTCACTTAAACTGTTCACCTGGTGACATGTCCCGTGTGCATTAAACCAACAGGGGAACACACTCTGCTCACTTACACTGTTCACCTGGTAACATGTCCTGTGTATATTAAACCATCAGGGGAACACACTCTCCTCACTTATACTGATCACCTGGTAACATGCCCTGTGTATATTAAACCATCAGGGGAACACACTCTCCTCACTTAAACTGTTCACCTGGTAACATGTCCTGTGTATATTAAACAATCAGGGGAACACACTCTCCTCACTTATACTGTTCACCTGGTGACATGTCCCGTGTGCATTAAACCAACAGGGGAACACACTCTCCTCACTTATACTGTTCACCTGGTGACATGTCCCGTGTGCATTAAACCAACAGGGGAACACACTCTCCTCACTTATACTGTTCACCTGGTAACATGTCCTGTGTATATTAAACAATCAGGGGAACACACTCTCCTCACTTATACTGTTCACCTGGTAATATGTCCTGTGTATATTAAACAATCAGGAGAACACACTCTCCTCACTTATACTGTTCACCTGGTAACATGTCCTGTTTATATTAATCCAACAGGGGAACACACTCTCCTCACTTACACTGTTCACCTGGTAACATGTCCTGTGTGCATTAAACCATCAGGGGAACACAATCTGCTCACTTATACTGTTCAACTGGTAACATGTCCTGTTTATATTAAACCATCAGGGGAACACACTCTCCTCACTTAAACTGTTCACCTCGTAACATGTCCTGTGTATATTAAACAATCAGGGGAACACACTCTCCTCACTTATACTGTTCACCTGGTAACAAGTCCTGTTTATATTAAACAATCAGGAGAACACACTCTCCTCACTTATACTGTTCACCTGGTAACATGTCCTGTGTATATTAAACAATCATGAGAACACACTCTCCTCACTTATTCTGTTCACCAGGTGACATGTCCCGTGTGTATTAAACCATCAGGGGAACACAATCTGCTCACTAATACTGTTCACGTGGTAACATGTCCCGTGTATATTAAACCATCAGGGGAACACACTCTCCTCACTTACACTGTTCACCTGGTGTCATGTCCCGTGTGTATTAAACCATCAGGGGAACACAATCTGCTCACTTATACTGTTCACGTGGTAACATGTCCCGTGTATATTAAACCATCAGGGGAACACACTCTCCTCAATTACACTGTTCACCTGGTGACATGTCCCGTGTGTATTAAACCATCAGGGGAACACAATCTGCTCACTTATACTGTTCACGTGGTAACATGTCCCGTGTATATTAAACCACCAGGGGAACACACTCTACTCACTTATACTGTTCACCTGGTAACATGTCCCGTCTCTTTTAAACCATCAGGGGAAAATATTCTCCTCACTTATACTGTTCACCTGGTGACATGTCCCGTCTATATTAAACCATCAGGGGAAAACATTCTCCTCACTTGTACTGTTCAACTGGTGACATGTCCCGTGTATATTAAACCATCAGGGGAAAACATTCTCCTCAATTATACTGTTCACCTGGTGACATGTCCCAAGTGTATTAAACCATCAGGGGAACACACTCTCCTCACTTATACTGTTCACCTGGTGACGTGTCCCGTGTATATTAAACCATGAGGGGAACAGACTCTCCTATCGTATGCTGTTCACCTGGTAACATGTCCCCTGTGTTTTCAACCATCAGGGGAACACACTCTCCTCACTTATACTGTTCACTTGGGAACATGTCCTGTGTATATTCAACCATCAGGGGAACACACTCTCCTCACTTATACTGTTTACCTGGTAACATGTCCTGTGTGTATTAAACCATCAGGGGAACACACTCTCCTCACTTCTACTGTTCACCTGGTAACATTTCCCGTGTGTATTAAACAATCAGTGGAACAAACTCTGCTCACTTATACTGTTCACCTGGTAACATGTCCTGTATAGATTAAACCATCAGGGGAAAACACCCTCCTCACTTATAGAGTTCACCTGGTAACATGTCCCGTGTGTATTAAACCATCAGGGGAACACACTCTGCTCACTTATACTGTTCACCTGGTAACATGTCCTGTGTATATTAAACCATCAGGGGAACACAGTCTCCTCACTTATACTGTTCACCTGGTAACATGTCCTGTGTGCATTAAACCATCAGGGGAACACAGTCTCCTCACTTGTACTGTTCACCTGGTGACATGTCCCGTGTGTATTAAACAATCAGGGAAACACAGTCTGCTCACTTATACTGTTCACCTGGTAACATGTCCTGTGTATATTAAACAATCAGGGGAACACACTCTCCTCACATATACTGTTCACCTGGTGACATGTCCCGTATGTATTAAACCATCAGGGGAACTCACTCTCCTCACTTACACTGTTCACCTGGTGACATGTCCCGTATGTATTAAACCATCAGGGGAACACCCTCTCCTCACTTATACTGCTCATCTGGTAACATGTCCCGTGTGCATTAAACAATCAGGGGAACACATTCTCCTCACTTATACTATTCACCTGGTAACATGTCCTGTTCGTATTAAACAATCAGGGGAACACATTCCCCTCACTTCTACTGCTCATCTGGTAACATGTCCTGTGTGTATTAAACCATCAGGGGAACACACTCTCCTCACTTAAACTGTTCACCTGGTAACATTTCCCGTGTGTATTAAACAATCTGGGGAACAAACTCTGCTCACTTCTACTGTTCACCTGGTAACATGACCCGAGTATATTGAACCATCAGGGGAACACACTCTGCTCACTTATACTGTTCACCTGGTAACATGTCCTGTATAGAATAAACCATCAGGGGAACACAACCTCCTCACTTATCGAGTTCACCTGGTAACATGTCCCGTGTGTATTAAACCATCAGGGGAACACATTCTGCTCACTTATACTGTTCACCTGGTAACATGTCCTGTGTACATTAAACCATCAGGGTAACACACTCTCCTCACTTATGCTGTTAACCTGGTGACATGTCCCGTGCGCATTAAACCATCAGGGGAACACAGTCTACTCACTTATACTGTTCCCCTGGTAACATGTCCCGTGAATATTAAACCATCAGGGGAACACATCCTCCTCACTTATCGAGTTCACCTGGTAAAATGTCCCGTGTGTTTTAAACCATCAGGGGAACACACTCTGCTCACTTATAATGTTCACCTTTTAACATGTCCTGTGTACATTAAACCATCAGGGTAACACACTCTCCTCACTTATGCTGTTCACCTGGTAACATGTCCTGTGTATATTAAACCATCAGGGGAACACACTATCCTCACTTATACTGTTCACCTGGTAACATGTCCCCTGTATATTAAACAATCAGGGGAACACACTCTCCTCACTTATACTGTTCACCTTGTAACATGTCCTGTGTGCATTAAACCATCAGGGGAACACAATCTGCTCACTTATACTGTTCACCTGGTGACATGTCCCGTGTATATTAAAACACCAGGGGAACACACTCTCCTCACATATACTGTTCACCAGGTAACATGTCCTGTCTATATTAAACCATCAGGGGAAAACATTCTCCTCACTTATACTGTTCACCTGGTGACATGTCCTGTTTATATTAAACAATCAGGGGAACACACTCTCCTCACTTATACTGTTCACCGAGTGACATGTCCTGTGTATATTAAACCATCAGGGGAACACACTCTCCTCACTTACACTGTTCACCTGGTGACATGTCCCGTGTGTATTAAAACATCAGGGGAACACAATCTGCTCACTGATACTGTTCAGGTGGTAACATGTCCCGTGTATTTTAAAACACCAGCGGAACACACTCTCCTCACTTATACTGTTCACCAGGTAACAAGTCCCGTCTATATTAAACCATCAGGGGAAAACATTCTCCTCAATTATACTGTTCACCTGGTGACATGTCCCAAGTGTATTAAACCATCAGGGGAACACACTCTCCTCACTTATACTGTTCACCTGGTAACATGTCCCGTTCGTATTAAACCATCAGGGGAACACAATCTGCTCACTTATACTGTTCACCTGGTAACATGTCCTGTTTATATTAAACAATCAGGGGAACACACTCTCCTCACTTATAATGTTCACCGAGTGACATGTCCTGTGTATATTAAACCATCAGGGGAACACACTCTCCTCACTTATACTGTTCACCTGGTGACATGTCCCGAGTGTATTAAACCATCAGGGGAACACAATCTGCTCACTTATACTGTTCACGTGGTAACATGTCCCGTGTATATTAAAACACCAGGGGAACACACTCTCCTCACTTATACTGTTCACCAGGTAACATGTCCTGTCTATATTAAACCATCAGGGGAAAACATTCTCCTCACTTATACTGTTCACCTGGTGACATGTCCCGTCTATATTAAACCATCAGGGGAAAACATTCTCCTCACTTATACTGTTCAACTGGTGACATGTCCCGTGTATATTAAACCATCAGGGGAAAACATTCTCCTCAATTATACTGTTCACCTGGTGACATGTCCCAAGTGTATTAAACCATCAGGGGAACACACTCTCCTCACTTATACTGTTCACCTGGTGACGTGTCCCGCGTATATTAAACCATGAGGGGAACACACTCTCCTCTCGTATGCTGTTCACCTGGTGACATATCCCCTGTGTATTCAACCATCAGGGGAACAGACTCTCCTCTCGTATGCTGTTCACCTGGTGACATGTCCCCTGTGTATTAAACAATCAGGGGAACACACTCTCCTCACTTATACTGTTCACTTGGTAACATGTCCTGTGTATATTAAACCATCAGGGGAACACACTCTCCTCACTTATACTGTTTACCTGGTAACATTTCCTGTGTGTATTAAACCATCAGGGGAACACACTCTCCTCACTTCTACAGTTCACATGGTAACATTTCCCGTGTGTATTAAACAATCAGTGGAACAAACTCTGCTCACTTATACTGTTCACCTGGTAACATGTCCCGTGTATATTAAACCATCAGGGGAACACACTCTCCTCACTTATAGAGTTCACCTGGTAACATGTCCCGTGTGTATTAAACCATCAGGGGAACACACTCTGCTCACTTATACTGTTCACCTGGTAACATGTCCTGTGTATATTAAACCATCAGCGGAACACAGTCTCCTCACTTATACTGTTCACCTGGTAACATGTCCTGTGTGCATTAAACCATCAGGGGAACACTGTCTCCTCACTTGTACTGTTCACCTGGTGACATGTCCCGTGAATATTAAACAATCAGGGGAACACACTCTCCTCACATATACTGTTCACCATGTAACATGGCCCGAGTATATTGAACCATCAGGGGAACACACTCTGCTCACTTATACTGTTCACCTGGTAACATGTCCTGTATAGAATAAACCATCAGGGGAACACACCCTCCTCACTTATCGAGTTCACCTGGTAACATGTCTCGTGTGTATTAAACCATCAGGGGAACACATTCTGCTCACTTATACTATTCACCTGGTAACATGTCCTGTGTACATTAAACCATCAGGGTAACACACTCTCCTCACTTATGCTTTTAACCTGGTG
This sequence comes from Heterodontus francisci, assembly GCF_036365525.1. Taxonomy (NCBI): domain Eukaryota; kingdom Metazoa; phylum Chordata; class Chondrichthyes; order Heterodontiformes; family Heterodontidae; genus Heterodontus; species Heterodontus francisci. The sequence goes on from NW_027142345.1 coordinate 4,337,358, forward strand.
ACATGTCCCGTGCGCATTAAACCATCAGGGGAACACAGTCTACTCACTTATACTGTTCCCCTGGTAACACGTCCAGCGAATATTAAACCATCAGGGGAACACATCCTCCTCACTTATCGAGTTCACCTGGTAAAATGTCCCGTGCGTATTAAACCATCAGGGGAACACACTCTGCTCACTTATAATGTACACCTTTTAACATGTCCTGTGTACATTAAACCATCAGGGTAACACACTCTCCTCACTTATGCTGTTCACCTGGTAACATGTCCTGTGTATATTAAACCATCAGGGGAACACACTCTCCTCACTTATACTGTTCACCTGGTAACATGTCCCCTGTATATTAAACAATCAGGGGAACACACTCTCCTCACTTATACTGTTCACCTTGTAACATGTCCTGTGTGCATTAAACCATCAGGGGAACACAATCTGCTCACTTATACTGTTCACCTGGTGACATGTCCCGTGTATATTAAAACACCAGGGGAACACACTCTCCTCACTTATACTGTTCACCAGGTAACATGTCCTGTCTATATTAAACCATCAGGGGAAAACATTCTCCTCACTTATACTGTTCACCTGGTGACATGTCCTGTTTATATTAAACAATCAGGGGAACACACTCTCCTCACTTATACTGTTCACCGAGTGACATGTCCTGTGTATATTAAACCATCAGGGGAACACACTCTCCTCACTTACACTGTTCACCTGGTGACATGTCCCGTGTGTATTAAAACATCAGGGGAACACAATCTGCTCACTGATACTGTTCAGGTGGTAACATGTCCCGTGTATTTTAAAACACCAGCGGAACACACTCTCCTCACTTATACTGTTCACCAGGTAACAAGTCCCGTCTATATTAAACCATCAGGGGAAAACATTCTCCTCAATTATACTGTTCACCTGGTGACATGTCCCAAGTGTATTAAACCATCAGGGGAACACACTCTCCTCACTTATACTGTTCACCTGGTAACATGTCCCGTTCGTATTAAACCATCAGGGGAACACAATCTGCTCACTTATACTGTTCACCTGGTAACATGTCCTGTTTATATTAAACAATCAGGGGAACACACTCTCCTCACTTATAATGTTCACCGAGTGACATGTCCTGTGTATATTAAACCATCAGGGGAACACACTCTCCTCACTTATACTGTTCACCTGGTGACATGTCCCGAGTGTATTAAACCATCAGGGGAACACAATCTGCTCACTTATACTGTTCACGTGGTAACATGTCCCGTGTATATTAAAACACCAGGGGAACACACTCTCCTCACTTATACTGTTCACCAGGTAACATGTCCTGTCTATATTAAACCATCAGGGGAAAACATTCTCCTCACTTATACTGTTCACCTGGTGACATGTCCCGTCTATATTAAACCATCAGGGGAAAACATTCTCCTCACTTATACTGTTCAACTGGTGACATGTCCCGTGTATATTAAACCATCAGGGGAAAACATTCTCCTCAATTATACTGTTCACCTGGTGACATGTCCCAAGTGTATTAAACCATCAGGGGAACACACTCTCCTCACTTATACTGTTCACCTGGTGACGTGTCCCGTGTATATTAAACCATGAGGGGAACACACTCTCCTCTCGTATACTGTTCACCTGGTAACATGTCCCGTGTATATTAAACCATCAGGGGAACACACTCTCCTCACTTATAGAGTTCACCTGGTAACATGTCCCGTGTGTATTAAACCATCAGGGGAACACACTCTGCTCACTTATACTGTTCACCTGGTAACATGTCCTGTGTATATTAAACCATCAGCGGAACACAGTCTCCTCACTTATACTGTTCACCTGGTAACATGTCCTGTGTGCATTAAACCATCAGGGGAACACTGTCTCCTCACTTGTACTGTTCACCTGGTGACATGTCCCGTGAATATTAAACAATCAGGGGAACACACTCTCCTCACATTACTGTTCACCTGGTAACATGGCCCGAGTATATTGAACCATCAGGGGAACACACTCTGCTCACTTATACTGTTCACCTGGTAACATGTCCTGTATAGAATAAACCATCAGGGGAACACTCCCTCCTCACTTATACTGTTCACCTGGTAACATGTCCCGTGTGTATTAAACAATCAGGGGAAAAAACTCTGCTCACTTATACTGTTCACCTGGTAACATGACCCGAGTATATTGAACCATCAGGGGAACACACTCTGCTCACTTATACTGTTCACCTGGTAACATGTCCTGTATAGAATAAACCATCAGGGGAACACACCCTCCTCACTTATCGAGTTCACCTGGTAACATGTCCCGTGTGTATTAAACCATCAGGGGAACACACTCTGCTCACTTATACTGTTCACCTGGTAACATGTCCTGTGTACATTAAACCATCAGGGTAACACACTCTCCTCACTTATGCTGTTCACCTGGTAACATGTCCTGTGTATATTAAACAATCAGGGGAACACACTCTCCTCACTTATACTGTTCACCTGGTAACATGTCCCTTGCGCATTAAACCATCAGGGGAACACAGTCTACTAACTTATACTGTTCCCCTGGTAACATGTCCCGTGAATATTAAACCATCAGGGGAACACACCCTCCTCACTTATCGAGTTCACCTGGCAAAATGTCCCGTGTGTATTAAACCATCAGGGGAACACACTCTGCTCACTTATAATGTTCACCTGTTAACATGTCCTGTGTACATTAAACCATCAGGGTAACATACTCTCCTCACTTATACTGTTTACCTGGTAACATGTCCTGTGTATATTAAACAATCAGGGGAACACACTCTCCTCACTTATACTGTTCACCTGGTAACATGTCCTGTGTATATTAAACCATCAGAGGAAAACATTCTCCTCACTTATACTGTTCACCTGGTGACAAGTCCCGTCTATATTAAACCATCAGGGGAAAACATTCTCCTCACTTATACTGTTCACCTGGTGACATGTCCCGTGTATATTAAAACACCAGGGGAACACACAATCCTCACTTATACTGTTCACCAGGTAACATGTCCCGTCTATATTAAACCATCAGGGGAAAACATTCTCCTCAATTATACTGTTCACCTGTTGACATGTCCCGTGTATATTAAACCACCAGGGGAACACACTCTCCTCACTTATACTGTTCACCTGATAACATGTCCCGTTCGTATTAAACCATCAGGGGAACACAATCTGCTCACTTATACTGTTCACCTGGTAACATGTCCTGTTTATATTAAACAATCAGGGGAACACACTCTCCTCACTTATACTGTTCACCTGGTAACATGTCCCGTTCGTATTAAACCATCAGGGGAACACAATCTGCTCACTTATACTGTTCACCTGGTAACATGTCCTGTTTATATTAAACAATCAGGGGAACACACTCTCCTCACTTATACTGTTCACCGAGTGACATGTCCTGTGTATATTAAACCATCAGGGGAACACAATCTGCTCACTTATACTGTTCACGTGGTAACATGTCCCGTGTATATTAAAACACCAGGGAAACACACCCTCCTCACTTATACTGTTCACCAGGTAACATGTCCTGTCTATATTAAACCATCAGAGGAAAACATTCTCCTCACTTATACTGTTCACCTGGTGACATGTCCCGTCTATATTAAACCATCAGGGGAAAACATTCTCCTCACTTATACTGTTCAACTGGTGACATGTCCCGTGTATATTAAACCATCAGGGGAAAACATTCTCCTCAATTATACTGTTCACCTGCTGACATGTCCCAAGTGTATTAAACCATCAGGGGAACACACTCTCCTCACTTATACTGTTCACCTGGTGACGTGTCCCGTGTATATTAAACCATGAGGGGAACAGACTCTCCTCTCGTATGCTGTTCACCTGGTGACATGTCCCCTGTGTATTAAACAATCAGGGGAAGACACTCTCCTCACTTATACTGTTCACTTGGGAACATCTCCTGTGAATATTAAACCATCAGGGGAACACACTCTCCTCACTTATACTGTTTACCTGGTAACATTTCCTGTGTGTATTAAACCATCAGGGGAACACACCCTCCTCACCTATAGAGTTCACCTGGTAACATGTCCCGTGTGTATTAAACCATCAGGGGAACACACTCTCCTCACTTATCCTGTTCACGTGGTAACATGTCCCGTGTATAAACTAAACAGTCAGGAGAACACAGTCTCCTCACTTACACTGTTCACCTGGTGACATGTCCCGTGTGTATTAACCATCAGGGGAACACACTCTCCTCACTTATACTGTTCACCTGGTAACATGTCCTGTGTGCATTAAACAATCAGGGGAACACACTCTCCTCACTTATACTGTTCACCTGATGACATGTCCCGTGCTTTTTAAACAATCAGGGGAACACACTCTCCTCACTTACACTGTTCACCTGGTGACATGTCCTGTGTGCATTAAGCAATCAGGGGAACACACTCTCCTCACTTATACTGTTCACCTGGTAACATGTCCCGTGTGTATTAAACCATCAGGGGAACACACTCTCCTCACTTATCCTGTTCACGTCGTAACATGTCCCGTGTATAAACTAAACAGTCAGGAGAACACACTCTCCTCACTTATACTGTTCACCTGGTGACATGTCCCGGCGTATTAAACAATCAGGGGAACACACTCTCCTCACTTATACTGTTCACATGGTAACATGTCCCGTGTATATTAAACAATCAGGAGAACACAGTCTCCTCACTTACACTGTACACCTGGTGACATGTCCCGTGTGTATTAAACCATCAGGGGAACACACTCTCCTCACTTATGGAGTTCACATGGTAACATGTCCCGTGTGTATTAAACCATCAGGGGAACACACTCTGCTCACTTATACTGTTCACCTGGTAACAGGTCCTGAGTGTCGTAAACAATCAGGGGAACGCACTCTGCTCACTTATACTGTTCGCCTGCTAACATGTCCTGTGTGCATTAAACCATCAGGGGAATACAGTCTCCTCACTTAGACTGTTCACCTGGTAACATGTCCTGTGTGCATTAAACCATCATGGGAACACAGTCTCCTCAATTGTACTGTTCACCTGGTAACATGTCACGTGTATATTAACCATCAGGGGAACACACTCTCCTCACTTATACTGTTCACCTGGTGACATGTCCCGTGTATATTAAACCATCAGGGGATCACACTCTCCTCACTTATACTGTTCACCTGGTAACATGTCCCGTCCGTATTAAACCATCAGGGGAACACACTCTCCTCAATTACACTGTTCACCTGGTGACTTGTCCCGTGTGTATTAAACCATCAGGGGAACACACTGTCCTCACTTAGACTGTTCATCTGGTAACATGTCCCGTGTGTATTAAACAATCAGGGGAACACATTCCCCTCACTTATACTGTTCACCTGGTAACATTTACCGTGCGTATTACACCATCAGGGGAACACATTCACCTCACTTATACTGTTCACCTGGTAACATGTCCTGTGTGTATTAAACCATCAGGGGAACACAGTCTCCTCACTTATACTGTTCACCATGTAACATGTCCCGTGCGTATTAAACAATCAGGGGAGCATACTCTCCTCACTTCTACTCTAGAGCTGGTAACATGTCCAGTGTATATTAAACAATCCGGGGAACACACTCTCCTCACTACTACTCTAGAGCTGGTAACATGTCCCGTGTATATTAAACCATCAGGGGAACAGAATCTGCTCAGTTATAGAGTTCACCTGGTAAAATGTCCTGTGTATATTAAACAATCAGGTGAACACACTCTCCTCACTTATACTGTTCACCTGGAAACATGTCCCGTGCGTATAAAACCATCAGGGGAACACACTCTCCTCACTTATACTGTTCACCTGGTGACATGTCCCGTGCGTATAAAACCATCAGGGGAACACACTCTCCTCACTTATACTGTTCACCTGGAAACATGTCCCGTGCGTATAAAACCATCAGGGGAACACACTCTCCTCACTTATACTGTTCATCTCGTAACATGTCCCGTGTTTATTAAACAATCAGGGGAACACACTCTCCTCACTTATACTTTTCACCTGGTAACATGTCCCGTTCGTATTAAACCATCAGGGGAAAACATTCCCCTCACATATACAGTTCACCTGGTTACATGTCCTGTGTATATTAAACCATCAGGGGAACACACTCTCCTTACTTATACTGTTCACCTGGTAACATGTACCGTGCGTATTACACCATCAGGGGAACACACTCTCCTCACTTATACTGTTCACCTGGTAACATGTCCCGTGTATATTAAACAATCAGGAGAACACACTCTCCTCACTTATACTGTTCACCTGGTAACATGTCCTGTGTGTATTAAACCATCAGGGGAACACACTCTCCTCACTTATACTGTTCATCTGGTAACATGTCCTGTGTATATTAAACAATCAGGGGAACACACTCTCCTCACTTATACTGTTCATCTGGTAACATGTACTGTATAGATTAAACCATCAGGGGAACACACCCTCCTCACTTATAGAGTTCACCTGGTAACATGTCCCGTGTGTATTAAACCATCAGGGGAACACACTCTGCTCACTTATACTGTTCACCCGGTAACATGTCCCATGCGTATTAAACCATCAGTGGAAAACACTCTCCTCACTATTCTGTTCACCTGGTAACATGTCCCGTGTGTATTAAAGTGAGGAGAATGTGTTCCCCTGATGGTTTCATATACACCGGACATGTTACCAGGTGAACAGTATAAGTGAGGAGAGCGTGTTCCCCTGTTTGTTTAATAAACACGGGGCTTGTCACCAGGTGAACAGTATAAGTGAGGAGAGTGTTTTCCCCTGATGGTTTAATATACACAGGACATGTTACCAGATGAACAGTATAAGTGAGGAGAGTGTGTTCCCCTTATGGTTTAATATACACGGCACACGTTACCAGATGAACAGTATAAGTGAGGAGAGTGTGTTCCCCTGATTTTTTAATGCACACGGGACATGTTACCAGGTGAACAGTAGAAGTGAGGAGAGTGTGTTCCCCTGATTTTTTAATGCACACGGGACATGTTACCAGGTGAACAGAATAGTGAGGAGAGTTTTTTCCCCTGATGGTTTAACGTGCACGGGACATGTCACAAGGTGAACAGTATAAGTGAGGAGAGTGTGTTCCCCTGATTGTTTAATACACACGGGACATGTCACCAGGTGAACAGTATAAGTGAGGAGAGTGTGTTCCCCTGATTGTTTAATGCACACGGGACATGTCACCAGGTGAACAGTAGAAGTGAGGAGAGTGTGTTCCCCTGATGGTTTAATGCACACGGGACATGTTACCAGATGAACAGTATAAGTGAGGAGAGTGTGTTCCCCTGATTTTTTAATGCACACGGGACATGTTACCAGGTGAACAGTAGAAGTGAGGAGAGTTTTTTCCCCTGATGGTTTAACGTGCACGGGACATGTCACAAGGTGAACAGTATAAGTGAGGAGAGTGTGTTCCCCTGATTGTTTAATGCACACGGGACATGTAACCAGGTGAAATCTATCAGTGAGGAGAGTGTGTTCCCCTGATGGTTTAATATACACAGGTCATGTTGCCAGTTGAACTGTATAAGTGAGGAGATTGTGTTCCCCTGATGGTTTAATATACACGGGACACGTTACCTGATGAAGTGTATAAGTGAGGAGAGTGTATTCCCCTGATGGTTTTATGAGCACGGGACATGTCACCAGGTGAACAGTAGAAGTGAGGAGAGTGTATTCCCATGATGGTTTTATGCGCACGGGACATGTTACCAGGTGAACAGTATAAGTGAGGAGAGTCTGTTCCCCTGATTGTTTAATACGCACGGGACATGTTACCAGGTGAACAGTATAAGTGAGGAGAGAGTGTTCCACTGATGGTTTAATATACGTGGGACATGTCACCAGGTGAACAGTATAAGTGAGGAGAGTGTGTTCCCCTGATGGTTTAATATTCACAGGACATGGTACCTGGTGAAGTGTAGAAGTGAGGGGAGTGTGTTCCCCTGATGGTTTAATATACACAGGACATGTTACTTGGTGAAAAGTATAAGTGAGGAGATTGTGTTCCCCAGATGGCTTAATATGCACGGGACATGTTACCAGGTGAAAAGTATAAGTGAGGAGAGTGTGTTCCCCTGTTTGTTTAATGCACACGGGACATGTTACCAGGTGAGCAGTATAAGTGAGGAGAGTGTGTTCCCCTGATGGTTTTATGCGCACGGGACATGTCACCAGGTGAAGAGTATAAGTGAGGAGAGTGTGTTCCCCTGATTGTTTAATATGCACGGGACATGTTTCCAGATGAACAGTATAAGTGAGGAGAGTGTGTTCCCCTGATTGTTTAATGCACACGGGACATGTCACCAGGTGAACAGTGTAAGTGAGTAGAGTGTGTTCCCGTGATGGTTTAACATACACGGAACATTTTACCAGGTGAACAGTATAAGTGAGGAGATTGTGTCCCCCTGATGGTTTAATGCACAAGGGACATGTCACCAGGTGAACAGTAGAAGTGAGGAGAGTGTGTTCCCCTGATTGTTTAATACGCACGGGACATGTTTCCAGATGAACAGTATAAGTGAGGAGAGTGTGTTCCCCTGATTGTTTAATGCACACGGGACATGTTACCAGGTGAACTCTATAAGTGAGGAGAGTGTGTTCCCCTGATGGTTTAACTCACACGGGACATGTTACCAGGTGAACAGTATAAGTGAGGAGAGTGTGTTCCCCTGATGGTTTAATATACGTGGGACATGTCACCAGGTGAAAAGTATAAGTGAGGAGACTGTGTTCCCCTGATGGTTTAATATTCACAGGACATGTTACCTGGTGAAGAGTATAAGTGAGGAGATTGTGTTCCCCTGATGGTTTAATATACACAGGACATGTCACCAGGTGAACAGTAGAAGTGAGGAGAGTGTGTTCCCCTGATTGTTTAATACACACAGGACATGTTACCAGGTGAACAGTATAAGTGAGGAGAGTGTGTTCCCCTGATGGTTTAATATACACGGGACATGTTACCAGGTGAACAGTATAAGTGAGGAGAGTGTGTTCCCCTGATTGTTTAATACGCACGGGACATGTCACCAGGTGAACAGTATAAGTGAGGAGAGTGTGTTCCCCTGATGGTTTAATATACACGGGACATGTTACCAGGTGAACAGTATAAGTGAGGAGAGTGTGTTCCCCTGATGGTTTAATATACACGGGACATGTTACCAGGTGAACAGTATAAGTGAGGAGAGTGTGTTCCCCTGATGTTTAATACACACGGGACATGTTACCAGGTGAACAGTATAAGTGAGGAGAGTGTGTTCCCCTGATGGTTTAATATACACGGGACATGTTACCAGGTGAACAGTATAAGTGAGGAGAGTGTGTTCCCCTGATGGTTTAATATACACGGGACATGTTACCAGGTGAACAGTATAAGTGAGGAGAGTGTGTTCCCCTGATTGTTTAATACGCACGGGACATGTCACCAGTTGAACAGTATAAGTGAGGAGAGTGTGTTCCCCTGATGGTTTAATATACACGGGACATGTTACCAGGTGAACAGTATAAGTGAGGAGAGTGTGTTCCCCTGATTGTTTAATATACACGGGACATGTTACCAGGTGAACAGTATAAGTGAGGAGAGCGTGTTCCCCTGATGGTTTAATATACACGGGACATGTTATCAGGTGAACAGTATAAGTGAGGAGAGTGTGTTCCCCTGATTGTTTAATGCACACGTGACATGTTACCAGGTGAACTCTATAAGTGAGGAGAGTGTGTTCCCATGATGGTTTAACTCACACGGGACATGTTACCAGGTGAACAGAATAGTGAGGAGAGTGTTTTCCCATGATGGTTTAAAGCCCACGGGACATGTTACCAGGTGAAAAGTATAAGTGAGGAGAGTGTGTTCCCCTGATTGTTTAATGCAAACGCGAGATGTTACCAGGTGAACAGTAGAAGTGAGGAGAGTGTGTTCCCCTGATTTTTTAATGCTCACGGGACTTGTTACCAGGTGAACAGGAGAAATGAGGAGAGTGTGTTCCCCTGATGGTTTCATATACATGGGACATGTTACCAGGTGAACAGTATAAGTGAAGAGAGTGTGTTCCCCTGATGGTTTAACAACACAGGACATGTTATCAGGTGAACAGTATAAGTGAGGAGAGTGTGTTCCCCTGATTGTTTAATACACAAGGGACATGTCACCAGGTGAACAGAATAAGTGAGGAGAGTGTGTTCCCCTGATTGTTTAATATACACGGGACATGTTACCAGGTGAACAGTATAAGTGAGGAGAGTGTGTTCCCGTGATGGTTTTATACACACGGGACATGTTACCAGGTGAACAGTATAAGTGAGGAGAGTGTGTTCCCGTGATGGTTTTATACACATGGGACATGTTACCAGGTGATCAGTATAAGTGAGGAGAGTGTGTTCCCCTGATTGTTTAATACACACGGGACATGTCACCAGGTGAAATGTATAAGTGAGGAGAGTGTGTTCCCGTGATGGTTTTATACACACGGGACATGTTACCAGGTGAACAGTATAAGTGAGGAGAGTGTGTTCCCCTGATTGTTTAATACACACGGGACATGTTACCAGGTGAACAGTATAAGTGAGGAGAGTGTGTTCCCCTGATTGTTTAATACACACGGGACATGTTACCAGGTGAACAGTATAAGTGAGGAGAGTGTGTTCCCCTGATTGTTTAATACACACGGGACATGTCACCAGGTGAAATGTATAAGTGAGGAGAGTGTGTTCCCGTGATGGTTTTATACACACGGGACATGTCACCAGGTGAAATGTATAAGTGAGGAGAGTGTGTTCCCCTGATTGTTTAATACACACGGGACATGTCACCAGGTGAAATGTATAAGTGAGGAGATTGTGTTCCCCTGATTGTTTAATACACACAGGACATGTTACCAGGTGAACAGTATAAGTGAGGAGAGTGTGTTCCCCTGATTGTTTAATACACACGGGACATGTCACCAGGTGAAATGTATAAGTGAGGAGAGTGTGTTCCCCTGATTGTTTAATATACACGGGACATGTTACCAGGTGAACAGTATAAGTGAGGAGAGTGTGTTCCCCTGATTGTTTAATACACACGGGACATGTTACCAGATGAAATCTATAAGTGAGGAGAGTGAGTTCCGATGATGGTTTAACTTACACGGGACATGTTACCAGGTGAACAGAATAAGTGAGGAGAGTGTGTTCCCCTGATTGTTTAATACACACGGGACATGTTACCAGGTGATGAGAATAAGTGAGGAGAGTGTGTTCCCCTGATTGTTTAATGCACACGGGACATGTTACCAGGTGAAATCTATAACTGAGGAGAGTGAGTTCCCATGATGGTTTAACTTACACGGGACATGTCACCAGGTGAACAGTATAAGTGAGGAGAGTGTGTTCCCCTGATGGTTTAATATTCACAGGACATGTTACCTGGTGAAGAGTATAAGTGAGGAGAGTGTGTTCCCCTGATGGTTTTATGCGCACGGGACATGTCACCAGGTGAAGAGTATAAGTGAGGAGAGTGTGTTCCCCTGATGATTTAACATACACGGGACATTTTACCAGGTAAACAGTATAAGTGAGGAGATTGTGCTCCCCTGATGGTTTAATATACACGGGACATGTCACCAGGTGAACAGCAGAAGTGAGGAGAGTGTGCTCCCCTGATGGTTTAATACACACAGGACATGTTACCAGGTGAACAGTATAAGTGAGGAGATTGTGCTCCCCTGATGGTTTAATATACACGGGACATGTCACCAGGTGAACAGTAGAAGTGAGGAGAGTGTGTTCCACTGATTGTTTAATACACACAGGACATGTTACCAGGTGAACAGTATAAGTGAGGAGAGTGTGTTCCCCTGATTGTTTAATATACACAGGACATGTTACCAGGTGAACAGTATAAGTGAGGAGAGTGTGTTCCCCTGATTGTTTAATACACACGGGACATGTTACCAGATGAAATCTATAAGTGAGGAGAGTGAGTTCCGATGATGGTTTAACTTACACGGGACATGTTACCAGGTGAACAGAATAAGTGAGGAGAGTGTGTTCCCCTGATTGTTTAATACACACGGGACATGTTACCAGGTGATCAGAATAAGTGAGGAGAGTGTGTTCCCCTGATTGTTTAATGCACACGGGACATGTTACCAGGTGAAATCTATAACTGAGGAGAGTGAGTTCCCATGATGGTTTAACTTACACGGGACATGTCACCAGGTGAACAGTATAAGTGAGGAGAGTGTGTTCCCCTGATGGTTTAATATTCACAGGACATGTTACCTGGTGAAGAGTATAAGTGAGGAGAGTGTGTTCCCCTGATGGTTTTATGCGCACGGGACATGTCACCAGGTGAAGAGTATAAGTGAGGAGAGTGTGTTCCCCTGATGATTTAACATACACGGGACATTTTACCAGGTAAACAGTATAAGTGAGGAGATTGTGCTCCCCTGATGGTTTAATATACACGGGACATGTCACCAGGTGAACAGCAGAAGTGAGGAGAGTGTGCTCCCCTGATGGTTTAATACACACAGGACATGTTACCAGGTGAACAGTATAAGTGAGGAGATTGTGCTCCCCTGATGGTTTAATATACACGGGACATGTCACCAGGTGAACAGTAGAAGTGAGGAGAGTGTGTTCCACTGATTGTTTAATACACACAGGACATGTTACCAGGTGAACAGTATAAGTGAGGAGAGTGTGTTCCCCTGATTGTTTAATATACACAGGACATGTTACCAGGTGAACAGTATAAGTGAGGAGATTGTGCTCCCCTGATGGTTTAATATACACGGGACATGTCACCAGGTGAACAGTAGAAGTGAGGAGAGTGTGTTCCCCTGATTGTTTAATACACACAGGACATGTTACCAGGTGAACAGTATAAGTGAGGAGAGTGTGTTCCCCTGATTGTTTAATATACACAGGACATGTTGCCAGTTGAACAGTATAAGTGAGGAGAGTGTGTTCCCCTGATGGTTTAATATACACGGGACATGTTATCAGGTGAACAGTATAAGTGAGGAGAGTGTGTTGCCCTGATGGTTTAATATACACGGGACATGTCACCAGGTGAACAGAAGAAGTGAGGAGAGTGTGTTCCCCTGATGGTTTAATATACACGGGACATGTTACCAGGTGAACAGAACAGTGAGGAGAGTGTGTTCCCCTGATGGTTTAATATACACAGGACATGTTACCAGGTGAACAGTATAAGTGAGGAGAGTGTGCTCCCCTGATTGTTTAATACACACGGGACATGTTACCAGGTGAACAGAATAGTGAGGAGAGTGTTTTCCCCTGATAGTTTAATGCGCACGGGACATGTTACCAGGTGAAAAGGATAAGTGAGGAGAGTGTGTTCCCCTGATTGTTTAATACACACGGCACATGTCACCAGGTGAACAGCATAAGTGAGGAGAGTGTGTTCCCCTGATTGTTTAATACACACGGGACATGTTACCAGGTGAACAGTATAAGTGAGGAGAGTGTGTTCCCCTGATTGTTTAATACGCACGGGACATGTTACCAGCTGTACAGTATAAGTGAGGAGATTGTGTTCCCCTGATTGTTTAATATACACGGGACATGTCACCAGGTGAACAGTATAAGTGAGGAGAGTGTGTTCCCATGATGGTTTAATATACGCGGGACATGTCACCAGGTGAACAGTATAATTGAGCAGAGTGTGTTCCCCTGATGGTTTAATATACACGGGACATGACACCAGGTGAACAGTATAAGTGAGCAGAGTGTGTTCCCCTGATGGTTTAATATTCAAAGGACATGTTACCTGGTGAAGAGTATAAGTGAGGAGAGTGTGTTCCCCTGATTGTTTAATATACACGGGACATGTCACCAGGTGAACAGTATAAGTGAGGAGAGTGTGTTCCCATGATGGTTTAATATACGCGGGACATGTCACCAGGTGAACAGTATAATTGAGCAGAGTGTGTTCCCCAGATGGCTTAATATGCACGGGACATGTTACCAGGTGAACAGTATAAGTGAGGAGAGTGTGTTCCCCTGATGGTTTAATATACACGAGACATGTTACCAGGTGAACAGTATATGTGAGGAGAGTGTGTTCCCCTGATTGTTAAATACACACAGAACATGTTACCAGGTGAACAGAATAGTGAGGAGAGTGTTTTCCCCTGATTGTTTAATATACACGAGACATGTTACCAGGTGAACAGTATATGTGAGGAGAGTGTGTTCCCCTGATTGTTTAATATACACAGGACTTGTTACCAGGTGAACAGAATAGTGAGGAGAGTGTTTTCCCCTGATTGTTTAATATACACGAGACATGTTACCAGGTGAACAGTATATGTGAGGAGAGTGTGTTCCCCTGATGGTTTAATATACACGGGACATGTTACCAGGTGAACAGTATAAGTGAGGAGAGTGAGTTCCCCTGATGGTTTAATATACACGAGACATGTTACCAGGTGAACAATATATGTGAGGAGAGTGTGTTCCCCTGATTGTTTAATATACACAGGACTTGTTACCAGGTGAACAGAATAGTGAGGAGAGTGTGTTCCCCTGATTGTTAAATACACACAGAACATGTTACCAGGTGAACAGAATAGTGAGGAGAGTGTTTTCCCCTGATTGTTTAACGCGCACGGGACATGTCACTAGGTGAACAGTATAAGTGAGGAGAGTGTGTTCCCCTGATGGTTTAATATACACAGGACATGTTACCAGGTGAAGAGTAGAAGTGAGGAGAGTGTGTTCCCTAATGGTTTAACATACAAGGGTCACATCACCAAAAGAACAGTATAAGAGAGGAGAGTGTGTTCCCCTGATTGTTTAGTACACACGGGACATGTTACCAGGTGAACAGTATAAGTGAGGAGAGTGTGTTCCCCTGATTGTTTAATACACACGGGACATGTCACCAGGTGAACAGAATAAGTGAGGAGAGCGTGTTCCCCTGATTGTTTATTACATACGGGACATTTTACCAGGTGAACAGAATAAGTGAGGAGAGTGTGTTCCCCTGATTGTTTAATGCACACGGGACATGTTACCAGGTGAACAGTATAAGTGAGGAGAGGGTGTTCCACTGATGGTTTAATATACGCGGGACAGGTCACCAGGTGAACAGTATAAGTGAGCAGAGTGTGTTCCCTGATCGCTTAATATACACGGGACATGTCACCAGGTGAACAGTATAAGTGAGGAGAGTGTGTTCCCCTGATGATTTAACATACACGGGACATTTTACCAGGTAATCAGTATAAGTGAGGAGATTGTGCTCCCCTGATGGTTTAATATACACGGGACATGTCACCAGGTGAACAGCAGAAGAGAGGAGAGTGTGTTCCCCTGATGGTTTAATACACACAGGACATGTTACCAGGTGAACAGTATAAGTGAGGAGATTGTGCTCCCCTGATGGTTTAATATACACGGGACATGTCACCAGGTGAACAGTAGAAGTGAGGAGAGTGTGTTCCCCTGATTGTTTAATACACACAGGACATGTTACCAGGTGAACAGTATAAGTGAGGAGAGTGTGTTCCCCTGATTGTTTAATATACACAGGACATGTTGCCAGTTGAACAGTATAAGTGAGGAGAGTGTGTTCCCCTGATGGTTTAATATACACGGGAGATGTTATCAGGTGAACAGTATAAGTGAGGAGAGTGTGTTGCCCTGATGGTTTAATATACACGGGACATGTCACCAGGTGAACAGAAGAAGTGAGGAGAGTGTGTTCCCCTGATGGTTTAATATACACGGGAAATGTTACCAGGTGAACAGTATAAGTGAGGAGAGTGTGTTGCCCTGATGGTTTAATATACACGGGACATGTTACCAGGTGAACAGAACAGTGAGGAGAGTGTGTTCCCCTGATGGTTTAATATACACAGGACATGTTACCAGGTGAACAGTATAAGTGAGGAGAGTGTGCTCCCCTGAATGTTTAATACACACGGGTCATGTTACCAGGTGAACAGAATAGTGAGGAGAGTGTTTTCCCCTGATAGTTTAATGCGCACGGGACATGTTACCAGGTGAAAAGTATAAGTGAGGAGAGTGTGTTCCCCTGATTGTTTAATACACACGGCACATGTCACCAGGTGAACAGCATAAGTGAGGAGAGTGTGTTCCCCTGATCGTTTAATACGCACGGGACATGTTACCAGATGAACAGTATAAGTGAGGAGAGTGTGTTCCCCTGATTGTTTAATGCACACGGGACATGTTACCAGGTGAAATCTATAAGTGAGGAGAGGGTGTTCCACTGATGGTTTAATATACGCGGGACATGTCACCAGGTGAACAGTATAATTGAGGAGAGTGTGTTCCCCTGATTGTTTAATACGCACGGGACATGTTACCAGCTGTACAGTATAAGTGAGGAGAGTGTGTTCCCCTGATTGTTTAATATACACGGGACATGTCACCAGGTGAACAGTATAAGTGAGGAGAGTGTGTTCCCATGATGGTTTAATATACGCGGGACATGTCACCAGGTGAACAGTATAATTGAGCAGAGTGTGTTCCCCTGATGGTTTAATATACACGGGACATGTCACCAGGTGAACAGTATAAGTGAGGAGAGTGTGTTCCCCTGATGGTTTAATATAAACAGGTCATGTCACTAGGTGAAAAGTATAAGTGAAGAGATTGTGTTCCCCAGATGGCTTAATATGCACGGGACATGTTACCAGGTGAACAGTATAAGTGAGGAGAGTGAGTTCCCCTGATGGTTTAATATACACGAGACATGTTACCAGGTGAACAGTATATGTGAGGAGAGTGTGTTCCCCTGATTGTTTAATATACACAGGACTTGTTACCAGGTGAACAGAATAGTGAGGAGAGTGTGTTCCCCTGATTGTTAAATACACACAGAACATGTTACCAGGTGAACAGTATAAGTGAGGAGAGTGTGTTCCCCTGATTGTTTAATACGCACGGGACATGTTACCAGCTGTACAGTATAAGTGAGGAGAGTGTTTTCCCCTGATTGTTTAACGCGCACGGGACATGTCACTAGGTGAACAGTATAAGTGAGGAGAGTGTGTTCCCCTGATGGTTTAATATACACAGGACATGTTATCAGGTGAAGAGTAGAAGTGAGGAGAGTGTGTTCCCCTAATGGTTTAACATACAAGGGTCACATCACCAAAAGAACAGTATAAGAGAGGAGAGTGTGTTCCCCTGATTGTTTAATACGCACGGGACATGTTACCAGGTGAACAGCATAAGTGAGGAGAGTGTGTTCCCCTGATTTTTTAATGCACACTGGACATGTTACCAGGTGAACAGTAGAAGTGAGGGGACTGTGTTCCCCTGATGGTTTCATATACATGGGACATGTTACCTGATGAAGAGTATAAGTGAGGAGATTGTGTTCCCCTGATTGTTTAATGCACACGGGACATGTCACCAGGTGAACAGTATAAGTGAGGAGAGTGTGTTCCCCTGATGGTTTAATATACACGGGAAATGACACCAGGTGAACAGTAGAAGTGAGGAGAGTGTGTTCCCCTGATGGTTTAATGCGCACGGGACATGTCACCAGGTTTACAGTATAAGTGAGGAGAGTGTGTTCCCCTGATTGTTTAATACGCACGGGACATGTTACCAGGTGAACAGTATAAGTGAGGAGAGTGTGTTCCCCTGATTGTTTAATACACACGGGACATGTCACCAGGTGAACAGTATAAGTGAGGAGAGTGTGTTCCCCTGATTGTTTAATACGCACGGGACATGTTACCAGCTGTACAGTATAAGTGAGGAGAGTGTGTTCCCCTGATTATTTAATACGCACGGGACATGTCACCAGGTGAACAGTATAAGTGAGGAGAGTGTGTTCCCCTGATTATTTAATACACACGGGACATGTCACCAGGTGAACAGTATAAGTGAGGAGAGTGTGTTCCCCTGATTTTTTAATACACACGGGACATGTCACCAGGTGTACAATATAAGTGAGGAGAGTGTGTTCCCCTGATTGTTTAATACACACGGGACATGTCACCAGGTGAACAGTATAAGTGAGCAGAGTGTGTTCCCCTGATGGTTCTAAATACACGGGACATGTCAGCAGGTGAACAGTATAAGTGAGGAGAGTGTTTTCCCCTGATGGTTTAATATTCACAGGACATGTTACCTGGTGAAGAGTATATGTGAGGAGAGTGTGTTCCCCTGATGGTTTAATGCACACGGGACATGTTACCAGGTGAACTCTATAAGTGAGGAGAGTGAGTTCCCATGATGGTTTAACTCACACGGGACATGTTACCAGCTGTACAGTATAAGTGAGGAGAGTGTGTTCCCCTGATTATTTAATACACACGGGACATGTCACCAGGTGAACAGTATAAGTGAGGAGAGTGTGTTCCCCTGATTATTTAATACACACGGGACATGTCACCAGGTGAACAGTATAAGTGAGGAGAGTGTGTTCCCCTGATTTTTTAATACACACGGGACATGTCACCAGGTGTACAGTATAAGTGAGGAGAGTGTGTTCCCCTGATTGTTTAATACGCAAGGGACATGTTACCAGGTGAACAGTATTAGTGAGGAGAGTGTGTTCCCCTGATGGTTTAATATACACAGGACATGTTACCAGGTGAACAGTATAAGTGAGCAGAGTATGTTCCCCTGATGGTTTAATGTACACGGGACCTGTCACCAGGTGAACAGTAGAAGTGAGGAGAGTGTGTTCCCCTGATGGTTTAATATACACGGGACACGTTACCAGGTGAACAGAACAGTGAGGAGAGTGTTTTCCCCTGATGGTTTAATGCGCACGGGACATGTCACCAGGTGAACAGTATAATTGAGGAGAGTGTGTTCCCCTGATTGTTTAATGCAGACGGGACATGTCACCAGGTGAACAGTATAAGTGAAGAGTGTGTTCCCCTGGTGGTTTAACTTACACGGGACATGTTACCAGGTGAACAGTATAAGTGAGGAGAGGGTGTTCCACTGATGGTTTAATATACGTGGGACATGTCACCAGGTGAACAGCATAAGTGAAGAGAGTGTGTTGCCCTGATGATTTAATATACACGGGACAAGTTACCAGGTGAAGAGCAGAATTGAGGAGAGTGTGTTCCCCTGATGGTTTAATATACACGGGACACGTTACCTGATGAAGAGTATAAGTGAGGAGATTGTGTTCCCCTGATTGTTTAATGCACACGGGACATGTCACCAGGTGAACAGTATAAGTGAGGAGAGTGTGTTCCCCTGATGGTTTAATATACACGGGAAATGACACCAGGTGAACAGTAGAAGTGAGGAGAGTGTGTTCCCCTGATGGTTTAATGCGCACGGGACATGTCACCAGGTGTACAGTATAAGTGAGGAGAGTGTGTTCCCCTGATTGTTTAATACGCACGGGACATGTTACCAGGTGTACAGTATAAGTGAGGAGAGTGTGTTCCCCTGATTGTTTAATACACACGGGACATGTCACCAGGTGAACAGTATAAGTGAGGAGAGTGTGTTCCCCTGATTGTTTAATACGCACGGGACATGTTACCAGCTGTACAGTATAAGTGAGGAGAGTGTGTTCCCCTGATTATTTAATACGCACGGGACATGTCACCAGGTGAACAGTATAAGTGAGGAGAGTGTGTTCCCCTGATTTTTTAATACACACGGGACATGTCACCAGGTGTACAATATAAGTGAGGAGAGTGTGTTCCCCTGATTGTTTAATACACACGGGACATGTCACCAGGTGAACAGTATAAGTGAGCAGAGTGTGTTCCCCTGATGGTTCTAAATACACGGGACATGTCAGCAGGTGAACAGTATAAGTGAGGAGAGTGTTTTCCCCTGATGGTTTAATATTCACAGGACATGTTACCTGGTGAAGAGTATAAGTGAGGAGAGTGTGTCCTGCTGATGGTTTAATATACACAGGACATGTTACCAGGTGAACAGTATAAGTGAGGAGAGTGAGTTCCCCTGATGGTTTAATATACATGAAACATGTTACCAGGTGAACATTATATGTGAGGAGAGTGTGTTGCCCTGATGATTTAATATACATGGGAGATGTTACCAGGTGAAGAGCAGAAGTGAGGAGAGTGTGATCCCCTGATTGTTTAATAAACTCGGGACATGTCACCAGGTGAACAATATAAGTGAGGAGATTGTGTTCCCCTGACGGTTTAATATACACGGGACACGTTACCTGATGAAGAGTATAAGTGAGGAGAGTGTGTTCCCCTGATTGTTTAATGCACACGGGATATGTCACCAGGTGAACAGTAGAAGTGAGGAGAGTGTGTTCCCCTGATTGTTTAAAACGCACGGGACATGTCACCAGGTGAACAGTATAAGTGAGGAGAGTGTGTTCCCCTGATTGTTTAATATACACGGGACATGTTACCAGGTGAAAAGTATAAGTGAGGAGAGTGTGTGCCCCTGATGGTTTAATACACACGGGACATGTGAACAGGTGAAAAGTATAAGTGAGGAGAGTGTGTGCCCCTGATGGTTTAATACAAACGGGACATGTGACCAGGTGAAAAGTATAAGTGAGGAGAGTGTGTGCCCCTGATGGTTTAACATACACAGGATATGTTACCAGGTAAACAGTATAAGTGAGGAGACTGTGTTACCCTGATGGTTTAATATACACAGGACGTGTTACCAGGTGAACAGAATAGTGAGGAGAGTGTTTTCCCATTATGGTTTAATGCACATGGGACATGTTACCAGATTAACCGTATAAGTGAGGAGAGTGTGTTCCCTGATTGTTTAAAACGCACGGGAAATGTTACCAGATGAACAGTAGAAGTGAGGAGAGTGTGTTCCCCTGATTTTGTAATGCACACGGGACATGTTACCAGGTGAACAGTAGAAGTGAGGAGAGTGTGTTCCCCTGATGTTTTCTTATACATGGGACATATTACCAGGTGAACAGTATAAGTGAAGAGAGTGTGTTCCCCTGATTGTTTAATACACACGGGACATGTCACCAGGTGAACAGAATAAGTGAGGAGAGTGTTTTCCCCTGATTGATTAATGCGCACGGGACATGTCACCAGGTGAACAGTATAAGTGAGGAGAGTGTGTTCCCCTGATTGTTTAATATGCACGGGACATGTTTCCCGATGAACAGTATAAGTGAGGAGAGTGTGTTCCCCTGATTGTTTAATACACACGGGACATGTCACCAGGTGAACAGAATATGTGAGGAGAGTGTGTTCCCCTGATTGTTTAATACACACGGGACATGTCACCAGGTGAACAGAATATGTGAGGAGAGTGTGTTCCACTGATTGTTTAATGCACACGGGACATGTTACCAGGTGAACTCTATAAGTGAGGAGAGTGAGTTCCCATGATGGTTTAACTCACACGGGACATGTTACCAGCTGTACAGTATAAGTGAGGAGAGTGTGTTCCCCTGATTATTTAATACACACGGGACATGTCACCAGGTGAACAGTATAAGTGAGGAGAGTGTGTTCCCCTGATTATTTAATACACACGGGACATGTCACCAGGTGAACAGTATCAGTGAGGAGAGTGTGTTCCCCTGATTTTTTAATACACACGGGACATGTCACCAGGTGTACAGTATAAGTGAGGAGAGTGTGTTCCCCTGATTGTTTAATACACACGGGACATGTCACCAGGTGAACAGTATAAGTGAGCAGAGTGTGTTCCCCTGATGGTTCTAAATACACGGGACATGTCAGCAGGTGAACAGTATAAGTGAGGAGAGTGTTTTCCCCTGATGGTTTAATATTCACAGGACATGTTACCTGGTGAAGAGTATAAGTGAGGAGAGTGTGTCCTGCTGATGGTTTAATATGCACAGGACATGTCACTAGGTGAAAAGTATAAGTGAGGAGAGTGTGTTCCCCAGATGGCTTAATATGCACAGGACATGTCACTAGGTGAACAGTATAAGTGAGGAGAGTGAGTTCCCCTGATGGTTTAATATACATGAAACATGTTACCAGGTGAACAGTATATGTGAGGAGAGTGTGTTGCCCTGATGATTTAATATACACGGGACATGTTACCAGGTGAACAGTATAAGTGAGGAGAGTGTGTTCCCCTGATAGTTTAATACACACGGGACATGTTACCAGGTGAACAGTATAAGTGAGGAGAGTGTGTTCCCCTGATTGTTTAATGCACACGGGATATGTCACCAGGTGAACAGTAGAAGTGAGGAGAGTGTGTTCCCCTGATTGTTTAATACGCACGGGACATGTCACCAGATGAACAGTATAAGTGAGGAGAGTGTGTTCCCCTGATTGTTTAATATACACGGGACATGTTACCAGGTGAAAAGTATAAGTGAGGAGAGTGTGTGCCCCTGATGGTTTAATACACACGGTACATGTGACCAGGTGAACAGTATAAGTGAGGAGAGTGTGTGCCCCTGATGGTTTAACATACACAGGATATGTTACCAGGTAAACAGTATAAGTGAGGAGAGTGTGTTACCCTGATGGTTTAATATACACGGGACATGTTACCAGGTGAACAGTATAAGTGAGGAGAGTGTGTTCCCCTGATTGTTTAATACGCAAGGGACATGTTACCAGGTGAACAGTATAAGTGAGGAGAGTGTGTTCCCCTGATGGTTTAATATACACAGGACATGTTACCAGGTGAACAGTATAAGTGAGCAGAGTATGTTCCCCTGATGGTTTAATGTACACGGGACCTGTCACCAGGTGAACAGTAGAAGTGAGGAGAGTGTGTTCCCCTGATGGTTTAATATACACGGGACACGTTACCAGGTGAACAGAACAGTGAGGAGAGTGTTTTCCCCTGATGGTTTAATGCGCACGGGACATGTTACCAGGTGAACAGTATAATTGAGGAGAGTGTGTTCCCCTGATTGTTTAATGCAGACGGGACATGTCACCAGGTGAACAGTATAAGTGAAGAGTGTGTTCCCCTGATGGTTTAACTTACACGGGACATGTTACCAGGTGAACAGTATAAGTGAGGAGAGGGTGTTCCACTGATGGTTTAATATACGTGGGACATGTCACCAGGTGAACAGCATAAGTGAAGAGAGTGTGTTCCCCTGATGGTTCTATATACACGGGACATGTTACCAGGTGAACAGTGTAAGTGAGTAGAGTTTGTTCCCCTGATGGCTTAATATGCACGGGACATGTTACCAGGTGAACAGTATAAGTGAGGAGAGTGTGTTGCCCTGATGATTTAATATACACAGGACATGTTACCAGGTGAAGAGCAGAATTGAGGAGAGTGTGTTCCCCTGATGGTTTAATATACACGGGACACGTTACCTGATGAAGAGTATAAGTGAGGAGATTGTGTTCCCCTGATTGTTTAATGCACACGGGACATGTCAACAGGTGAACAGTATAAGTGAGGAGAGTGTGTTCCCCTGATGGTTTAATATACACGGGAAATGACACCAGGTGAACAGTAGAAGTGAGGAGAGTGTGTTCCCCTGATGGTTTAATGCGCACGGGACATGTCACCAGGTGAACAGTTTTCGTGAGGAGAGTGTGTTCCCCTTATGGTTTAATATACACGGGACATGTTACCAGGTGAACAGTATAAGTGAGGAGAGTGTGTTCCCCTGATTGTTTAATGCAGACCGGACACGTCACCAGGTGAACAGTATAAGTGAGGAGATTGTGTTCCCCTGATTGTTTAATGCACACGGGATATGTCACCAGGTGAACAGTATAAGTGAGGAGAGTGTATTCCCCTGATGGTTTTATGCGCACGGGACATGTCACCAGGTGAACAGTTTTCGTGAGGAGAGTGTGTTCCCCTGATGGTTTAATATACACGGGACATGTTACCAGGTGAACAGTATAAGTGAGGAGAGTGTGTTCCCCTGATTGTTTAATGCAGACGGGACACGTCACCAGGTGAACAGTATAAGTGAGGAGAGTGTGTTCCCCTGATTGTTTAATGCACACGGGACATGTTACCAGGTGAAATCTATAATTGAGGAGATTGAGTTCCCATGATGGTTTAACTTACACGGGACATGTTACCAGGTGAACAGTATAAGTGAGGAGAGGGTGTTCCACTGATGGTTTAATATACGTGGGACATGTCACCAGGTGAAGAGTATAAGTGAGGAGAGTGTGTTCCCCTGATGGCTTAATATGCACGGCACACGTTACCAGGTGAACTGTATAAGTGAGGAGAGTGTGTTCCCCTGATGGTTTAATATACACGAGACATGTTCCCAGGTGAACAGTATATGTGAGGAGAGTGTGTTGCCCGATGATTTAATATACAGGGGACAAGTTACCAGGTGAAGAGCAGAAGTGAGGAGAGTGTGTTCCCCTGATGGTTTAATATACACGGGACACGTTACCTGATGAAGAGTATAAGTGAGGAGAATGTGTTCCCCAGATTGTTTAATGCACACGGGACATGTCACCAGGTGAACAGTAGAAGTGAGGAGAGTGTGTTCCCCTGATTGTTTAATGCGCATGGGACATGTTACCAGGTGAACAGTATAAGTGAGGAGAGTGTGTTCCCCTGATGGTTTAATATACACGGGAAATGACACCAGGTGAACAGTCTAAGTGAGGAGAGTGTGTTCCCCTGATGGTTTAATATACACAGGACATGTTACCAGGTGAACAGTGTAAGTGAGGAGAATGTGTTCCCCTGATGGTTTAATGCACACGGGACATGTTACCAGATTAACCGTATAAGTGAGGAGAGTGTGTTCCATGATTGTTTAAAACGCACGGGACATGTTGCCAGATGAACAGTATAAGTGAGGAGAGTGTGTTCCCCTGATTTTGTAATGCACACGGGACATGTTACCAGGTGAACAGTGTAAGTGAGGAGAGTGTGTTCCCCTGATGGTTACTTATACATGGGACATGTTACCAGGTGAACAGTATGAGTGAAGAGAATGTGTTCCCCTGATGGTTTAATATACACAGGACATGTTACCAGGTGAACAGTGTAAGTGAGGAGAGTGTGTTCCCCTGATGGTTACTTATACATGGGACATGTTACCAGGTGAACAGTATGAGTGAAGAGAATGTGTTCCCCTGATGGTTTAATATACACAGGACATGTTACCAGGTGAACAGTGTAAGTGAGGAGAGTGTGTTCCCCTGATGGTTTCTTATACATGATACATGTTACCAGGTGAACAGTATGAGTGAAGAGAGTGTGTTCCCCTGATGGTTTAATATACACAGGACATGTTACCAGGTGAACAGTGTAAGTGAGGAGAGTGTGTTCCCCTGGTGGTTTCTTATACATGGGACATGTTACCAGGTGAACAGTATGAGTGAGGAGAGTGTGTTCCCCTGATTGTTTAATACACACGGGACATCTCACCAGGTGAACAGAATAAGTGAGGAGAGTGTGTTCCCCTGATTGTTTAATGCACACGGGACATGTTACCAGGTGAACTCCATAACTGAGGAGAGTGAGTTCCCATGATGGTTTAACTCACACGGGACATGTTACCAGGTGAACAGTATAAGTGAGGAGAGTGTGTTCCCCTGATTGTTTAATACACACGGGACATCTCACCAGGTGAACAGAATAAGTGAGGAGAGTGTGTTCCCCTGATTGTTTAATGCACACGTGACATGTTACCAGGTGAACTCTATAAGTGAGGAGAGTGTGTTCCCATGATGGTTTAACTCACACGGGACATGTTACCAGGTGAACAGTATAAGTGAGGAGAGAGTGTTCCACTGATGGTTTAATATACGTGGGACATGTCACCAGGTGAACAGTATAAGTGAGGAGAGTGTGTTCCCCTGATGGTTTAATATTCACAAGACATGTTACCTGGTGAAGAGTATAAGTGAGGAGAGTGTGTTCCCCTGATGATTTAATATACACAGGACATGTTACTTGGTGAAAAGTATAAGTGAGGAGAGTGTGTTCCCCAGATGGCTTAATATGCACGGGACATGTTACCAGGTGAACAGTATAAGTGAGGAGAGTGAGTTCCCCTGATGATTTAATATAAACGGGACATGTTACCAGGTGAAGAGCAGAAGTGAGGAGAGTGTGTTTCCCTGATTGATTAATACAGTCGGGACATGTCACCAGGTGAACAGTATAAGTGAGGAGAGTGTATTCCCCTGATGGTTTAATATACACGGGAAATGTCACCAGGTGAACAGTAGAAGTGAGGAGAGTGTGTTCCCCTGATGGTTTAATGCACACGGGACATGTTACCAGGTGAACAGTATACGTGAGGAGAGTGTGTTCCCCTGATTGTTTGATACGCACGGGACGTGTTACCAGGTGAACAGTGTCAGTGAGGAGAATGCGTTCCCTGATGGTTTAATGCACACGGGACATGTTACCAGGTGAACAGTATAAGTGAGGAGAGTGTGTTCCCCTGATTGTTTGATACGCACGGGACATGTTACCAGGTGAACAGTATAAGTGAGGAGAGTGTGTTCCCTGATTGTTTAAAACGCACGGGACATGTTGCCAGGTAAACAGTGTAATTGAGGAGAGTGTGATCCCCTGATTTTGTAATGCACACGGGGCATGTTACCAGGTGAACAGTAGAAGTGAGGAGAGTGTGTTCCCCTCATGGTTTCTTATACATGGGACATGTTAACAGGTGAACAGTATGAGTGAAGAGAGTGTTTTTCCCTGATGGTTTAATATGCACAGGACATGTTACCAGGTGAACAGTGTAAGTGAGGAGAGTGTGTTCCCCTGATTGTTTAATATACACGGGACATCTCACCAGGTGAACAGAATAAGTGAGGAGAGTGTGTTCCCCTGATTGTTTAATACACACGGGACATGTCAGCAGGTGAACAGTATAAGTGAGGAGAGTGTGTTCCCCTGATTGTTTAATATACACGGGACATCTCACCAGGTGAACAGAATAAGTGAGGAGAGTGTGTTCCCCTGATTGTTTAATGCACACGGGACATGTTACCAGGTGAACAGTATAAGTGAGGAGAGAGTGTTCCCCTGATTGTTTAATACACACGGGACATCTCACCAGGTGAACAGAATAAGTGAGGAGAGTGTGTTCCCCTGATGGTTTAACTCACACGGGACATGTTACCAGGTGAACAGTATAAGTGAGGAGAGTGTGTTCCCCTGATTGTTTCATACACACGGGACATGTTGCCAGTTGAACAGTATAAGTGAGGAGATTGTGTTCCCCTGATGGTTTAATATACACGAGACATGTTACCAGGTGAACAGTATATGTGAAGAGAGTGTGTTGCCCTGATGATTTAATATAAACGGGACATGTTACCAAGTGAACAGTATCAGTGAGCAGAGTGTATTCCCCTGATGGTTTAATATACACGGGACATGCTGCCAGGTGAACAGTATAAGTGAGGAGAGTGTTTTTCCCTGATGGTTTATTGCGCACGGGACATGTTACCAGGTGAACAGTATATGTGAAGAGAGTGTGTTGCCCTGATGATTTAATATAAACGGGACATGTTACCAGGTGAAGAGCAGAAGTGAGGAGAGTGTGTTTCCCTGATTGTTTAATACACTCGGGACATGTCACCAGGTGAACAGTATAAGTGAGGAGAGTGTTTTCCCCTGATGGTTTAATATACACGGGACATGTCACCAGGTGAACAGTATAAGTGAGGAGAGTGTGTTCCCCTGATGGTTTAATATGCAGGGGACATGTCACCAGGTGAACAGTATAAGTGAGGAGAGTGTGTTCCCATGATGGTTTAATATACACGGGACATGTCACCAGGTGAACAGTATAAGTGAGGAGAGGTTGTTCCCCTGATGGTTTAATATGCAGGGGACATGTCACCAGGTGAACAGTATAAGTGAGGAGAGTGTTTTCCCCTGATGGTTTAATACACACGGGACATCTCACCAGGTGAACAGAATAAGTGAGGAGAGTGTGTTCCCCTGATGGTTTAACTCACACGGGACATGTTACCAGGTGAACAGTATAAGTGAGGAGAGTGTGTTCCCCTGATTGTTTCATACACACGGGACATGTTGCCAGTTGAACAGTATAAGTGAGCAGAGTGTGTTCCCCTGATGGTTTAATATACACGAGACATGTTACCAGGTGAACTGTATATGTGAGGAGAGTGTGTTGCCCCGATGATTTAATATACATGGGACATGTTACCAGGTGAACAGTATAAGTGAGGAGAGTGTGTTCCCCTGATTGTTTAATGCACACGGGTAATGTTACCAGGTGAACAGAATAGTGAGGAGAGTGTTTTCCCCTGATGGTTTATTGCGCACGGGACATGTTACCAGGTGAAGAGTAGAAGTGAGGAGAGTGTGTTCCCCTAATGGTTTAATACACACGGGTCACATCACCAGATGAACAGTATAAGTGAGGAGAGTGTGTTCCCCTGATTGTTTAATACGCACGGGACATGTTTCCAGATGAACAGTATAAGTGAGGAGAGTTTGTTCCATGATGGTTTAATATACACAGGACATGTTACCAGGTGAACAGTATAAGTGAAGAGAATGTGTTCCCCTGATGGTTTAATATACACAGGACATGTTACCAGGTGAACAGTATAAGTGAAGAGAATGTGTTCCCCTGATGGTTTAATATACACAGGACATGTTACCAGGTGAACAGTATAAGTGAGGAGAGTGTGTTCCCCTGATTGTTTAATACGCACGGGACATGTTTCCAGATGAACAGTATAAGTGAGGAGAGTGTGTTCCCCTGATTGTTTAATACGCACGGGACATGTTTCCAGATGAACAGTATAAGTGAGGAGAGTGTGTTCCCCTGATTGTTTAATACACACGGGACATCTCACCAGGTGAACATTATAAGTGAGGAGAGTGTGTTCCCCTGATGGTTTAATATTCACAGGACATGTTACCTGGTGAAGAGTATAAGTGAGGAGAGTGTGTTCCCCTGATGGTTTAATATACACAGGACATGTTACTTGGTGAAAAGTATAAGTGAGGAGAGTGTGTTCCCCAGATGGCTTAAAATGCACGGGACGTGTTACCAGGTGAACAGTATAAGTGAGGAGAGTGAGTTCCCCTGATGGTTTAATATACACGAGACATGTTACCAGGTGAACAGTATATGTGAGGAGTGTGTGTTGCCCTGATGGTTTAATATACACGGGACATGTTACCAGGTGAACAGTATAAGTGAGGAGAGTGTGTTCCCCTGATTGTTTAATACGCACGGGACATGTTAACAGATGAACAGTATAAGAGAGGAGAGTGTGTTCCCCTGATTGTTTAATACACACGGGACATGTCACCAGGTGAACAGTATAAGTGAGGAGAGTGTGTTCCCCTGATTGTTTAATACGCACGGGACATGTTAACAGATGAACAGTATAAGAGAGGAGAGTGTGTTCCCCTGATTGTTTAATACGCACGGGACATGTTAACAGATGAACAGTATAAGAGAGGAGAGTGTGTTCCCCTGATTGTTTAATACACACGGGACATGTCACCAGGTGAACAGTATAAGTGAGGAGAGTGTGTTCCCCTGATTGTTTAATGCACACGGGACATGTTACCAGGTGAAATCTATAAGTGAGGAGAATGAGTTCCCATGATGGTTTAACTTGCACGGGACATGTTACCAGGTGAACAGTATCAGTGAGGAGAGTGTGTTCCACTGATGGTTTAATATACATGGGACATGTCACCACGTGAACAGTAGAAGTGAGGAGAGTGTGTTCCCATGATGGTTTAATATACGCGGGACATGTCATCAGGTGAAGAGTATAAGTGAGGAGAGTGTGTTCCCCTGATGGTTTAATATACACAGGACATGTCACTAGGTGAAAAGTATAAGTGAAGAGAGTGTGTTACCCAGATGGCTTAATATGCAAGGGACATGTTACCAGGTGAACAGTATAAGTGAGGAGAGTGTGTTCCCCTGATGGTTTAATATTCACAGGACATGTTACCTGGTGAAGAGTATAAGTGAGGAGAGTGTGTTCCCCTGATTGTTTAATATGCACGGGACATTTTACCAGGTGAACAGTATAAGTGAGCAGAGTGTGTTCCCCTGATGGTTTAATATACATGGGACATGTTACCTGGTGAAGAGTATAAGTGAGGAGAGTGTGTTCCCCAGATGGCTTAATATGCAAGGGACATTTTACCAGGTGAACAGTATAAGTGAGGAGAGTAAGTTCCCCTGATGGTTTAATATACACGAGACATGTTACCAGGTGAACTGTATATGTGAGGACGGTGTCTTGCCCTGATGATTTAATATACATGGGACATGTTACCATGTGAACAGTATAAGTGAGGAGAGTCTGTTCCCCTGATTGTTTAATACACACGGGACATGCTGCCAGGTGAACAGTATAAGTGAGGAGAGTGTTTTTCCCTGATGGTTTAATATACACGGGACATGCTGCCAGGTGAACAGTATAAGTGAGGAGAGTGTTTTTCCCTGATGGTTTATTGCGCACGGGACATGTTACCAGGTGAACAGTATAAGTGAGGAGAGTGTGTTCCCCTGATGGTTTAATATACACGGGACATGCTACCAGGTGAACAGTATAAGTGAGGAGAGTGTGTTGCCCTGATGGTTTAATACACACGGGACATGTTACCAGGTGAAGAGTAGAAGTGAGGAGAGTGTGTTCCCCTAATGGTTTAATACACACGGGTCACATCACCAGATGAACAGTATAAGTGAGGAGAGTGTGTTCCCCTGATGGTTTAATATACACGGGACATGTTACCAGGTGAACAGTATATGTGAAGAGAGTGTGTTGCCCTGATGATTTAATATAAACGGGAACTGTTACCAAGTGAACAGTATCAGTGAGCAGAGTGTATTCCCCTGATGGTTTAATATACACAGGACATGTTGCCAGTTGAACAGTATAAGTGAGGAGATTGTGTTCCCCTGATGGTTTAATATACACGAGACATGTTACCAGGTGAACAGTATATGTGAAGAGAGTGTGTTGCCCTGATGATTTAATATAAACGGGACATGTTACCAGGTGAAGAGCAGAAGTGAGGAGAGTGTGTTTCCCTGATTGTTTAATACACTCGGGACATGTCACCAGGTGAACAGTATAAGTGAGGAGAGTGTTTTCCCCTGATGGTTTAATATACACGGGACATGTCACCAGGTGAACAGTATAAGTGAGGAGAGTGTGTTCCCCTGATGGTTTAATATGCAGGGGACATGTCACCAGGTGAACAGTATAAGTGAGGAGAGTGTGTTCCCATGATGGTTTAATATACACGGGACATGTCACCAGGTGAACAGTATAAGTGAGGAGAGGTTGTTCCCCTGATGGTTTAATATGCAGGGGACATGTCACCAGGTGAACAGTATAAGTGAGGAGAGTGTTTTCCCCTGATGGTTTAATACACACGGGACATCTCACCAGGTGAACAGAATAAGTGAGGAGAGTGTGTTCCCCTGATGGTTTAACTCACACGGGACATGTTACCAGGTGAACAGTATAAGTGAGGAGAGTGTGTTCCCCTGATTGTTTCATACACACGGGACATGTTGCCAGTTGAACAGTATAAGTGAGCAGAGTGTGTTCCCCTGATGGTTTAATATACACGAGACATGTTACCAGGTGAACTGTATATGTGAGGAGAGTGTGTTGCCCCGATGATTTAATATACATGGGACATGTTACCAGGTGAACAGTATAAGTGAGGAGAGTGTGTTCCCCTGATTGTTTAATGCACACGGGTAATGTTACCAGGTGAACAGAATAGTGAGGAGAGTGTTTTCCCCTGATGGTTTATTGCGCACGGGACATGTTACCAGGTGAAGAGTAGAAGTGAGGAGAGTGTGTTCCCCTAATGGTTTAATACACACGGGTCACATCACCAGATGAACAGTATAAGTGAGGAGAGTGTGTTCCCCTGATTGTTTAATACGCACGGGACATGTTTCCAGATGAACAGTATAAGTGAGGAGAGTTTGTTCCATGATGGTTTAATATACACAGGACATGTTACCAGGTGAACAGTATAAGTGAAGAGAATGTGTTCCCCTGATGGTTTAATATACACAGGACATGTTACCAGGTGAACAGTATAAGTGAAGAGAATGTGTTCCCCTGATGGTTTAATATACACAGGACATGTTACCAGGTGAACAGTATAAGTGAGGAGAGTGTGTTCCCCTGATTGTTTAATACGCACGGGACATGTTTCCAGATGAACAGTATAAGTGAGGAGAGTGTGTTCCCCTGATTGTTTAATACGCACGGGACATGTTTCCAGATGAACAGTATAAGTGAGGAGAGTGTGTTCCCCTGATTGTTTAATACACACGGGACATCTCACCAGGTGAACATTATAAGTGAGGAGAGTGTGTTCCCCTGATGGTTTAATATTCACAGGACATGTTACCTGGTGAAGAGTATAAGTGAGGAGAGTGTGTTCCCCTGATGGTTTAATATACACAGGACATGTTACTTGGTGAAAAGTATAAGTGAGGAGAGTGTGTTCCCCAGATGGCTTAAAATGCACGGGACGTGTTACCAGGTGAACAGTATAAGTGAGGAGAGTGAGTTCCCCTGATGGTTTAATATACACGAGACATGTTACCAGGTGAACAGTATATGTGAGGAGTGTGTGTTGCCCTGATGGTTTAATATACACGGGACATGTTACCAGGTGAACAGTATAAGTGAGGAGAGTGTGTTCCCCTGATTGTTTAATACGCACGGGACATGTTAACAGATGAACAGTATAAGAGAGGAGAGTGTGTTCCCCTGATTGTTTAATACACACGGGACATGTCACCAGGTGAACAGTATAAGTGAGGAGAGTGTGTTCCCCTGATTGTTTAATACGCACGGGACATGTTAACAGATGAACAGTATAAGAGAGGAGAGTGTGTTCCCCTGATTGTTTAATACGCACGGGACATGTTAACAGATGAACAGTATAAGAGAGGAGAGTGTGTTCCCCTGATTGTTTAATACACACGGGACATGTCACCAGGTGAACAGTATAAGTGAGGAGAGTGTGTTCCCCTGATTGTTTAATGCACACGGGACATGTTACCAGGTGAAATCTATAAGTGAGGAGAATGAGTTCCCATGATGGTTTAACTTGCACGGGACATGTTACCAGGTGAACAGTATCAGTGAGGAGAGTGTGTTCCACTGATGGTTTAATATACATGGGACATGTCACCACGTGAACAGTAGAAGTGAGGAGAGTGTGTTCCCATGATGGTTTAATATACGCGGGACATGTCATCAGGTGAAGAGTATAAGTGAGGAGAGTGTGTTCCCCTGATGGTTTAATATACACAGGACATGTCACTAGGTGAAAAGTATAAGTGAAGAGAGTGTGTTACCCAGATGGCTTAATATGCAAGGGACATGTTACCAGGTGAACAGTATAAGTGAGGAGAGTGTGTTCCCCTGATGGTTTAATATTCACAGGACATGTTACCTGGTGAAGAGTATAAGTGAGGAGAGTGTGTTCCCCTGATTGTTTAATATGCACGGGACATTTTACCAGGTGAACAGTATAAGTGAGCAGAGTGTGTTCCCCTGATGGTTTAATATACATGGGACATGTTACCTGGTGAAGAGTATAAGTGAGGAGAGTGTGTTCCCCAGATGGCTTAATATGCAAGGGACATTTTACCAGGTGAACAGTATAAGTGAGGAGAGTAAGTTCCCCTGATGGTTTAATATACACGAGACATGTTACCAGGTGAACTGTATATGTGAGGACGGTGTCTTGCCCTGATGATTTAATATACATGGGACATGTTACCATGTGAACAGTATAAGTGAGGAGAGTCTGTTCCCCTGATTGTTTAATACACACGGGACATGCTGCCAGGTGAACAGTATAAGTGAGGAGAGTGTTTTTCCCTGATGGTTTAATATACACGGGACATGCTGCCAGGTGAACAGTATAAGTGAGGAGAGTGTTTTTCCCTGATGGTTTATTGCGCACGGGACATGTTACCAGGTGAACAGTATAAGTGAGGAGAGTGTGTTCCCCTGATGGTTTAATATACACGGGACATGCTACCAGGTGAACAGTATAAGTGAGGAGAGTGTGTTGCCCTGATGGTTTAATACACACGGGACATGTTACCAGGTGAAGAGTAGAAGTGAGGAGAATGTGTTCCCCTAATGGTTTAATACACACGGGTCACATCACCAGATGAACAGTATAAGTGAGGAGAGTGTGTTCCCCTGTTGTTTTCTTATACATGGGACATGTTACCAGGTGAACAGTATAAGTGAAGAGAGTGTGTTCCCCTGATGGTTTAATATATACAGGACATGTTACCAGGTGAACAGTATAAGTGAGGCGAGTGTGTTCCCCTGATTGTTTAATACACACGGGACATGTTACCAGGTGAACAGAATAGTGAGGAGAGTGTTTTCCCCTGATGGTTTAATGCGCACGGGACATGTTACCAGGTGAACAGTATAAGTGAGGAGAGTGTGTTCCCTGATTGTTTAATGCACACGGGACATGTTACCAGGTGAAATCTATAAGTGTGGAGAATGAGTTCCCATGATGGTTTAACTTGCACGGGACATGTTACCAGGTGAACAGTATAAGTGAGGAGAGGGTGTTCCACTGATGGTTTAATATACGCGGGACATGTCACCAGGTGAACAGTATAAGTGAGCAGAGTGTGTTCCCCTGATGGTTTAATATACACGGGACATGTCACCAGGTGAACAGTATAAGTGAGGAGAGTGTGTTCCCCTGATGGTTTAATATTCACATTACATGTTACCAGGTGAAGAGCAGAAGTGAGGAGAGTGTGTTCCCCTGATTGTTTAATATACACTGGACATGTTACCAGGTGAACAGAATAGTGAGGAGAGTGTTTTCCCCTGATGGTTTATTGCGCACGGGACATTTTACCAGGTGAACAGTATAAGTGAGGAGAGTGTGTTCCCCTGATGTTTTAATATACACGGGACATGTTACCAGGTGAACAGTATAAGTGAAGAGAGTGTGTTCCCCTGATGGTTTAATATACACAGGACATGTTACCAGGTGAACAGTATAAGTGAGGCGAGTGTGTTCCCCTGATTGTTTAATACACACGGGACATGTTACCAGGTGAACAGAATAGTGAGGAGAGTGTTTTCCCCTGATGGTTTAATGCGCACGGGACAAGTTACCAGGTGAAGAGGAGAAGTGAGGAGAGTGTGTTCCCCTAATGGTTTAATACACACGGGTCACATCACCAGATGAACAGTATAAGTGAGGAGAATGTGTTCCCCTGATTTTTTAATGCACACGGGACATGTTACCAGGTGAACAGTAGAAGTGAGGAGAGTGTGTTCCCCTGATGGTTTCACATATATGGGACATGTTACCAGGTGAACAGTATAAGTGAAGAGAGTGTGTTCCCCTGATGGTTTAATATACACGGGACATGTTACCAGGTGAACGATGTAAGTGAGGAGATTGTGTTCCCCTGATTGTTTAATACACACGAGACATGTTACCAGGTGAACAGAATAGTGAGGAGAGTGTTTTCCCCTGATGGTTTAATGCGCACGGGACATGTTACCAGGTGAACAGTATAAGTGAGGAGAGTGTGTTCCCCTGATTGTTTAATACACACGGGACATGTTACCAGGTGAACAGTATAAGTGAGGAGAGTGTGTTCCCCTGATTCTTTAATGCGCACGGGACATGTTACCAGGTGAACAGTATAAGTGAGGAGAGGGTGTTGCACTGATGGTTTAATATACATGGGACATGTCACCAGGTGAACAGTATAAGTGAGGAGAGTGTGTTCCCATGATGGTTTAATATACGCGGGACATGTCACCAGGTGAACAGTATAAGTGAGCAGAGTTTGTTCCCCTAATGTTTTAATATACACGGGACATGTCACCAGGTGAACAGTGTAAGTGAGGAGAGTGTGTTCCCCTGATGGTTTAATATTCACAGGACATGTTACCTGGTGAAGAGTATAAGTGAGGAGAGTGTGTTTCCCTGATGGTTTAATATACACAGGACATGTCACTAGGTGAATAGTATAAGTGAAGAGAGTGTGTTCCCCTGATTGTTTAATACACACGGGACATGTCACCAGGTGAACAGTATAAGTGAGGAGAGTGTGTTCCCCTGATTGTTTAATGCACACGGGACATGTTACCAGGTGAAATCTATAAGTGAGGAGAATGAGTTCCCATGATGGTTTAACTTGCACGGGACATGTTACCAGGTGAACAGTATCAGTGAGGAGAGTGTGTTCCACTGATGGTTTAATATACATGGGACATGTCACCACGTGAACAGTAGAAGTGAGGAGAGTGTGTTCCCATGATGGTTTAATATACGCGGGACATGTCATCAGGTGAAGAGTATAAGTGAGGAGAGTGTGTTCCCCTGATGGTTTAATATACACAGGACATGTCACTAGGTGAAAAGTATAAGTGAAGAGAGTGTGTTACCCAGATGGCTTAATATGCAAGGGACATGTTACCAGGTGAACAGTATAAGTGAGGAGAGTGTGTTCCCCTGATGGTTTAATATTCACAGGACATGTTACCTGGTGAAGAGTATAAGTGAGGAGAGTGTGTTCCCCTGATTGTTTAATATGCACGGGACATTTTACCAGGTGAACAGTATAAGTGAGCAGAGTGTGTTCCCCTGATGGTTTAATATACATGGGACATGTTACCTGGTGAAGAGTATAAGTGAGGAGAGTGTGTTCCCCAGATGGCTTAATATGCAAGGGACATTTTACCAGGTGAACAGTATAAGTGAGGAGAGTAAGTTCCCCTGATGGTTTAATATACACGAGACATGTTACCAGGTGAACTGTATATGTGAGGACGGTGTCTTGCCCTGATGATTTAATATACATGGGACATGTTACCATGTGAACAGTATAAGTGAGGAGAGTCTGTTCCCCTGATTGTTTAATACACACGGGACATGCTGCCAGGTGAACAGTATAAGTGAGGAGAGTGTTTTTCCCTGATGGTTTAATATACACGGGACATGCTGCCAGGTGAACAGTATAAGTGAGGAGAGTGTTTTTCCCTGATGGTTTATTGCGCACGGGACATGTTACCAGGTGAACAGTATAAGTGAGGAGAGTGTGTTCCCCTGATGGTTTAATATACACGGGACATGCTACCAGGTGAACAGTATAAGTGAGGAGAGTGTGTTGCCCTGATGGTTTAATACACACGGGACATGTTACCAGGTGAAGAGTAGAAGTGAGGAGAGTGTGTTCCCCTAATGGTTTAATACACACGGGTCACATCACCAGATGAACAGTATAAGTGAGGAGAGTGTGTTCCCCTGTTGTTTTCTTATACATGGGACATGTTACCAGGTGAACAGTATAAGTGAAGAGAGTGTGTTCCCCTGATGGTTTAATATATACAGGACATGTTACCAGGTGAACAGTATAAGTGAGGCGAGTGTGTTCCCCTGATTGTTTAATACACACGGGACATGTTACCAGGTGAACAGAATAGTGAGGAGAGTGTTTTCCCCTGATGGT
The DNA here is from genome assembly GCF_036365525.1 of Heterodontus francisci. Classification (NCBI taxonomy): domain Eukaryota; kingdom Metazoa; phylum Chordata; class Chondrichthyes; order Heterodontiformes; family Heterodontidae; genus Heterodontus; species Heterodontus francisci. Next base: position 4,374,856 of record NW_027142345.1, read on the forward strand.
TTAATGCGCACGGGACATGTTACCAGGTGAACAGTATAAGTGAGGAGAGTGTGTTCCCTGATTGTTTAATGCACACGGGACATGTTACCAGGTGAAATCTATAAGTGTGGAGAATGAGTTCCCATGATGGTTTAACTTGCACGGGACATGTTACCAGGTGAACAGTATAAGTGAGGAGAGGGTGTTCCACTGATGGTTTAATATACGCGGGACATGTCACCAGGTGAACAGTATAAGTGAGCAGAGTGTGTTCCCCTGATGGTTTAATATACACGGGACATGTCACCAGGTGAACAGTATAAGTGAGGAGAGTGTGTTCCCCTGATGGTTTAATATTCACATTACATGTTACCAGGTGAAGAGCAGAAGTGAGGAGAGTGTGTTCCCCTGATTGTTTAATATACACTGGACATGTTACCAGGTGAACAGAATAGTGAGGAGAGTGTTTTCCCCTGATGGTTTATTGCGCACGGGACATTTTACCAGGTGAACAGTATAAGTGAGGAGAGTGTGTTCCCCTGATGTTTTAATATACACGGGACATGTTACCAGGTGAACAGTATAAGTGAAGAGAGTGTGTTCCCCTGATGGTTTAATATACACAGGACATGTTACCAGGTGAACAGTATAAGTGAGGCGAGTGTGTTCCCCTGATTGTTTAATACACACGGGACATGTTACCAGGTGAACAGAATAGTGAGGAGAGTGTTTTCCCCTGATGGTTTAATGCGCACGGGACAAGTTACCAGGTGAAGAGGAGAAGTGAGGAGAGTGTGTTCCCCTAATGGTTTAATACACACGGGTCACATCACCAGATGAACAGTATAAGTGAGGAGAATGTGTTCCCCTGATTTTTTAATGCACACGGGACATGTTACCAGGTGAACAGTAGAAGTGAGGAGAGTGTGTTCCCCTGATGGTTTCACATATATGGGACATGTTACCAGGTGAACAGTATAAGTGAAGAGAGTGTGTTCCCCTGATGGTTTAATATACACGGGACATGTTACCAGGTGAACGATGTAAGTGAGGAGATTGTGTTCCCCTGATTGTTTAATACACACGAGACATGTTACCAGGTGAACAGAATAGTGAGGAGAGTGTTTTCCCCTGATGGTTTAATGCGCACGGGACATGTTACCAGGTGAACAGTATAAGTGAGGAGAGTGTGTTCCCCTGATTGTTTAATACACACGGGACATGTTACCAGGTGAACAGTATAAGTGAGGAGAGTGTGTTCCCCTGATTCTTTAATGCGCACGGGACATGTTACCAGGTGAACAGTATAAGTGAGGAGAGGGTGTTGCACTGATGGTTTAATATACATGGGACATGTCACCAGGTGAACAGTATAAGTGAGGAGAGTGTGTTCCCATGATGGTTTAATATACGCGGGACATGTCACCAGGTGAACAGTATAAGTGAGCAGAGTTTGTTCCCCTAATGTTTTAATATACACGGGACATGTCACCAGGTGAACAGTGTAAGTGAGGAGAGTGTGTTCCCCTGATGGTTTAATATTCACAGGACATGTTACCTGGTGAAGAGTATAAGTGAGGAGAGTGTGTTTCCCTGATGGTTTAATATACACAGGACATGTCACTAGGTGAATAGTATAAGTGAAGAGAGTGTGTTCCCCAGATGGCTTAATATGCACGGGACATGTTACCAGGTGAACAGTATAAGTGAGGAGAGTGAGTTCCCCTGATTGTTTAATACATACGGGACATGTTACCAGGTGAACAGAATAGTGAGGAGAGTGTTTTCCCCCGATGGTTTAACATGCACAGGACATGTCACCAGGTGAACAGTATAAGTGAGGAGAGTGTGTTCCCCTGATGGTTTAATATACACGGGACATGTTACCAGGTGAACAGTATAAGTGAGGAGAGTGTGTTGCCCTGATGGTTTAATACACACGGGACATGTTACCAGGTGAACAGTATAAGTGAGGAGAGTGTGTTCCCCTGATGGTTTAATATACACGGGACATGTTAACAGGTGAACAGTATAAGTGAAGAGAGTGTGTTGCCCTGATGGTTTAATATACACAGGACATGTTACCAGGTGAAGAGTAGAAGAGAGGAGAGTGTGTTCCCTTAATGGTTTAATACACACGGGTCACATCACCAGATGAACAGTATAAGTGATGAGAGTGTGTTCCCCTGATTTTTTAATGCACACGGGACATGTTACCAGGTGAACAGTAGAAGTGAGGAGAGTGTGTTCCCCTGATGGTTTCATATACATGGGACATGTTACCTGGTGAAGAGTATAAGTGAGGAGAGTAAGTTCCCCTGATGGTTTAATATACACGAGACATGTTACCAGGTGAACTGTATATGTGAGGACGGTGTCTTGCCCTGATGATTTAATATACATGGGACATGTTACCATGTGAACAGTATAAGTGAGGAGAGTCTGTTCCCCTGATTGTTTAATACACACGGGACATGTTACCAGGTGAACAGAATAAGTGAGGAGAGTGTGTTCCCCTGATGGTTTAATATACACGGGACATGCTGCCAGGTGAACAGTATAAGTGAGGAGAGTGTTTTTCCCTGATGGTTTATTGCGCACGGGACATGTTACCAGGTGAACAGTATAAGTGAGGAGAGTGTGTTCCCCTGATGGTTTAATATACACGGGACATGCTACCAGGTGAACAGTATAAGTGAGGAGAGTGTGTTGCCCTGATGGTTTAATACACACGGGACGTGTTACCAGGTGAAGAGTAGAAGTGAGGAGAGTGTGTTCCCCTAATGGTTTAATACACACGGGTCACATCACCAGATGAACAGTATAAGTGAGGAGAGTGTGTTCCCCTGTTGTTTTCTTATACATGGGACATGTTACCAGGTGAACAGTATAAGTGAAGAGAGTGTGTTCCCCTGATGGTTTAATATACACAGGACATGTTACCAGGTGAACAGTATAAGTGAGGCGAGTGTGTTCCCCTGATTGTTTAATACACACGGGACATGTTACCAGGTGAACAGAATAGTGAGGAGAGTGTTTTCCCCTGATGGTTTAATGCGCACGGGACATGTTACCAGGTGAACAGTATAAGTGAGGAGAGTGTGTTCCCTGATTGTTTAATGCACACGGGACATGTTACCAGGTGAAATCTATAAGTGTGGAGAATGAGTTCCCATGATGGTTTAACTTGCACGGGACATGTTACCAGGTGAACAGTATAAGTGAGGAGAGGGTGTTCCACTGATGGTTTAATATACGCGGGACATGTCACGAGGTGAACAGTATAAGTGAGCAGAGTGTGTTCCCCTGATGGTTTAATATACACGGGACATGTCACCAGGTGAACAGTATAAGTGAGGAGAGTGTGTTCCCCTGATGGTTTAATATTCACATTACATGTTACCAGGTGAAGAGCAGAAGTGAGGAGAGTGTGTTCCCCTGATTGTTTAATATACACTGGACATGTTACCAGATGAACAGAATAGTGAGGAGAGTGTTTTCCCCTGATGGTTTATTGCGCACGGGACATTTTACCAGGTGAACAGTATAAGTGAGGAGAGTGTGTTCCCCTGATGTTTTAATATACACGGGACATGTTACCAGGTGAACAGTATAAGTGAAGAGAGTGTGTTCCCCTGATGGTTTAATATACACAGGACATGTTACCAGGTGAACAGTATAAGTGAGGCGAGTGTGTTCCCCTGATTGTTTAATACACACGGGACATGTTACCAGGTGAACAGAATAGTGAGGAGAGTGTTTTCCCCCGATGGTTTAACATGCACAGGACATGTCACCAGGTGAACAGTATAAGTGAGGAGAGTGTGTTCCCCTGATGGTTTAATATACACGGGACATGTTACCAGGTGAACAGTATAAGTGAGGAGAGTGTGTTGCCCTGATGGTTTAATACACACGGGACATGTTACCAGGTGAACAGTATAAGTGAGGAGAGTGTGTTCCCCTGATGGTTTAATATACACGGGACATGTTAACAGGTGAACAGTATAAGTGAGGAGAGTGTGTTGCCCTGATGGTTTAATATACACAGGACATGTTACCAGGTGAAGAGTAGAAGAGAGGAGAGTGTGTTCCCTTAATGGTTTAATACACACTGGTCACATCACCAGATGAACAGTATAAGTGATGAGAGTGTGTTCCCCTGATTTTTTAATGCACACGGGACATGTTACCAGGTGAACAGTAGAAGTGAGGAGAGTGTGTTCCCCTGATGGTTTCATATACATGGGACATGTTACCAGGTGAACAGTATAAGTGAAGCGAGTGTGTTCCCCTGATGGTTTAAGAAACAGGACATGTTACCAGGTGAACAGTATAAGCGAGGAGAGTGTGTTCCCCTGATTGTTTAATACACACGGGAAATGTTACCAGGTGAACAGAATAGTGAGGAGAGTGTTTTCCCCTGATGGTTTAATGCGCACGGGACATGTCACCAGGTGAACAGTATAAGTGAGGAGAGTGTGTTCCCCTGATGGTTTAATATACACGGGACATGTTACCAGGTGAACAGAATAGTGAGGAGAGTGTGTTCCCCTGATTGTTTTTTACGCACGGGACATGTCACCAGGTGAACAGTATAAGTGAGGAGAGTGTGTTCCCCTGATTGTTTAATACACACGGGACATGTTACCAGATGAACAGTATAAGTGAGGAGAGTGTGTTCCTCTGATTGTTTAATACACACGGGACATCTCACCAGGTGAACAGAATAAGTGAGGAGACTGTGTTCCCCTGATTGTTTAATGCACACGGGACATGTTACCAGGAGAACTCTATAAGTGAGGAGAGTGAGTTCCCATGATGGTTTAACTCACACGGGACATGTTCCCAGGTGAACAGTATAAGTGAGGAGACAGTGTTCCACTGATGGTTTAATATACACAGGACATGTTACTTGGTGAAAAGTATAAGTGAGGAGAGTGTGTTCCCCAGATGGCTTAATATGCACGGGACATGTTACCAGGTGAACAGTATAAGTGAGGAGAGTGAGTTCCCCTGATGGTTTAATATACACGAGACATGTTACCAGGTGAACAGCATATGTGAGGAGAGTGTGTTGCAATGATGATTTAATATAAACGGGACATGTTACCAGGTGAAGAGCAGAAGTGAGGAGAGTGTGTTTCCCTGATTGCTTAATACACTCGGGACATGTCACCAGGTGAACAGTATAAGTGAGGAGAGTGTATTCCCCTGAAGGTTTAATATACACAGGACATGTTGCCAGTTGAACTGTATAAGTGAGGAGATTGTGTTCCCCTCATGGTTTAATATACACGGGACACGTTACCTGATGAAGAGTATAAGTGAGGAGAGTGTGTTCCCCTGATTGTTTAATGCACACGGGACACGTCACCAGGTGAACAGTATAAGTGAGGAGAGTGTGTTCCCCTGATGGTTTAATACACATGGGACATGTTACCAGGTGAACAGTATAAGTGAGGAGAGTGTGTTCCCCTGATTGTTTAATACGCACGGGACATGTTAACAGATGAACAGTATAAGAGAGGAGAGTGTGTTCCCCTGATTGTTTAATACACACGGGACATGTCACCAGGTGAACAGAATAAGTGAGGAGAGTGTGTTCCCCTGATTGTTTAATGCACACGGGACATGTTACCAGGTGAAATCTATCAGTGAAGAGAATGAGTTCCCATGATGGTTTAACTTACACGGGACATGTTACCAGGTGAACAGTATCAGTGAGGAGAGGGTGTTCCACTGATGGTTTAATATACATGGGACATGTCACCACGTGAACAGTATAAGTGAGGAGAGTGTGTTCCCCTGATGGTTTAATATTCACAGGACATGTTACCTGGTGAAGAGTATAAGTGATGAGAGTGTGTTCCCCAGATGGCTTAATATGCAAGGGACATGTTACCAGGTGAACAGTATAAGTGAGGAGAGTGTGTTCCCCTGATGGTTTAATATTTACAGGACATGTTACCTGGTGAAGAGTATAAGTGAGGAGAGTGTGTTCCCCTGATGGTTTAATATAGATGGGATATGTCACCAGGTGAACAGTAGAAGTGAGGAGAGTGTGTTCCCCTGATTGTTTAATACGCACGGGACATGTTAACAGATGAACAGTATAGGAGAGGAGAGTGTGTTCCCCTGATTGTTTAATACTTACGGGACATGTCACCAGGTGAACAGAATAAGTGAGGAGAGTGTGTTCCCCTGATTGTTTAATGCACACGGGACATGTTACCAGGTGAAATCTATAAGTGAGGAGAATGAGTTCCCATGATGGTTTAACTTACACGGGACATGTTACCAGGTGAACAGTATAAGTGAGGAGAGGGTGTTCCACTGATGGTTTAATATACATGGGACATGTCACCAGGTGAACAGTATAACTGAGGAGAGTGTGTTCCCATGATGGTTTAATATACGCGGGACATGTCACCAGGTGAACAGTATAAGTGAGCAGAGTGTGTTCCCCTGATGGTTTAATATTCACAGGACATGTCACCTGGTGAAGAGTATAAGTGAGGAGAGTGTGTTCCCCAGATGGCTTAATATGCAAGGGACATGTTACCAGGTGAACAGTATAAGTGAGGAGAGTGTGTTCCCCTGATGTTTTAATATACACGAGACATGATACCAGGTGAACAGTATATGTGAGGAGGGTGTGTTCCCATGATGGTTTAATATACATGGGACATGTCACCAGGTGAACAGTATAACTGAGGAGAGTGTGTTCCCCTGATGGTTTAATATACGCGGGACATGTCACCAGGTGAACAGTATAAGTGAGCAGAGTGTGTTCCCCTGATGGTTTAATATACATGGGACATGTCACCAGGTGAACAGTATAACTGAGGAGAGTGTGTTCCCATGATGGTTTAATATACATGGGACATGTTACCAGGTGAACAGAATAGTGAGGAGAGTGTTTTTCCCTGATGGTTTATTGCGCACGGGACATGTTACCAGGTGAACAGTATAAGTGAGGAGAGTGTGTTGCCCTGATGGTTTAATACGCACGGTACATGTCACCAGGTGAACAGTATAAGTGAGGAGAGTGTGTTCCCCTGATGGTTTAATATGCACGGGACATGTTACCAGGTGAACAGTATAAGTGAGGAGAGTGTGTTGCCCTGATGGTTTAATACACACGGGACATGTTACCAGGTGAAGAGTAGAAGTGAGGAGAGTGTGTTCCCCTGATGGTTTAATACACACGGGTCACATCACCAGATGAACAGTATAAGTGAGGAGAGTGTGTTCCCCTGATGGTTTCATATACATGTGACATGTTACCAGGTGAACAGTATAAGTGAAGAGAGTGTGTTCCCCTGATGGTTTAATATACACAGGACATGTTACCAGGTGAACAGTATAAGTGAGGCGAGTGTGTTCCCCTGATGGTTTAATGCGCACGGGACATGTCACCAGGTGAACAGTATAAGTGAGGAGAGTGTGTTCCCCTGATTGTTTAATGCACACGGGACATGTTACCAGGTGAACAGTATATGTGAGGAGAGTGCGTTCCCATGATGGTTTAATATACGCGGGACATGTCACCAGGTGAACAGTATAAGTGAGCAGAGTGTGTTCCCCTGATGGTTTAATATACACGGGACATGTCACCAGGTGAACAGTATAAGTGAGGAGAGTGTGTTCCCCTGATGGTTTAATATTCACATTACATGTTACCAGATGAAGAGCAGAAGTGAGGAGAGTGTGTTCCCCTGATTGTTTAATATACACAGGACATGTTACCAGGTGAACAGAATAGTGAGGAGAGTGTTTTCCCCTGATGGTTTAATATACGCGGGACATGTCACCAGGTGAACAGTATAGGTGAGGAGAGTGTGTTCCCCTGATGGTTTAATATACACGGGACATGTTACCAGATGAACAGTGTAAGTGAGGAGAGTGTGTTGCCCTGATGGTTTAATACACACGGGACATGTTACCAGGTGAACAGTATAAGTGAGGAGAGTGTGTTCCCCTGATGTTTTAATATACACGGGACATGTTACCAGGTGAACAGTATAAGTGAAGAGAGTGTGTTCCCCTGATGGTTTAATATACACAGGACATGTTACCAGGTGAACAGTATAATTGAGGCGAGTGTGTTCCCCTGATTGTTTAATACACACGGGACATGTTACCAGGTGAACAGAATAGTGAGGAGAGTGTTTTCCCCTGATGGTTTAATGCGCACGGGAAATGTTACCAGGTGAAGAGTAGAAGTGAGGTGAGTGTGTTCCCCTAATGGTTTAATACACACGGGTCACATCACCAGATGAACAGTATAAGTGAGGCGAGTGTGTTCCCCTGATTGTTTAATACACACGGGACATGTTACCAGGTGAACAGAATAGTGAGGAGAGTGTTTTCCCCTGATGGTTTAATGCACACGGGACATGTTACCAGGTGAACAGTAGAAGTGAGGAGAGTGTGTTCCCCTGATGGTTTCACATATATGGGACATGTTACCAGGTGAACAGTATAAGTGAAGAGAGTGTGTTCCCCTGATGGTTTAATATACACGGGACATGTTATCAGATGAACAGTGTAAGTGAGGAGAGTGTGTTCCCCTGATTGTTTTATACGCACGGGCCATGTTACCAGGTGAACAGTATAAGTGAGGAGAGTGTGTTCCCCTGATTGTTTAATACACACGGGACATGTTACCAGGTGAACAGTATAAGTGAGGAGAGTGTTTTCCCCTGATGGTTTAATACAGACGGGACATGTCACCAGGTGAACAGTATAAGTGAGGAGAGTGTGTTCCCCTGATTGTTTAATACACACGGGACATGTTACCAGGTGAACAGTATAAGTGAGGAGAGTGTGTTCCCCTGATTGTTTAATGCGCACGGGACATGTTACCAGATGAACAATATAAGTGAGGAGAATGTGTTCCCCTGATGGTTTAATATACGCGGGACATGTCACCAGGTGAACAGTATAAGTGAGGACAGTGTGTTCCCATGATGGTTTAATATACGCGGGACATGTCACCAGGTGAACAGTATAAGTGAGGAGAGTGTGTTCCCATGATGGTTTAATGCACACGGGACATGTTACCAGGTGAAATCTATAAGTGAGGAGAGTGTGTTCCCCTGATTGTTTAATACACACGGGACATGTCACCAGGTGAACAGTATAAGTGAGCAGAGTGTGTTCCCCTGATGGTTTAATATACACGGGACATGTCACCAGGTGAACAGTATAAGTGAGGAGAGTGTGTTCCCCTGATTGTTTAATGCGCACGGGACATGTTACCAGGTGAAATCTATAAGTGAGGAGAGTGTGTTCCCATGATGGTTTAATATACACGGGACATGTCACCAGGTGGACAGTATAGGTGAGCAGAGTGTGTTCCCCTGATGGTTTAATGCACACGGGACATGTTACCAGGTGAAATCTATAAGTGAGGAGAGTGTGTTCCCCTGATTGTTTAATACACACAGGACATGTCACCTGGTGAACAGAATAAGTGAGGAGAGTGTGTTCCCCTGATGGTTTAATATTCACAGGACATGTTACCTGGTGAAGAGTATAAGTGAAGAGAGTGTGTTCCCCAGATGGCTTAATATGCACGGGACATGTTACCAGGTGAACAGGATAAGTGAGGAGAGTGAGTTCCCCTGATGGTTTAATATTCACAGGACATGTTACCTGGTGAAGAGTATAAGTGAAGAGAGTGTGTTCCCCAGATGGCTTAATATGCACGGGACATGTTACCAGGTGAACAGGATAAGTGAGGAGAGTGTGTTCCCCTGATTGTTTAATAATCACAGGACATGTTACCTGGTGAAGAGTATAAGTGAAGAGAGTGTGTTCCCCAGATGGCTTCATATGCACGGGACATGTTACCAGGTGAACAGGATAAGTGAGGAGAGTGAGTTCCCCTGATTGTTTAATACATACGGGACATGTTACCAGGTGAACAGAATAGTGAGGAGAGGGTTTTCCCCCGATGGTTTAATATTCACAGGAAATGTTACCTGGTGAAGAGTATAAGTGAAGAGAGTGTGTTCCCCAGATGGCTTAATATGCACGGGACATGTTCCCAGGTGAACAGGATAAGTGAGGAGAGTGAGTTCCCCTGATTGTTTAATACATACGGGACATGTTACCAGGTGAACAGAATATTGAGGAGAGTGTTTTCCCCCGATGGTTTAACATGCACAGGACATATCACCAGGTGAACAGCATAAGTGAGTAGAGTGTGTTCCCCTGATGGTTTAATATACACGGGACATGTTACCAGGTGAACAGTATAAGTGAGGAGAGTGTGTTGCCCGGATGGTTTAATACACACGGGACATGTTACCAGGTGAACAGTTGACGTGAGGAGAGTGTGTTCCCCTGATGGTTTCATATACACAGGACATGTTAACAGGTGAACAGTATAAGTGAAGCGAGTGTTTTCCCCTGATGGTTTAATATACACAGGACATGTTAACAGGTGAACAGTATAAGTGAGGAGAGTGTGTTCCCCTGATTGTTTAATACACATGGGACATGTTACCAGGTGAACAGAATAGTGAGGAGAGTGTTTTCCCCTGATGGTTTAATGCGCACGGGACATGTTACCAGGTGAAGAGTATAAGTGAGGAGATTGTGTTCCCCTGATTGTTTTTTACGCACGGGACATGTCACCAGGTGAACAGTATAAGTGAGGAGAGTGTGTTCCCCTGATTGTTTAATACACACGGGACATGTCACCAGGTGAACAGAATAAGTGAGGAGAGTGTGTTCCCCTGATTGTTTAATGCACACGGGACATGTTACCAGGTGAAATCTATAAGTGAGGAGAGTGAATTCCCATGATGGTTTAACTTACACGGGACATGTTACCAGGTGAACAGTATAAGTGAGGAGAGGGTGTTCCACTGATGGTTTAATATACGTGGGACATGTCACCAGGTGAACAGTATAAGAGAGGAGAGTGCGTTCCCCTGATGGTTTAATATACGCGGGACATGTCACCAGGTGAACAGTATAAGTGAGCAGAGTGTGTTCCCCTGATGGTTCTATATACACGGGACATGTCACCAGGTGAACAGTATAAGTGAGGAGAGTGTGTTCCCCTGATGGTTTAATATTCACAGGACATGTTACCTGGGGAAGAGTATAAGTGAGGAGAGTTTGTTCCCCTGATGGTTTAATATACACAGGACATGTCACTAGGTGAAAAGTACAAGTGAGGAGAGTGTGTTCCCCTGATGGTTTAATATACACGGGACATGTTACCAGGTGAACAGAATAAGTGAGGAGAGTGAGTTCCCCTGATGGTTTAATATCCACGAGACATGTTACCAGGTGAACAGTACATATGAGGTGAGTGTGTTGCCCTGATGATTTAATATACAGGGGACATGTTACCAGGTGAAGAGCAGAAGTGAGGAGAGTGTGTTCCCCTCATTGTTTAATAAACTCGGGACATGTCACCAGGTGAACAGTATAAGTGAGGAGAGTGTGTTCCCCTGATGGTTTAATGCACGCGGGATATGTCACCAGGTGAACAGTATAAGTGAGGAGAGTGTATTCCCCTGATGGTTTTATGTGCACGGGACATGTCACCAGGTGAAGAGTATAAGTGAGGAGAGTGTGTTCCCCTGATGGTTTAATATACACGGGACATGTCACCAGGTGAACAGTATAAGTGAGGAGAGTGTGTTCCCCTGATGGTTTAATAGACACGGGACATGTCACCAGGTGAACAGTATAAGTGAGGAGAGTGTGTTCCCCTGATGGTTTAATATACACGGGACATGTTACCAGGTGAACAGTATAAGTGAGGAGAGTGTGTTCCCCTGATGGTTTAATACGCACGGGACATGTCACCAGATGAACAGTATAAGTGAGGAGAGTGTGTTCCCCTAATGGTTTAATACACACGGGACATGTGACCAGGTGAACAGTATAAGTGAGGAGAGTGTGTGCCCCTGATGGTTTAACATACACACGATATGTTACCAGGTAAAGAGTATAAGTGAGGAGAGTGTGTTCCCCTGATGGTTTAATATACACAGGACATGTTACCAGGTGAACAGAATAGTGAGGAGAGTGTTTTCCCATGATGGTTTAATGCACACAGGACATGTCACCAGGTGAACAGTATAAGTGAGGAGAGTGTGTTCCCCTGATGGTTTAATATTCACAGGACATGTTACCTGGTGAAGAGTATAAGTGAGGAGAGTGTGTTCCCCTGATGGTTTAATATACACAGGACATGTTACCAGGCGAAAAGTATAAGTGAAGAGAGTGTGTTCCCCAGATGGCTTAATATGCACGGGACATGTTACCAGGTGAACAGTATAAGTGAGGAGAGTGTGTTCCCCTGCTGGTTTAATATACACGAGACATGTTACCAGGTGAACAGTATATGTGAGGAGAGTGTGTTGCCCTGATGATTTAATATACACGGGACATGTTACCAGGTGAAGAGCAGAAGTGAGGAGAGTGTGTTCCCCTGATTGTTTAATATACACAGGACATGTTACCAGGTGAACAGTATAAGTGAGGAGAGTGTGTTCCCCTGATTGTTTAATACACACGGGACATGTTACCAGGTGAACAGAATAGTGAGGAGAGTGTTTTCCCCTGATGGTTTAATGCGCACGGGACATGTTACCAGGTGAACAGTATAAGTGAGCAGAGTGTGTTGCCCTGATGGTTTAATACGCACGGACATGTCACCAGGTGAACAGTATAAGTGAGGAGAGTGTGTTCCCCTGATGGTTTAACATACACGGGACATGTTACCAGGTGAACAGTATAAGTGAGAAGAGTGTGTTCCCCTGATAGTTTAATATACACGGGACATGTTACCAGGTGAACAGTATAAGTGAGGAGAGTGTGTTGCCCTGATGGTTTAATGCACACGGGACATGTTACCAGGTGAACAGTATAAGTGAGGAGAGTGTGTTCCCCTGATGATTTAATACACACGGGACATGTTACCAGGTGAACAGTATAAGTGAGGAGAGTGTGTTGCCCTGATGGTTTAATATACACAGGACATGTTACCAGGTGAACAGTATAAGTGAGGAGAGCGTGTTCCCCTGATTTTTTAATGCACACGGGACATGTTACCAGGTGAACAGTAGAAGTGAGGAGAGTGTGTTCCCCTGATGGTTTCATATGCATGGGACATGTTACCAGGTGAACAGTATAAGTGAAGAGAGTGTGTTCCCCTGATGGTTTAATATGCACAGGACATGTTACCAGGTGAACAGTATAAGTGAGGAGAGTGTGTTCCCCTGATTGTTTAATACACACGGGACATGTTACCAGGTGAACAGAATAGTGAGGAGAGTGTTTTCCCCTGATGATTTAATATTCACAGGACATGTTACCTGGGGAACAGTATAAGTGAGGAGAGTGTGTTCCCCTGATTGTTTAATGCACACAGGACATGTTACCAGGTGAACAGTATAAGTGAGGAGAGTGAGTTCCACTGATGGTTTAATAAACGTGGGACATGTCACCGGGTGAACAGTATAAGTGAGGAGAGTGTGTTCCCCTGATGGTTTAATATTCACAGGACATGTTATCTGGGGAAGAGTATAAGTGAGGAGAGTGTGTTCCCCTGATGGTTTAATATACACAGGACATGTCACTAGGTGAAAAGTATAAGTGAGGAGATTGTGTTCCCCTGATGGCTTAATATGCACGGCACATGTTACCAGGTGAACAGCATAAGTGAGGAGAGTGAGTTCCCCTGACGGTTTAATATACACGAGACATGTTAACAGGTGAACAGTATATGTGAGGAGAGTGAGTTCCCCTGATGGTTTAATATACACGAGACATGTTACCAGGTGAACAGTATAAGTGATGAGAGTGTGTTCCCCTGATGGTTTAATACGCACGGGACATGTTACCAGGTGAGCAGTATAAGTGAGGAGAGTGTGTTCCACTGATGGTATAAGATACACGGGACACGTTACCTGATGAAGAGTATAAGTGAGGAGAGTGTGTTCCCCTGATTGTTTAATGCACACGGGATATGTCACCAGGTGAACAGTAGAAGTGAGGAGAGTGTGTTCCCCTGATTGTTTAATACGCACGGGACATGTTACCAGGTGAGCAGTATAAGTGAGGAGAGTGTGTTCCACTGATGGTTTAATATACGTGGGACATGTCACCAGGTGAACAGTATAAGTGATGAGAGTGTGTTCCCCTGATGGTTTAAGATACACGGGACACGTTACCTGATGAAGAGTATAAGTGAGGAGAGTGTGTTCCCCTGATTGTTTAATGCACACGGGATATGTCACCAGGTGAACAGTATAAGTGAGGAGAGTGTATTCCCCTGATGGTTTTATGCGCACGGGACATGTCACCAGGTGAACAGTACAAGTGAGGAGAGTGTGTTCCCCTGATGGTTTAACATGCACGGGACATTTTACCAGGTGAACAGTATAAGTGAGGAGAGTGTGTTCTCCTGATGGTTTAATATACACGAGACATGTTACCAGGTGAACAGTATATGTGAGGAGAATGTGTTGCCCTGATGGTTTAATATACACGTGACATGTTACGAGGTGAACATTATAAGTGAGGAGATTGTGTTCCCATGATGGTTTAATATACACGGGACATGTCACCAGTTGAACAGTATAAGTGAGGAGAGTGTGTTGCCCTGATGGTTTAATATACACAGGACATGTTACCAGGTGAACAGTATAAGTGAGGAGAGTGTGTTCCCCTGATGGTTTAATATACACGGGACATGTTACCAGGTGAACAGTATAAGTGAGGAGAGTGTGTTGCCCTGATGGATTAATATACACAGGACATGTTACCAGGTGAAGAGTAGAAGTGAGGAGAGTGTGTTCCCCTAATGGTTTAATACACACGGGACATGTGACCAGGTGAACAGTGTAAGTGAGGAGAGTGTGTTCCCCTGATGGTTTAATATGCACAGGACATGTTACCAGGTGAACAGTATAAATGAGGAGAGTGTGTTCCCCTGATTGTTTAATTCACACGGGACATGTTACCAGTTGAACAGAATAGTGAGGAGAGTGTTTTCCCCTGATGGTTTAATGCACACGGGACATGTTACCAGGTGAACAGTAGAAGTGAGGAGAGTGTGTTCCCCTGATGATTTCACATATATGGGACATGTTACCAGGTGAACAGTATAAGTGAAGAGAGTGTGTTCCCCTGATGGTTTAATATACACGGGACATGTTATCAGATGAACAGTGTAAGTGAGGAGAGTGTGTTCCCCTGATTGTTTTATACGCACGGGCCATGTTACCAGGTGAACAGTATAAGTGAGGAGAGTGTGTTCCCCTGATTGTTTAATACACACGGGACATGTTACCAGGTGAAAAGTATAAGTGAGGAGAGTGTTTTCCCCTGATGGTTTAATACAGACGGGACATGTCACCAGGTGAACAGTATAAGTGAGGAGAGTGTGTTCCCCTGATTGTTTAATACACACGGGACATGTTACCAGGTGAACAGTATAAGTGAGGAGAGTGTGTTCCCCTGATTGTTTAATGCGCACGGGACATGTTACCAGATGAACAATATAAGTGAGGAGAATGTGTTCCCCTGTTTGTTTCATACACGCGGGACATGTTACCAGGTGAACAGTATAAGTGAGGAGAGTGTGTTCCCCTGATGGTTTAATATACGCGGGACATGTCACCAGGTGAACAGTATAAGTGAGGAGAGTGTGTTCCCATGATGGTTTAATATCCGCGGGACATGTCACCAGGTGAACAGTATAAGTGAGGAGAGTGTGTTCCCATGATGGTTTAATGCACACGGGACATGTTACCAGGTGAAATCTATAAGTGAGGAGAGTGTGCTCCCCTGATTGTTTAATACACACGGGACATGTCACCAGGTGAACAGTATAAGTGAGGAGAGTGTGTTCCCCTGATGGTTTAATATACACGGTACGTGTTTCCAGGTAAACAGTATAAGTGAGGAGAGTGTGTTCCCCTGATGGTTTAATATACACGGGACATGTCACCAGGTGAACAGTATAAGTGAGGAGAGTGTGTTCCCCTGATTGTTTAATGCGCACGGGACATGTTACCAGATGAACAATATAAGTGAGGAGAGTGTGTTCCCATGATGGTTTAATATACACGGGACATGTCACCAGGTGAACAGTATAGGTGAGCAGAGTGTGTTCCCCTGATGGTTTAATGCACACGGGACATGTTACCAGGTGAAATCTATAAGTGAGGAGAGTGTGTTCCCCTGATTGTTTAATACACACAGGACATGTCACCTGGTGAACAGAATAAGTGAGGAGAGTGTGTTCCCCTGATGGTTTAATATTCACAGGACATGTTACCTGGTGAAGAGTATAAGTGAAGAGAGTGTGTTCCCCAGATGGCTTAATATGCACGGGACATGTTACCAGGTGAACAGGATAAGTGAGGAGAGTGAGTTCCCCTGATGGTTTAATATTCACAGGACATGTTACCTGGTGAAGAGTATAAGTGAAGAGAGTGTGTTCCCCAGATGGCTTAATATGCACGGGACATGTTACCAGGTGAACAGGATAAGTGAGGAGAGTGTGTTCCCCTGATGGTTTAATATTCACAGGACATGTTACCTGGTGAAGAGTATAAGTGAAGAGAGTGTGTTCCCCAGATGGCTTCATATTCACGGGACATGTTACCAGGTGAACAGGATAAGTGAGGAGAGTGAGTTCCCCTGATTGTTTAATACATACGGGACATGTTACCAGGTGAACAGAATAGTGAGGAGAGTGTTTTCCCACCATGGTTTAATATTCACAGGACATGTTAACTGGTGAAGAGTATAAGTGAAGAGAGTGTGTTCCCCAGATGGCTTAATATGCACGGGACATGTTACCAGGTGAACAGGATAAGTGAGGAGAGTGAGTTCCCCTGATTGTTTAATACATACGGGACATGTTACCAGGTGAACAGAATAGTGAGGAGAGTGTTTTCCCCCGATGGTTTAACATGCACAGGACATGTCACCAGGTGAACAGCATAAGTGAGTAGAGTGTGTTCGCCTGATGGTTTAATATACACGGGACATGTTACCAGGTGAACAGTATAAGTGAGGAGAGTGTGTTGCCCGGATGGTTTAATACACACGGGACATGTTACCAGGTGAACAGTTGACGTGAGGAGAGTGTGTTCCCCTGATGGTTTCATATACATGGGACATGTTACCAGGTGAACAGTATAAGTGAAGCGAGTGTGTTCCCCTGATGGTTTAATATACACAGGACATGTTAACAGGTGAACAGTATAAGTGAGGAGAGTGTGTTCCCCTGATTGTTTAATACACACGGGACATGTTACCAGGTGAAGAGTATGAGTGAGGAGATTGTGTTCCCCTGATTGTTTTTTACGCACGGGACATGTCACCAGGTGAACAGAATAAGTGAGGAGAGTGTGTTCCCCTGATTGTTTAATGCACACGGGACATGTTACCAGGTGAAATCTATAAGTGAGGAGAGTGAATTCCCATGATGGTTTAACTTACACGGGACATGTTACCAGGTGAACAGTATAAGTGAGGAGAGGGTGTTCCACTGATGGTTTAATATACGTGGGACATGTCACCAGGTGAACAGTATAAGAGAGGAGAGCGCGTTCCCCTGATGGTTTAATATACGCGGGACATGTCACCAGGTGAACAGTATAAGTGAGCAGAGTGTGTTCCCCTGATGGTTTAATATTCACAGGACATGTTACCTGGGGAAGAGTATAAGTGAGGAGAGTGTGTTCCCCTGATGGTTTAATATACACAGGACATGTCACTAGGTGAAAAGTATAAGTGAGGAGAGTGTGTTCCCCAGATGGCTTAATATGCACGGGACATGTTACCAGGTGAACAGAATAAGTGAGGAGAGTGAGTTCCCCTGATGGTTTAATATCCACGAGACATGTTACCAGGTGAACAGTACATATGAGGTGAGTGTGTTGCCCTGATGATTTAATATACACGGGACATGTTACCAGGTGAAGAGCAGAAGTGAGGAGAGTCTGTTCCCCTGATTGTTTAATATACACAGGACATGTTACCAGGTGAACAGTATAAGTGAGGAGAGTGTGTTCCCCTGATTGTTTAATACACACGGGACATGTTACCAGGTGAACAGAATAGTGAGGAGAGAGTTTTCCCCTGATGGTTTAATGCGCACGGGACATGTTACCAGGTGAACAGTATAAGTGAGCAGAGTGTGTTGCCCTGATGGTTTAATACGCACGGGACATGTCACCAGGTGAACAGTATAAGTGAGGAGAGTGTGTTCCACTGATGGTTTAAGATACACGGGACACGTTACCTGATGAAGAGTATAAGTGAGGAGAGTGTGTTCCCCTGATTGTTTAATGCACACGGGATATGTCACCAGGTGAACAGTAGAAGTGAGGAGAGTGTGTTCCCCTGATTGTTTAATACGCACGGGACATGTCACCAGGTGAACAGTATAAGTGATGAGAGTGTGTTCCCCTGATGGTTTAAGATACACGGGACACGTTACCTGATGAAGAGTATAAGTGAGGAGAGTGTGTTCCCCTGATTGTTTAATGCACACGGGATATGTCACCAGGTGAACAGTATAAGTGAGGAGAGTGTGTTCCCCTGATGGTTTAATATACACGGGACATGTCACCAGGTGAACAGTACAAGTGAGGAGAGTGTGTTCCCCTGATGGTTTAACATGCACGGGACATTTTACCAGGTGAACAGTATAAGTGAGGAGAGTGTGTTCTCCTGATGGTTTAATATACACGAGACATGTTACCAGGTGAACAGTATATGTGAGGAGAATGTGTTGCCCTGATGGTTTAATATACACGCGACATGTTACGAGGTGAACAGTATAAGTGAGGAGATTGTGTTCCCATGATGGTTTAATATACACGGGACATGTCACCAGGTGAACAGTATAAGTGAGGAGAGTGTGTTGCCCTGATGGTTTAATATACACAGGACATGTTACCAGGTGAACAGTATAAGTGAGGAGAGTGTGTTCCCCTGATGGTTTAATATACACGGGACATGTTACCAGGTGAACAGTATAAGTGAGGAGAGTGTGTTGCCCTGATGGATTAATATACACAGGACATGTTACCAGGTGAAGAGTAGAAGTGAGGAGAGTGTGTTCCCCTAATGGTTTAATACACACGGGACATGTGACCAGGTGAACAGTGTAAGTGAGGAGAGTGTGTTCCCCTGATGGTTTAATATGCACAGGACATGTTACCAGGTGAACAGTATAAGTGAGGAGAGTGTGTTCCCCTGATTGTTTAATTCACACGGGACATGTTACCAGGTGAACAGAATAGTGAGGAGAGTGTTTTCCCCTGATGGTTTAATGCACACGGGACATGTTACCAGGTGAACTGTAGAAGTGAGGAGAGTGTGTTCCCCTGATGGTTTCACATATATGGGACATGTTACCAGGTGAACAGTATAAGTGAAGAGAGTGTGTTCCCCTGATGGTTTAATATACACGGGACATGTTATCAGATGAACAGTGTAAGTGAGGAGAGTGTGTTCCCCTGATTGTTTTATACGCACGGGCCATGTTACCAGGTGAACAGTATAAGTGAGGAGAGTGTGTTCCCCTGATTGTTTAATACACACGGGACATGTTACCAGGTGAACAGTATAAGTGAGGAGAGTGTTTTCCCCTGATGGTTTAATACAGACGGGACATGTCACCAGGTGAACAGTATAAGTGAGGAGAGTGTGTTCCCCTGATTGTTTAATACACACGGGACATGTTACCAGGTGAACAGTATAAGTGAGGAGAGTGTGTTCCCCTGATTGTTTAATGCGCACGGGACATGTTACCAGATGAACAATATAAGTGAGGAGAATGTGTTCCCCTGTTTGTTTAATACACACGGGACATGTTACCAGGTGAACAGTATAAGTGAGGAGAGTGTGTTCCCCTGATGGTTTAATATACGCGGGACATGTCACCAGGTGAACAGTATAAGTGAGGAGAGTGTGTTCCCATGATGGTTTAATATCCGCTTGACATGTCACCAGGTGAACAGTATAAGTGAGGAGAGTGTGTTCCCATGATGGTTTAATGCACACGGGACATGTTACCAGGTGAAATCTATAAGTGAGGAGAGTGTGTTCCCCTGATTGTTTAATACACACGGGACATGTCACCAGGTAAACAGTATAAGTGAGGAGAGTGTGTTCCCCTGATGGTTTAATATACACGGTACGTGTTTCCAGGTAAACAGTATAAGTGAGGAGAGTGTGTTCCCCTGATGGTTTAATATACACGGGACATGTCACCAGGTGAACAGTATAAGTGAGGAGAGTGTGTTCCCCTGATTGTTTAATGCGCACGGGACTTGTTACCAGATGAACAATATAAGTGAGGAGAGTGTGTTCCCATGATGGTTTAATATACACGGGACATGTCACCAGGTGAACAGTATAGGTGAGCAGAGTGTGTTCCCCTGATGGTTTAATGCACACGGGACATGTTACCAGGTGAAATCTATAAGTGAGGAGAGTGTGTTCCCCTGATTGTTTAATACACACAGGACATGTCACCTGGTGAACAGAATAAGTGAGGAGAGTGTGTTCCCCTGATGGTTTAATATTCACAGGACATGTTACCTGGTGAAGAGTATAAGTGAAGAGAGTGTGTTCCCCAGATGGCTTAATATGCACGGGACATGTTACCAGGTGAACAGGATAAGTGAGGAGAGTGAGTTCCCCTGATGGTTTAATATTCACAGGACATGTTACCTGGTGAAGAGTATAAGTGAAGAGAGTGTGTTCCCCAGATGGCTTAATATGCACGGGACATGTTACCAGGTGAACAGGATAAGTGAGGAGAGTGTGTTCCCCTGATGGTTTAATATTCACAGGACATGTTACCTGGTGAAGAGTATAAGTGAAGAGAGTGTGTTCCCCAGATGGCTTCATATGCACGGGACATGTTACCAGGTGAACAGGATAAGTGAGGAGAGTGAGTTCCCCTGATTGTTTAATACATACGGGACATGTTACCAGGTGAACAGAATAGTGAGGAGAGTGTTTTCCCCCGATGGTTTAATATTCACAGGACATGTTACCTGGTGAAGAGTATAAGTGAAGAGAGTGTGTTCCCCAGATGGCTTAATATGCACGGGACATGTTACCAGGTGAACAGGATAAGTGAGGAGAGTGAGTTCCCCTGATTGTTTAATACATACGGGACATGTTACCAGGTGAACAGAATAGTGAGGAGAGTGTTTTCCCCCGATGGTTTAACATGCACAGGACATGTCACCAGGTGAACAGCATAAGTGAGTAGAGTGTGTTCGCCTGATGGTTTAATATACACGGGACATGTTACCAGGTGAACAGTATAAGTGAGGAGAGTGTGTTGCCCGGATGGTTTAATACACACGGGACATGTTACCAGGTGAACAGTTGACGTGAGGAGAGTGTGTTCCCCTGATGGTTTCATATACATGGGACATGTTACCAGGTGAACAGTATAAGTGAAGCGAGTGTGTTCCCCTGATGGTTTAATATACACAGGACATGTTAACAGGTGAACAGTATAAGTGAGGAGAGTGTGTTCCCCTGATTGTTTAATACACACGGGACATGTTACCAGGTGAAGAGTATGAGTGAGGAGATTGTGTTCCCCTGATTGTTTTTTACGCACGGGACATGTCACCAGGTGAACAGAATAAGTGAGGAGAGTGTGTTCCCCTGATTGTTTAATGCACACGGGACATGTTACCAGGTGAAATCTATAAGTGAGGAGAGTGAATTCCCATGATGGTTTAACTTACACGGGACATGTTACCAGGTGAACAGTATAAGTGAGGAGAGGGTGTTCCACTGATGGTTTAATATACGTGGGACATGTCACCAGGTGAACAGTATAAGAGAGGAGAGTGCGTTCCCCTGATGGTTTAATATACGCGGGACATGTCACCAGGTGAACAGTATAAGTGAGCAGAGTGTGTTCCCCTGATGGTTTAATATTCACAGGACATGTTACCTGGGGAAGAGTATAAGTGAGGAGAGTGTGTTCCCCTGATGGTTTAATATACACAGGACATGTCACTAGGTGAAAAGTATAAGTGAGGAGAGTGTGTTCCCCAGATGGCTTAATATGCACGGGACATGTTACCAGGTGAACAGAATAAGTGAGGAGAGTGAGTTCCCCTGATGGTTTAATATCCACGAGACATGTTACCAGGTGAACAGTACATATGAGGTGAGTGTGTTGCCCTGATGATTTAATATACACGGGACATGTTACCAGGTGAAGAGCAGAAGTGAGGAGAGTCTGTTCCCCTGATTGTTTAATATACACAGGACATGTTACCAGGTGAACAGTATAAGTGAGGAGAGTGTGTTCCCCTGATTGTTTAATACACACGGGACATGTTACCAGGTGAACAGAATAGTGAGGAGAGAGTTTTCCCCTGATGGTTTAATGCGCACGGGACATGTTACCAGGTGAACAGTATAAGTGAGCAGAGTGTGTTGCCCTGATGGTTTAATACGCACGGGACATGTCACCAGGTGAACAGTATAAGTGAGGAGAGTGTGTTCCCCTGATGGTTTAACATACACGGGACATGTTACCAGGTGAACAGTATAAGTGAGAAGAGTGTGTTCCCCTGATAGTTTAATATACACGGGACATGTTACCAGGTGAACAGTATAAGTGAGGAGAGTGTGTTGCCCTGATGGTTTAATGCACACGGGACATGTTACCAGGTGAACAGTATAAGTGAGGAGAGTGTGTTCCCCTGATGATTTAATACACACGGGACATGTTACCAGGTGAACAGTATAAGTGAGGAGAGTGTGTTCCCCTGATTTTTTAATGCACACGGGACATGTTACCAGGTGAACAGTAGAAGTGAGGAGAGTGTGTTCCCCTGATGGTTTCATATGCATGGGACATGTTACCAGGTGAACAGTATAAGTGAAGAGAGTGTGTTCCCCTGATGGTTTAATATGCACAGGACATGTTACCAGGTGAACAGTATAAGTGAGGAGAGTGTGTTCCCCTGATTGTTTAATATACACGGGACATGTCACCAGGTGAACAGTATAAGTGAGGAGAGTGTGTTCCCCTGATGGTTTAACATACACGGGACATGTTACCAGGTGAACAGTATAAGTGAGAAGAGTGTGTTCCCCTGATAGTTTAATATACACGGGACATGTTACCAGGTGAACAGTATAAGTGAGGAGAGTGTGTTGCCCTGATGGTTTAATGCACACGGGACATGTTACCAGGTGAACAGTATAAGTGAGGAGAGTGTGTTCCCCTGATGATTTAATACACACGGGACATGTTACCAGGTGAACAGTATAAGTGAGGAGAGTGTGTTCCCCTGATTTTTTAATGCACACGGGACATGTTACCAGGTGAACAGTAGAAGTGAGGAGAGTGTGTTCCCCTGATGGTTTCATATGCATGGGACATGTTACCAGGTGAACAGTATAAGTGAAGAGAGTGTGTTCCCCTGATGGTTTAATATGCACAGGACATGTTACCAGGTGAACAGTATAAGTGAGGAGAGTGTGTTCCCCTGATTGTTTAATACACACGGGACATGTTACCAGGTGAACAGAATAGTGAGGAGAGTGTTTTCCCCTGATGATTTAATATTCACAGGACATGTTACCTGGGGAACAGTATAAGTGAGGAGAGTGTGTTCCCCTGATTGTTTAATGCACACAGGACATGTTACCAGGTGAACAGTATAAGTCAGCAGAGTGTGTTCCCCTGATGGTTCTATATACACGGGACATGTCACCAGGTGAACAGTATAAGTGAGGAGAGTGTGTTCCCCTGATGGTTTAATATTCACAGGACATGTTATCTGGGGAAGAGTATAAGTGAGGAGAGTGTGTTCCCCTGATGGTTTAATATACACAGGACATGTTACCAGGTGAACAGCATAAGTGAGGAGAGTGAGTTCCCCTGATGGTTTAATATACACGAGACATGTTACCAGGTGAACAGTATATGTGAGGAGAGTGTGTTGCCCTGATGATTTAATATACACGGGACATGTTTCCAGGTGAAGAGCAGAAGTGAGGAGAGTGTGTTCCCATGATTGTTTAATAAACTCGGGACATGTCACCAGGTGAACAGTATAAGTGAGGAGAGTGTGTTCCCCAGATGGTTTTATGCACACGGGAAATGTCACCAGGTGAACAGGATATGTGAGGAGAGTGTGTTGCCCTGATGGTTTAATATACACGCGACATGTTACGAGGTGAAGAGTATAAGTGAGGAGAGTGTGTTGCCCTGATGGTTTAATATACACAGGACATGTTACCAGGTGAAGAGTAGAAGTGAGGAGAGTGTGTTCCCCTAATGGTTTAATACACACGGGACATGTGACCAGGTGAACAGTATAAGTGTGGAGAGTGTGTGCCCCTGATGGTTTAACATACACAGGATATGTTACCAGGTAAACAGTATAAGTGAGGAGAGTGTGTTCCCCTGATGGGTTCATATGCACAGGACATGTTACCAGGTGAACAGTATAAGTGAGGAGAGTGTGTTCCCCTGATTGTTTAATTCACACGGGACATGTTACCAGGTGAACAGAATAGTGAGGAGAGTGTTTTCCCATGATGGTTTAATACACACGGGACATGTCACCAGGTGAACAGTATAAGTGAGGAGAGTGTGTTCCCCTGATTTTTTAATGCACACAGGACATGTTACCAGGGGAACAGTAGAAGTGAGGAGAGTGTGTTCCCCTGATGGTTTCATATACATGGGACATGTTACCAGGTGAACAGTGTAAGTGAAGAGAGTGTGTTCCCCTAATGGTTTAATATACACAGGACATGTTACCAGGTGAACAGTATAAGTGAGGAGAGTGTGTTCCCCTGATTGTTTAATACGCACGGGACATGTTACCAGGTGAACAGAATAGTGAGGAGAGTGTTTTCCCCTGATGGTTTAATGCGCACGGGACATGTTACCAGGCGAACAGTATAAGTGAGGAGAGTGTGTTCCCCTGATATTTAATATACACAGGACATGTTACCAGGTGAACAGTGTAAGTGAAGAGAGTGTGTTCCCCTAATGGTTTAATATACACAGGACACGTCACCAGGTGAACAGTATAAGTGAGGAGAGTGAGTTCCCCTGATGGTTTAATATACACGAGACATGTTACCAGGTGAACAGTATAAGTGAGGAGAGTGTGTTCCCCTGATGGTTTAACATGCACGGGACATTTTACCAGGTGAACAGTATAAGTGAGGAGAGTGTGTTCCCCTGATGGTTTAATATACACGGGACATGTTACCAGGTGAACAGTATAAGTGAGGAGAGTGTGTTGCCCTGATGGCTTAATACACACGGGACATGTGACCAGGTGAACAGTATAAGTGAGGAGAGTGTGTTCCCCTAATGGTTTAATACACACGGGACATGTGACCAGGTGAACAGTAGAAGTGAGGAGAGTGTGTTCCCCTAATGGTTTAATACACACGGGACATGTGACCAGGTGAACAGTATAAGTGAGGAGAGTGTGTTCCCCTAATGGTTTAATACACACGGGACATGTGACCAGGTGAACAGTAGAAGTGAGGAGAGTTTGTTCCCCTAATGGTTTAATACACACGGGACATGTTACCAGGTAAACAGTATAAGTGAGGAGAGTGTGTTCCCCTGATGGTTTAATACACACGGGACATGTGACCAGGTGAACAGTATAAGTGAGGAGAGTGTGTTCCCCTAATGGTTTAATACACACGGGACATGTGACCAGGTGAACAGTAGAAGTGAGGAGAGTGTGTTCCCCTAATGGTTTAATACACACGGGACATGTTACCAGGTAAACAGTATAAGTGAGGAGAGTGTGTTCCCCTGATGGTTTAATACACACAGGACATGTTACCAGGTGAAGAGTACAAGTGAGGAGAGTGTGTTCCCCTGATTGTTAAATTCACACGGGACATGTTACCAGGTGAACAGAATAGTGAGGAGAGTGTGTTCCCCTGATGGTTTAATATACACAGGACATGATACCAGGTGAACAGTATAAGTGAGGAGAGTGTGTTCACCTGATTGTTTAATACGCACGGGACATGTTACCAGGTGAACAGTATAAGTGAAGAGAGTGTGTTCCCCAGATGGTGTAATATACACGGGACATGTTACCATGTGATCAGTATAAGTGAGGAGAGTGTGTTCCCCTGATGGTTTAATATACATGGGACCTATTACCAGGTGAACAGAATAAGTGAGGTGAGGGCTTTCCCCTGATGGTTTAATATACACGGGACATGTTATCAGGTGAACAGTATAAGTGAGGAGAGTGTGTTCCCCTGATGGTTTAATATTCACGGGACATGTTACCAGGTGAACAGTATAAGTGATGAGACTGTATTCCCCTGATGGTTCAATATACACGGGACATGTTAGCGGGTGAACAGTACAAGTGAGGA
Organism: Heterodontus francisci; assembly: GCF_036365525.1. Classification (NCBI taxonomy): domain Eukaryota; kingdom Metazoa; phylum Chordata; class Chondrichthyes; order Heterodontiformes; family Heterodontidae; genus Heterodontus; species Heterodontus francisci. The sequence goes on from NW_027142345.1 coordinate 4,401,265, forward strand.
GAGTGTGTTCCCCTGATCGTTTAATACACCCGGGACATGTTACCAGGTGAACAGTATAAGTGAGGAGAGTGTGATCCAATGATTGTTTAATATACACGGGACATGTTACCAGGTGAACAGTATAAGTGAGGACAGTGTGTTCCCCTGATGGTATAATAAACATGGGACATGTTTCCAGTTGAACAGTATAAGTGAGGAGAGTGTGATCCAATGATTGTTTAATATACACGGGACATGTTACCAGGTGAACAGCATAAGTGAGGATACTGTATTCCCCTGATGGTTCAATATACACGGGACATGTTAGCTGGTCAACAGTATAAGTGAGGAGAGGGCTTTCCCCTGATGGTTTAATATATACGGGACATGTTACCAGTTGAACAGTATAAGTGAGGAGAGGGCTTTCCCCTGATGGTTTAATATATACGGGACATGTTACCAGGTGAACAGTATAAGTGAGGATACTGTATTCCCCTGATGGTTCAATATATACGGGACATGTTACCAGGTGAACAGTATAAGTGAGCAGAGTGTGTTCCCCTGATTGTTAAAAATACACGGGACATGTTACCAGGTGAACAGTATAAGTGAGGAGAGTGTGTTCCCCAGATGGTTTAATATACACGGGACATGTTACCAGGTGAACAGTATAAGTGAGGAGAGTGTGTTCCCCTGATGGTATAATATACACGGGACTTATTACCAGGTGAACAGAGTAAGTGAGGAGAGGGCTTTCCCCTGATGGTTTAATATACACGGGACTTATTACCAGGTGAACAGAGTAAGTGAGGAGAGGGCTTTCCCCTGATGGTTTAATATACACGGGACATGTTACCAGGTGAACAGTATAAGTGAGGAGAGTGTGTTCCCCTGATGGTTTAATATACATGGGACATGTTACCAGGTGAACAGTATAAGTGAGGAGATTGTCTTCCCCTGATGGTTTAACATGCACGGGACATGTTACCAGGTCAACAGTATAAGTGAGGAGACTGTGTTCCCCTGATGGTTTAATATACATGGGACATGTTACCAGGTGAACAGTAAAAGTGAGGAGAGTGTGTTCCCCTGATGGTTTAACATGCACGGGACATGTTACCAGGTCAACAGTATAAGTGAGGAGAGTGTGATCCCCTGATGGTTTAATACAAACAGGACATGTCAACAGGTGAACAGTATCAGTGAGGAGAGTCTGTTCCCCTGATGGTTTACTATACACAGGACATGATACCAGGTGAACAGATTAAGTGAGGAGAGTGTGTTCCCCTGATTGTTTAATATAACCGGGACATGTCATCAGGTGAACAGTATAAGTGAGGTGAGTGTGTTCCCCTGATGGTTTAATATACACAGGACATGATACCAGGTGAACAGCATAAGTGAGGAGAGTGTGTTCCGCTGATGTTTTAATATACACGGGACATGTTACCAGGTGAACAGTATAAGTGAGGAGAGTGCTTTCCCCTGATGGTTTAATAAACACGGGACATGTTACCAGGTGAACAGCAAAAGTGAGGAGAGTGTGTTCCCCTGATGGTATAATATACACGGGACATGTTACCAGGTGAACAGTATAAGTGAGGAGAGGGCTTACCCATGATGTTTTAATATGCACGGGACATGTTACCAGGTGAACAGTATAAGTGAGGAGAGGGCTTACCCATGATGTTTTAATATTCACGGGACTTGTTACCAGGTGAACAGTATAAGTGAGGAGAGTGAGTTCCCCTGATGGTTTAATATACACGGGACATGTTACCAGGAGAACAGTATAAGTGATGAGAGTGCTTTCCCCTGATGTTTTAATATACACGGGACATGTTACCAGGTGAACAGTATAAGTGAGGACAGTGTGTTCCCCTGATGGTGTAATAAACATGGGACATGTTACCAGCAGAAAAGTATAAGTGAGGAGAGTGTATTCCCATGATTTTTTAAAAAGCAAGGGACATGTTACCAGGTGAACAATATAAGTGAGGGTAATGTGTTCCCCTGATGGTTTAATATATACGGGACATGTTACCAGGTGAACACTATAAGTGAGGATGCTGTATTCCCCTGATGGTTCAATATACACGGGACATGTTAGCTGGTGAACAGTATAAGTGAGGAGAGGGCTTTCCCCTGATGGTTTAATATACACGGGACATGTTCCCAGCTGAACAGGATAAGTGAGGAGAGGGCTTTCCCCTGATGGTTTAATATACACGGGACATGTTACCAGGTGAACAGTATAAGTGAGGAGAGTGTGTTCCTCTGATGGTATAATATCCACGGGACATGTTACCAGCTGAACAGTGTAAGTGAGGAGAGGGCTTTCCCCTGATGGTTTAATATACACGGGACATTTTAGCAGGTGAACAGTATAAGTGAGGAGAGTGTGTTCCCCTGATGGTATAATCTCCACGGGTCATGTTACCAGCTGAACAGTGTAAGTAAGGAGAGGGCTTTCCCCTGATGGTTTAATATACACGGGACATTTTAGCAGGTGAACAGTATAAGTGAGGAGAGTGTGTTCCCCTGATGACTTAATATACACGGGACATGTTAGCAGGTGAACAGTATAAGTGAGGAGAATGTGTTCCCCTGATGGTTTAATATACACGGGACATGTTACCAGGTGAACAGTATAAGTGAGGAGACTGTTTTCCCCTGATGGTTTAATATACACAAGACATGTTACCAGGTGAAGGGTAGAAGTGAGGAGAGCCTGTTCCCCTGATTGCTTAATATACGTGGGACATGTTACAAGGTGACGAGTATAAGTGAGGAGAGTGTGTTCCCCTCATTGTTTAATATACACGGGACATGTTGCCAGGTGAACAGTATAAGTGAGGAGAGTGTGTTCCCATGATGGTTAAATACACACGGGACATGTTACCAGGTGAACAGTATAAGTGAGGAGAGTGTGATCCAATGATTGTTTAATACTGACGGGACATGTTACCAGGTCAACAGTATAAGTGAGGAGAGTGTGTTCCCCTGATGGTTTAACATGCACGGGACATGTTACCAGGTGAACAGTATAAGTGAGGAGAGTGTGTTCCCATGATGGTTTAATACACACGGGACATCTTACCAGGTGAACAGTATAAGTGAGGAGAGTGTGATCCAATGATTGTTTAATACTGACGGGACATGTTACCAGGTCAACAGTATAAGTGAGGAGAATGTATTCCCCTGATGGATTAACAGGCAGGGGACATGTTACCAGGTGAACAGTATAAGTGAGGAGAATGTATTCCCCTGATGGTTTAATAGACACGGGACATGTTAGCAGGTGAACAGAATAAGTGAGGAGAGTGTGTTCCCCTGATGGTTTAATATACACGGGACATGTTAGCAGGTGAACAGTATAAGTGAGGAGAATGGATTCCCCTGATGGTTTAATATACACGGGACATGTTACCAGGTGAACAGTATAAGTGAGGAGACTGTGTTCCCCTGATGGTTTAATATACACAGGACATGTTACCAGGTGAACAGTATAAGTGAGGAGAATGTGTTCCCCTGATGGTTTAATATACACGGGACATGTTACCAGGTGAAAAGTATAAGTTAGGAGAGTGTGTTCCCCTGATTGTTTAATATACACGGGACATGTTAGCAGGTGAACAGTATCAGTGAGGAGAATGTGTTACCCTGATGGTTTAATATACACGGGACAAGTTCCCAGGTGAACAGTATAAGTGAGGAGAGTGTGTTCCCCTGATGGTTTAACACGCACGGGACGTGTCACCAGGTGATGAGTAGAAGTGAGGAGAGTGTGTTCCCCTGATGGTCTAATATACACGGGACATGTTACCAGGTGAACATTATATGTGAAGAGAGTGTGTTCCCCTAATCGTTTAATATACACGGGACATGATACCAAGTGAACAGTATAAGTGAGGATAGTGTGTTCCCCTGATTGCTTAATATACGTGGGACATGTTACCAGGTGAACAGTATAAGTGAGGAGAATGTGTTCCCCTGATGGTTTAATATACACGGGACATGTTACCAGGTGAAAAGTATAAGTTAGGAGAGTGTGTTCCCCTGATTGTTTAATATACACGGGACATGTTAGCAGGTGAACAGTATCAGTGAGGAGAATGTGTTCCCCTGATGGTTTAATATACACGGGACAAGTTACCAGGTGAACAGTATAAGTGAGGAGAGTGTGTTCCCCTGATGGTTTAACACGCACGGGACGTGTCACCAGGTGAAGAGTATAAGTGAGGAGATTGTGTTCCCCTCATTGTTTAATATGCACGGGACATGTTAGCAGGTGAACAGTATCAGTGAGGAGAATGTGTACCCTGATGGTTTAATATACACGGGAGATGTTACCAGGTGAACAGTATAAGTGAAGAGAGTGTGTTCCCCAGATGGTGTAATATACACGGGACCTATTACCAGGTGAACAGAATAAGTGAGGTGAGGGCTTTCCCCTGATGGTTTAATATACACGGGACATCTTATCAGGTGAACAGTATAAGTGAGGAGAGTGTGTTCCCCTGATGGTTTAATACACCCGGGACATGTTACCAGGTGAACAGTATATGTGAGGAGAGTGTGATCCAATGATTGTTTAATATACACGGGACATGTTACCACGTGTACAGTATAAGTGAGGAGAGTGTGTTCCCATGATGGTTTAACAGGCAGGGGACATGTTACCAGGTGCAAAGTAGAAGTGAGGAGAGTGTGTTCCCCTGATGGTTTAATATACACGGGACATGTTACCAGGTGAAGAGTATAAGTGAGGATACTGTATTCCCCTGATGGTTCAATATACACGGGACATGTTAGCTGGTGAACAGTCTAAGTGAGGAGAGTGTGTTCCCCTGATGGATTAATATACACAGGACATGTTACCAGGTGAAGAGTATAAGTGAAGAGAGTGTGTTCCTCTGATGGTTTAATACACACGGGACATGTTACCAGGTAAACAGTGTAGGTGAGGAGAGTGAGTTCCCCTGATGGTTTAATACAAACAGGACATGTTACCAGGTGAACAGTATAAGTGAGGAGAATGTATTCCCCTGATGGTTTAATATACACGGGACATGTTACCAGGTGAACAGTATAAGTGAGGAGAGTGTGTTCCCCTGATGGATTAATATACACGGGACATGTTACCAGGTGAACAGTATAAGTGAGGAGAGTGTGTTCCCCTGATGGTATAATATAGACGGGACATGTTACCAGCTGAACAGTATAAGTGAGGAGTGTTGTTCCCCTGATGGTTTAATATACACGGGACATGGTAGCAGGTGAACAGTATAAGTGAGGCGAATGTATTCCCCTGATGGTTTAATATACACGGGACATGTTACCAGGTGAACAGTATCAGTGAGGAGAATGTGTTCCCCTGATGGTTTAATATACACAGGACATGTTACCAGGGAAACAGTATAAGTGAGGAGAATGTGTTCCCCTGATGGTTTAATATACACGGGACATGTTACCAGGTGAAAAGTATAAGTGAGGAGAGTGTGTTCCCCTGATGGTTTAATATACACGGGACTTATTACCAGGTGAACAGAATAAGTGAGGAGAGGGCTTTCCCCTGATGGTTTAATATACACGGGACATGTTAGCAGGTGAACAGTATAAGTGAGGAGAATGTGTTCCCCTCATGGTTTAATGCACATGGGACATGTTACCAGGTGAACAGTATAAGTGAGGAGAGTGTGTTCCCATGATGGTTTAACAGGCAGGGGACATGTTACCAGGTCAACAGTATAAGTGAGGAGAGTGTGTTCCCCTGATGGTTTAACATGCACGGGACATGTTACCAGGTGAACAGTATAAGTTAGGAGAGTGTGTTCCCCTGATTGTTTAATAAACACGGGACATGTTAGCAGGTGAACAGTATCAGTGAGGAGAATGTGTTCCCCTGATGGTTTAATATACACGGGACAAGTTACCAGGTGAACAGTATAAGTGAGGAGAGTGTGTTCCCCTGATGATTTAACACGCACGGGACGTGTCACCAGGTGAAGAGTATAAGTGAGGAGATTGTGTTCCCCTCATTGTTTAATATGCATGGGACATGTTAGCAGGTGAACAGTATCAGTGAGGAGAATGTGTACCCTGATGGTTTAATATACACGGGAGATGTTACCAGGTGAACAGTATAAGTGAAGAGAGTGTGTTCCCCAGATGGTGTAATATACACGGGACATGTTACCATGTGATCAGAATAAGTGAGGTGAGGGCTTTCCCCTGATGGTTTAATATACACGGGACATGTTATCAGGTGAACAGTATAAGTGAGGAGAGTGTGTTCCCCTGATGGTTTAATATACACGGGACATGTTACCAGGTGAAGAGTATAAGTGAGGATACTGTATTCCCCTGATGGTTCAATATACACGGGACATGTTAGCTGGTGAACAGTCTAAGTGAGGAGAGTGTGTTCCCCTGATGGATTAATATACACAGGACATGTTACTAGGTGAAGAGTATAAGTGAAGAGAGTGTGTTCCCCTGATGGTTTAATACACACGGGACATGTTACCAGGTTAGCAGTGTAGGTGAGGAGAGTGAGTTCCCCTGATGGTTTAATACAAACAGGACATGTTACCAGGTGAACAGTATAAGTGAGGAGAATGTATTCCCATGATGGTTTAATATACACGGGACATGTTACCAGGTGAACAGTATAAGTGAGGAGAGTGTGTTCCCCTGATGGATTAATATAAACGGGACATGTTACCAGGTGAACAGTATAAGTGAGGAGAGTGTGTTCCCCTGATGGTATAATATAGACGGGACATGTTACCAGCTGAACAGTATAAGTGAGGAGAGTGTTGTTCCCCTGATGGTTTAATATTCACGGGACATGTTACCAGGTGAACAGTATAAGTGATGAGACTGTATTCCCCTGATGGTTCAATATACACGGGACATGTTAGCGGGTGAACAGTATAAGTGAGGAGAGTGTGTTCCCCTGATGGTTTAATATACACGGGACATGTTACCAGGTGAAGAGTATAAGTGAGGATACTGTATTCCCCTGATGGTTCAATATACACGGGACATGTTAGCTGGTGAACAGTCTAAGTGAGGAGAGTGTGTTCCCCTGATGGATTAATATACACAGGACATGTTACTAGGTGAAGAGTATAAGTGAAGAGAGTGTGTTCCCCTGATGGTTTAATACACACGGGACATGTTACCAGGTTAGCAGTGTAGGTGAGGAGAGTGAGTTCCCCTGATGGTTTAATACAAACAGGACATGTTACCAGGTGAACAGTATAAGTGAGGAGAATGTATTCCCATGATGGTTTAATATACACGGGACATGTTACCAGGTGAACAGTATAAGTGAGGAGAGTGTGTTCCCCTGATGGATTAATATAAACGGGACATGTTACCAGGTGAACAGTATAAGTGAGGAGAGTGTGTTCCCCTGATGGTATAATATAGACGGGACATGTTACCAGCTGAACAGTATAAGTGAGGAGAGTGTTGTTCCCCTGATGGTTTAATATACACGGGACATGGTAGCAGGTGAACAGTATAAGTGAGGCGAATGTATTCCCCTGATGGTTTAATATACACGGGACATGTTACCAGGTGAACAGTATAAGTGAGGAGAATGTGTTCCCCTGATGGTTTAATATACACAGGACATGTTACCAGGGAAACAGTGTAAGTGAGGAGAATGTGTTCCCCTGATGGTTTAATATACACGGGACATGTTAGCAGGTGAACAGTATAAGTGAGGAGAATGTGTTCCCCTCATGGTTTAATACACATGGGACATGTTACCAGGTGAACAGTATAAGTGAGGAGAGTGTGTTCCCATGATGGTTTAACAGGCAGGGGACATGTTACCAGGTCAACAGTATAAGTGAGGAGAGTGTGTTCCCCTGATGGTTTAATACACACGGGACATGTTACCAGGTGAACAGTATAAGTGAGGAGAGTGTGATCCAATGATTGTTTAATACTGACGGGACATGTTACCAGGTCAACAGTATAAGTGAGGAGAATGTATTCCCCTGATGGTTTAATAGACACGGGACATGTTAGCAGGTGAACAGAATAAGTGAGGAGAGTGTGTTCCCCTGATGGTTTAATATACACGGGACATGTTAGCAGGTGAACAGTATAAGTGAGGAGAATGTATTCCCCTGATGGTTTAATATACACGGGACATGTTACCAGGTGAACAGTATAAGTGAGGAGACTGTGTTCCCCTGATGGTTTAATATACACAGGACATGTTACCAGGTGAACAGTATAAGTGAGGAGAATGTGTTCCCCTGATGGTTTAATATACACGGGACATGTTACCAGGTGAAAAGTATAAGTTTGGAGAGTGTGTTCCCCTGATTGTTTAATATACACGGGACATGTTAGCAGGTGAACAGTATCAGTGAGGAGAATGTGTTACCCTGATGGTTTAATATACACGGGACAAGTTCCCAGGTGAACAGTATAAGTGAGGAGAGTGTGTTCCCCTGATGGTTTAACACGCACGGGACGTGTCACCAGGTGAAGAGTAGAAGTGAGGAGAGTGTGTTCCCCTGATGGTCTAATATACACGGGACATGTTACCAGGTGAACATTATATGTGAAGAGAGTGTGTTCCCCTAATCGTTTAATATACACGGGACATGATACCAAGTGAACAGTATAAGTGAGGATAGTGTGTTCCCCTGATTGCTTAATATACGTGGGACATGTTACCAGGTGAACAGTATGAGTGAGGAGAATGTGTTCCCCTGATGGTTTAATATACACGGGACATGTTACCAGGTGAAAAGTATAAGTTAGGAGAGTGAGTTCCCCTGATTGTTTAATATACACGGGACATGTTAGCAGGTGAACAGTATAAGTGAGGAGAATGTGTTCCCCTGATGGTTTAATATACACGGGACATGTTACCAGGTGAACAGTATAAGTGAGGAGAATGTGTTCCCCTGATGGTTTAATATACACGGGACAAGTTACCAGGTGAACAGTATAAGTGAGGAGAGTGTGTTCCCCTGATGGTTTAACACGCACGGGACGTGTCACCAGGTGAAGAGTATAAGTGAGGAAATTGTGTTCCCCTCATTGTTTAATATACACAGGACATGTTACCAGGTGAAAAGTATAAGTTAGGAGAGTGAGTTCCCCTGATTGTTTAATATACACGGGACATGTTAGCAGGTGAACAGCATCAGTGAGGAGAATGTGTACACTGATGGTTTAATATACACGGGAGATGTTACCAGGTGAACAGTATAAGTGAAGAGAGTGTGTTCCCCAGATGGTGTAATATACACGGGACATGTTACCATGTGATCAGTATAAGTGAGGAGAGTGTGTTCCCCTGATGGTTTAATATACATGGGACCTATTACCAGGTGAACAGAATAAGTGAGGTGAGGGCTTTCCCCTGATGGTTTAATATACACGGGACATGTTATCAGGTGAACACTATAAGTGATGAGACTGTATTCCCCTGATGGTTCAATATACACGGGACATGTTAGCGGGTGAACAGTATAAGTGAGGAGAGTGTGTTCCCCTGATGGTTTAATACACCCGGGACATGTTACCAGGTGAACAGTATAAGTGAGGAGAGTGTGATCCAATGATTGTTTAATATACACGGGACATGTTACCAGGTGAACAGTATAAGTGAGGAGAGTGTGTTCCCATGATGGTTTAACAGGCAGGGGACATGTTACCAGGTGCAAAGTAGAAGTGAGGAGAGTGTGTTCCCCTGATGGTTTAATATACACGGGACATGTTACCAGGTGAAGAGTATAAGTGAGGATGCTGTATTCCCCTGATGGTTCAATATACACGGGACATGTTAGCTGGTGAACAGTCTAAGTGAGGAGAGTGTGTTCCCCTGATGGATTAATATACACAGGACATGTTACCAGGTGAAGAGTATAAGTGAAGAGAGTGTGATCCCCTGATGGTTTAATACACACAGGACATGTTACCAGGTAAACTGTGTAAGTGAGGAGAGTGAGTTCCCCTGATGGTTTAATACAAACAGGACATGTTAGCAGGTGAACAGTATAAGTGAGGAGAATGTATTCCCCTGATGGTTTAATATACACGGGGCATGATACCAGGTGAACAGTATAAGTGAGGAGAGTGTGTTCCCCTGATGATTTAATATACACGGGACATGTTACCAGGTGAAGAGTATAAGTGAGGATACTGTATGCCCCAGATGATTCAATATACACGGGACATGTTAGCTGGTGAAGAGTAGAAGTGAGGAGAGTGTGTTCCCCTGATGGATTAATATACACAGGACATGTTACCAGGTGAAGAGTATAAGTGAAGAGAGTGTGTTCCCCTGATGGTTTAATACAAACAGGACATGTTACCAGGTGAACAGTATAAGTGAGGAGAATGTATTCCCCTGATGGTTTAATATACACGGGACATGTTACCAGGTGAACAGTATAAGTGAGGAGAGTGTGCTCCCCTGATGGATTAATATACACAGGACATGTTACCAGGTGAAGAGTATAAGTGAAGAGAGTGTGATCCCCTGATGGTTTAATACACACGGGACATGTTACCAGGTAAACAGTGTAAGTGAGGACAGTGAGTTCCCCTGAAGGTTTAATACAAACAGGACATGTTAGCAGGTGAACAGTATAAGTGAGGAGAATGTATTCCCCTGATGGTTTAATATACACGGGACATGTTAGCAGGTGAACAGTAGAAGTGAGGAGAATGTATTCCCCTGATGGTTTAATATACACGGGACATGTTACCAGCTGAACAGTATAAGTGAGGAGAGGGCTTTCCCCTGATGGTTTAATATACACGGGACATGTTACCAGGTGAACAGTATAAGTGAGGAGAGTGTGTTCCCCTGATGGTATAATATAGACGGGACATGTTACCAGCTGAACAGTATAAGTGAGGAGAGGGCTTTCCCCTGATGGTTTAATATACACGGGACATGTTAGCAGGTGAACAGTATAAGTGAGGAGAGTGTGTTCCCCTGATGGTTTAATATACACGGGACATGGTAGCAGGTGAACAGTATAAGTGAGGCGAATGTATTCCCCTGATGGTTTAATATACACGGGACATGTTACCAGGTGAACAGTATAAGTGAGGAGAGTGTGTTCCATTGATGGTTTAATATACACAGGACATGTTACCAGGGAAACAGTATAAGTGAGGAGAATGTGTTCCCCTGATGGTTTAATATGCACGGGACATGTTGCCAGGTGAAAAGGATAAGTGAGGAGAGTGTGTTCCCCTGATGGTTTAATATACACGGGACTTATTACCAGGTGAACAGAATAAGTGAGGAGAGGGCTTTCCCCTGATGGTTTAATATACACGGGACATGTTACCAGGTGAACAGTGTTAGTGAGGAGAGTGTGTTCCCCTGATGGTTTAATATACACGGGACATGTTACCAGGTGAACAGTATAAGTGAGGAGAGTGTGTTCCCCTGATGGTTTAATATACACGGGACATGTTACCAGGTGAACAGTATAAGTGAGGAGAATGTGTTCCCCTGATGGTTTAATATACACGGGACATGTTACCAGGTAAAATGTATAAGTGAGGAGAGTGTGTTCCCCTGATTGTTTAATATACACGGGACATGTTAGCAGGTGAACAGTATAAGGGAGGAGAGTGTGTTCCCCTGATGGTTTAATATACACGGGACAAGTTACCAGGTGAACAGTATAAGTGAGGAGAGTGTGTTCCCCTGATGGTTTAACACGCACGGGACGTGTCACCAGGTGAAGAGTATAAGTGAGGAGAGTGTGTTCCCCTGATGGTTTAATATACACGGGACATGTTACCAGGTGAACAGTATCAGTGAGGAGAGTGTGTTCCCCTGATGGTTTAATATACACGGGACATGTTACCAGGTGAACAGTATAAGTGAGAAGAGTGTGTTCCCCTGATGGTTTAATATACACGGGACATGTAACCAGGTGAACAGTATAAGTGATGAGACTGTATTCCCCTGATGGTTCAATATACACGGGACATGTTAGCTGGTGAACAGTATAAGTGAGGAGAATGTATTCCCCTGATGGTGTAATATACACGGGACTTATTACCAGGTGAACAGAATAAGTGCGGAGAGGGCTTTCCCCTGATGGTTTAATATACACGGGACATGTTACCAGGTGAACAGTATAAGTGAGGAGAATGTGTTCCCCTGATGGTTTAATATACATGGGACATGTTACCAGGTGAACAGTATAAGTGAGGAGAGTGTGTTCCCCTGATGGTTTAACATGCACGGGACATGTTTCCAGGTCAACAGTATCAGTGAGACGAGTGTGCTCCCCTGATGGTTTAATACACCCGGGACATGTCACCAGGTGAACAGTATAAGTGAGGAGAGTGTGATCCCCTGATGGTTTAATACAAACAGGACATGTCAACAGGTGAACAGTATAAGTGAGGAGAGTGTGTTCCCCTGATTGTTTAATATACCCGGGACATGTTACCAGGTGAACAGTATAAGTGAGGAGAGTGCTTTCCCCTGATGGTTTAATAAACACGGGACATGTTACCAGGTGAACAGCAAAAGTGAGGATACTGTATTCCCCTGATGGTTCAATATACACGGGACATGTTAGCTGGTGAACAGTATAAGTGAGGAGAGTGTGTTCCCCAGATGGTTTAATATACACGGGACATGTTACCAGGTGAACAGTATGAGTGAGGAGAGTTTGTTCCCTTGATGGTATAATATACACGGGACATGTTCCCAGGTGAACAGTATAAGTGAGGAAAGTGTCTTCCCCTGATGGTTTAATATACACGGGACATGTTACCAGGTGAACAGTATAAGGGAGGAGAGTTTGTTCCCCTGATGGTATAATATACAAGGGACATGTTCCCAGCTGAACAGCATAAGTGAGGAGAGGGCTTTCCCCTGATGGTTTAATAAACACGGGACATGTTACCAGGTGAACAGCAAAAGTGAGGAGAGTGTGTTCCCCTGATGGTATAATATACACGGGACATGTTACCAGGTGAACAGTATAAGTGAGGAGAGTGAGTTCCCCTGATGGTTTAATATACACGGGACATGTTACCAGGTGAACAGTAAAAGTGAGGAGAGTGCTTTCCCCTGATTGTTTAATACACACGGGACATGTTGCCAGGTGAAGAGTATAAGTGAAGAGAGTGTGTTCCCCTGATGGTTTACTATACACAGGACATGATACCAGGTGAACAGCATAAGTGAGGAGAGTGTGTTCCCCTGATGGTTAAATATACACGGGACATGTTACCAGGTGAACCGTATAAGTGAGGAGAGTGCTTTCCCCTGATGGTTTAATAAACACGGGACATGTTACCAGGTGAACAGCAAAAGTGAGGAGAGTGTGTTCCCCTGATGGTATAATATACACGGGACATGTTACCAGGTGAACAGTATAAGTGAGGAGAGGGCTTACCCATGATGGTATAATATGCACGGGACATGTTACCAGGTGAACAGTATAAGTGAGGAGAGAGTGTTCCCCTGATGGTATAATATACACGGGACATGTTACCAGGTGAACAGTATAAGTGATGTGAGTGCTTTCCCCTGATGTTTTAATATACAAGGGACATGTTACCAGGTGAACAGTATAAGTGAGGACAGTGTGTTCCCCTGATGGTATAATAAACATGGGACATGTTTCCAGTTGAACAGTATAAGTGAGGAGAGGGCTTTCCCCTGATGGTTTAATATATACGGGACATGTTACCAGGTGAACAGTATAAGTGAGGATACTGTATTCCCCTGATGGTTCAATATACACGGGACATGTTAGCTGGTGAACAGAAAAAGTGAGGAGAGGGCTTTCCCCTGATGGTTTAATATATACGGGACATGTTACCAGTTGAACAGTATCAGTGAGGAGAGGGCTTTCCCCTGATGCTTTAATATATACGGGACATGTTACCAGTTGAACAGTATAAGTGAGGAGAGGGCTTTCCCCTGATGGTTTAATATATACGGGACATGTTACCAGGTGAACAGTATAAGTGAGGATACTGTATTCCCCTGATGGTTCAATATATACGGGACATGTTACCAGGTGAACAGTATAAGTGAGCAGAGTGTGTTCCCCTGATTGTTAAAAATACACGGGACATGTTACCAGGTGAACAGTATAAGTGAGGAGAGTGTGTTCCCCAGATGGTTTAATATACACGGGACATGTTACCAGGTGAACAGTATAAGTGAGGAGAGTGTGTTCCCCTGATGGTATAATATACACGGGACTTATTAGCAGGTGAACAGAGTAAGTGAGGAGAGGGCTTTCCCCTGATGGTTTAATATACACGGGACTTATTACCAGGTGAACAGAGGAAGTGAGGAGAGGGCTTTCCCCTGATGGTTTAATATACACGGGACATGTTACCAGGTGAAGAGTATAAGTGAGGATACTGTATTCCCCTGATGGTTCAATATACACGGGACATGTTAGCTGGTGAATAGTCTAAGTGAGGAGAGTGTGTTCCCCTGATGGATTAATATACACAGGACATGTTACCAGGTGAAGAGTATAAGTGAAGAGAGTGTGTTCCCCTGATGGTTTAATACACACGGGACATGTTACCAGGTAAACAGTGTAGGTGAGGAGAGTGAGTTCCCCTGATGGTTTAATACAAACAGGACATGTTACCAGGTGAACAGTATAAGTGAGGAGAATGAATTCCCCTGATGGTTTAATATACACGGGACATGTTACCAGGTGAACAGTATAAGTGAGGAGGGTGTGTTCCCCTGATGGATTAATATACACGGGACATGTTACCAGGTGAACAGTATAAGTGAGGAGAGTGTGTTCCCCTGATGGTATAATATAGACGGGACATGTTACCAGCTGAACAGTATAAGTGAGGAGAGTGTTGTTCCCCTGATGGTATAATATAGACGGGACATGTTACCAGCTGAACAGTATAAGTGAGGAGAGGGCTTTCCCCTGATGGTTTAATATATACGGGACATGTTACCAGTTGAACAGTATCAGTGAGGAGAGGGCTTTCCCCTGATGGATTAATATACACAGGACATGTTACCAGGTGAAGAGTATAAGTGAAGAGAGTGTGTTCCCCTGACGGTTTAATACACACGGGACATGTTACCAGGTAAACAGTGTAGGTGAGGAGAGTGAGTTCCCCTGATGGTTTAATACAAACAGGACATGTTACCAGGTGAACAGTATAAGTGAGGAGAATGAATTCCCCTGATGGTTTAATATACACGGGACATGTTACCAGGTGAACAGTATAAGTGAGGAGGGTGTGTTCCCCTGATGGATTAATATACACGGGACATGTTACCAGGTGAACAGTATAAGTGAGGAGAGTGTGTTCCCCTGATGGTATAATATAGACGGGACATGTTACCAGCTGAACAGTATAAGTGAGGAGAGTGTTGTTCCCCTGATGGTATAATATAGACGGGACATGTTACCAGCTGAACAGTATAAGTGAGGAGAGGGCTTTCCCCTGATGGTTTAATATATACGGGACATGTTACCAGTTGAACAGTATCAGTGAGGAGAGGGCTTTCCCCTGATGGTTTAATATATACGGGACATGTTACCAGTTGAACAGTATAAGTGAGGAGAGGGCTTTCCCCTGATGGTTTAATATATACGGGACATGTTACCAGGTGAACAGTATAAGTGAGGATACTGTATTCCCCTGATGGTTCAATATATACGGGACATGTTACCAGGTGAACAGTATAAGTGAGGATACTGTATTCCCCTGATGGTTCAATATATACGGGACATGTTACCAGGTGAACAGTATAAGTGAGCAGAGTGTGTTCCCCTGATTGTTAAAAATACACGGGACATGTTACCAGGTGAACAGTATAAGTGAGGAGAGTGTGTTCCCCAGATGGTTTAATATACACGGGACATGTTACCAGGTGAACAGTATAAGTGAGGAGAGTGTGTTCCCCTGATGGTATAATATACACGGGACTTATTACCAGGTGAACAGAGTAAGTGAGGAGAGGGCTTTCCCCTGATGGTTTAATATACACGGGACTTATTACCAGGTGAACAGAGTAAGTGAGGAGAGGGCTTTCCCCTGATGGTTTAATATACACGGGACATGTTACCAGGTGAAGAGTATAAGTGAGGATACTGTATTCCCCTGATGGTTCAATATACACGGGACATGTTAGCTGGTGAACAGTCTAAGTGAGGAGAGTGTGTTCCCCTGATGGATTAATATACACAGGACATGTTACCAGGTGAAGAGTATAAGTGAAGAGAATGTGTTCCCCTGATGGTTTAATACACACGGGACATGTTACCAGGTAAACAGTGTAGGTGAGGAGAGTGAGTTCCCCTGATGGTTTAATACAAACAGGACATGTTACCAGGTGAACAGTATAAGTGAGGAGAATGTATTCCCCTGATGGTTTAATATACACGGGACATGTTACCAGGTGAACAGTATAAGTGAGGAGAGTGTGTTCCCCTGATGGATTAATATACACGGGACATGTTACCAGGTGAACAGTATAAGTGAGGAGAGTGTGTTCCCCTGATGGTATAATATAGACGGGACATGTTACCAGCTGAACAGTATAAGTGAGGAGAGTGTTGTTCCCCTGATGGTTTAATATACACGGGACATGGTAGCAGGTGAACAGTATAAGTGAGGCGAATGTATTCCCCTGATGGTTTAATATACACGGGACATGTTACCAGGTGAACAGTATAAGTGAGGAGAATGTGTTCCCCTGATGGTTTAATATACACAGGACATGTTACCAGGGAAACAGTATAAGTGAGGAGAATGTGTTCCCCTGATGGTTTAATATACACGGGACATGTTACCAGGTGAAAAGTATAAGTGAGGAGAGTGTGTTCCCCTGATGGTTTAATATAAACGGGACTTATTACCAGGTGAACAGAATAAGTGAGGAGAGGGCTTTCCCCTGATGGTTTAATATACACGGGACATGTTAGCAGGTGAACAGTATAAGTGAGCAGAATGTGTTCCCCTCATGGTTTAATACACATGGGACATGTTACCAGGTGAACAGTATAAGTGAGGAGAGTGTGTTCCCATGATGGTTTAACAGGCAGGGGACATGTTACCAGGTCAACAGTATAAGTGAGGAGAGTGTGTTCCCCTGATGGTTTAACATGCACGGGACATTTTACCAGGTGAACAGTATAAGTGAGGAGAGTGTGTTCCCATGATGGTTTAATACACACGGGACATGTTACCAGGTGAACAGTATAAGTTAGGAGAGTGTGTTCCCCTGATTGTTTAATATACACGGGACATGTTAGCAGGTGAACAGTATCAGTGAGGAGAATGTGTACCCTGATTGTTTAATATACACGGGAGATGTTACCAGGTGAACAGTATAAGTGAAGAGAGTGTGTTCCCCAGATGGTGTAATATACACGGGACATGTTACCATGTGATCAGTATAAGTGAGGAGAGTGTGTTCCCCTGATGGTATAATATACATGGGACCTATTAACAGGTGAACAGAATAAGTGAGGTGAGGGCTTTCCCCTGATGGTTTAATATACACGGGACATGTTATCAGGTGAACAGTATAAGTGAGGAGAGTGTGTTCCCCTGATGGTTTAATATTCACGGGACATGTTACCAGGTGAACAGTATAAGTGATGAGACTGTATTCCCCTGATGGTTCAATATACACGGGACATGTTAGCGGGTGAACAGTATAAGTGAGGAGAGTGTGTTCCCCTGATGGTTTAATACACCCGGGACATGTTACCAGGTGAACAGTATAAGTGAGGAGATTGTGATCCAATGATTGTTTAATATACACGGGACATGTTACCAGGTGAACAGTATAAGTGAGGAGAGTGTGTTCCCATGATGGTTTAACAGGCAGGGGACATGTTACCAGGTGCAAAGTAGAAGTGAGGAGAGTGTGTTCCCCTGATGGTTTAATATACACGGGACATGTTACCAGGTGAAGAGTATAAGTGAGGATACTGTATTCCCCTGATGGTTCAATATACACGGGACATGTTAGCTGGTGAACAGTCTAAGTGAGGAGAGTGTGTTCCCCTGATGGATTAATATACACAGGACATGTTACCAGGTGAAGAGTATAAGTGAAGAGAGTGTGTTCCCCTGATGGTTTAATACACACGGGACATGTTACCAGGTTAGCAGAGTAGGTGAGGAGAGTGAGTTCCCCTGATGGTTTAATACAAACAGGACATGTTACCAGGTGAACAGTATAAGTGAGGAGAATGTATTCCCCTGATAGTTTAATATACACGGGACATGTTACCAGCTGAACAGGATAAGTGAGGAGAGTGTTGTTCCCCTGATGGTTTAATATACACGGGACATGGTAGCAGGTGAACAGTATAAGTGAGGCGAATGTATTCCCCTGATGGTTTAATATACACGGGACATGTTACCAGGTGAACAGTATAAGTGAGGAGAATGTGTTCCCCTGATGGTTTAATATACACAGGACATGTTACCAGGGAAACAGTATAAGTGAGGAGAATGTGTTCCCCTGATGGTTTAATATACACGGGACATGTTACCAGGTGAACATTATAAGTGAGGAGAGTGTGTTCCCATGATGGTTTAATACACACGGGACATGTTACCAGGTGAACAGTATAAGTGAGGAGAGTGTGATCCAATGATTGTTTAATACTGACGGGACATGTTACCAGGTCAACAGTATAAGTGAGGAGAGTGTGTTCCCCTGATGGTTTAACAGGCAGGGGACATGTTACCAGGTGAACAGTATAAGTGAGGAGAATGTATTCCCCTGATGGTTTAATAGACACGGGACATGTTAGCAGGTGAACAGAATAAGTGAGGAGAGTGTGTTCCCCTGATGGTTTAATATACACGGGACATGTTAGCAGGTGAACAGTATAAGTGAGGAGAATGTATTCCCCTAATGGTTTAATATACACGGGACATGTTACCAGGTGAACAGTATAAGTGAGGAGAATGTGTTCCCCTGATGGTTTAATATACACGGGACATGTTACCAGGTGAAAAGTATAAGTTAGGAGAGTGTGTTCCCCTGATTGTTTAATATACACGGGACATGTTAGCAGGTGAACAGTATAAGTGAGGAGAATGTATTCCCCTGATGGTTTAATATACACGGGACATGTTACCAGGTGAACAGTATAAGTGAGGAGACTGTGTTCCCCTGATGGTTTAATATACACAGGACATGTTACCAGGTGAACAGTATAAGTGAGGAGAATGTGTTACCCTGATGGTTTAATATACACGGGACAAGTTCCCAGGTGAACAGTATAAGTGAGGAGAGTGTGTTCCCCTGATGGTTTAACACGCACGGGACGTGTCACCAGGTGAAGAGTAGAAGTGAGGAGAGTGTGTTCCCCTGATGGTCTAATATACACGGGACATGTTACCAGGTGAACATTATATGTGAAGAGAGTGTGTTCCCCTAATCGTTTAATATACACGGGACATGATACCAAGTGAACAGTATAAGTGAGGATAGTGTGTTCCCCTGATTGCTTAATATACGTGGGACATGTTACCAGGTGAACAGTATAAGTGAGGAGAATGTGTTCCCCTGATGGTTTAATATACACGGGACATGTTACCAGGTGAAAAGTATAAGTTAGGAGAGTGAGTTCCCCTGATTGTTTAATATACACGGGACATGTTAGCAGGTGAACAGTATCAGTGAGGAGAATGTGTTCCCCTGATGGTTTAATATACACGGGACAAGTTACCAGGTGAACAGTATAAGTGAGGAGAGTGTGTTCCCCTGATGGTTTAACACGCACGGGACGTGTCACCAGGTGAAGAGTATAAGTGAGGAAATTGTGTTCCCCTCATTGTTTAATATACACGGGACATGTTACCAGGTGAACAGTATAAGTGAAGAGAGTGTGTTCCCCAGATGGTGTAATATACACGGGACATGTTACCATGTGATCAGTATAAGTGAGGAGAGTGTGTTCCCCTGATGGTTTAATATACATGGGACCTATTACCAGGTGAACAGAATAAGTGAGGTGAGGGCTTTCCCCTGATGGTTTAATATACACGGGACATGTTATCAGGTGAACAGTATAAGTGAGGAGAGTGTGTTCCCCTGATGGTTTAATATTCACTGGACATGTTACCAGGTGAACAGTATAAGTGATGAGACTGTATTCCCCTGATGGTTCAATATACACGGGACATGTTAGCGGGTGAACAGTATAAGTGAGGAGAGTGTGTTCCCCTGATGGTTTAATACACCCGGGACATGTTACCAGGTGAACAGTATAAGTGAGGAGAGTGTGATCCAATGATTGTTTAATATACACGGGACATGTTACCAGGTGAACAGTATAAGTGAGGAGAGTGTGTTCCCATGATGGTTTAACAGGCAGGGGACATGTTACCAGGTGCAAAGTAGAAGTGAGGAGAGTGTGTTCCCCTGATGGTTTAATATACACGGGACATGTTACCAGGTGAAGAGTATAAGTGAGGATACTGTATTCCCCTGAAGGTTCAATATACACGGGACATGTTAGCTGGTGAACAGTCTAAGTGAGGAGAGTGTGTTCCCCTGATGGATTAATATACACAGGACATCTTACCAGGTGAAGAGTATAAGTGAAGAGAGTGTGTTCCCCTGATGGTTTAATACACACGGGACATGTTACCAGGTAAACAGTGTAGGTGAGGAGAGTGAGTTCCCCTGATGGTTTAATACAAACAGGACATTATACCAGGTGAACAGTATAAGTGAGGAGAATGTATTCCCCTGATGGTTTAATATACACGGGACATGTTACCAGGTGAACAGTATAAGTGAGGAGAGTGTGTTCCCCTGATGGATTAATATACACAGGACATGTTACCAGATGAAGAGTATAAGTGAAGAGAGTGTGATCCCCTGATGGTTTAATACACACAGGACATGTTACCAGGTAAACAGTGTAAGTGAGGAGAGTGAGTTCCCCTGATGGTTTAATACAAACAGGACATGTTAGCAGGTGAACAGTATAAGTGAGGAGAATGTATTCCCCTGATGGTTTTATATACACGGGACATGTTAGCAGGTGAACGGTATAAGTGAGGAGATGTATTCCCCTGATGGTTTAATATACACGGGGCATGATACCAGGTGAACAGTATAAGTGAGGAGAGTGTGTTCCCCTGATGATTTAATATACACGGGACATGTTACCAGGTGAAGAGTATAAGTGAGGATACTGTATGCCCCTGATGATTCAATATACACGGGACATGTTAGCTGGTGAAGAGTAGAAGTGAGGAGACTGTGTTCCCCTGACGGATTAATATACACAGGACATGTTACCAGGTGAAGAGTATAAGTGAAGAGAGTGTGTTCCCCTGATGGTTTAATACAAACAGGACATGTTACCAGGTGAACAGTATAAGTGAGGAGAATGTATTCCCCTGATGGTTTAATATACACGGGACATGTTACCAGGTGAACAGTATAAGTGAGGAGAGTGTGTTCCCCTGATGGATTAATATACACAGGACATGTTACCAGGTGAAGAGTATAAGGGAAGAGAGTGTGATCCCCTGATGGTTTAATACACACGGGACATGTTACCAGGTAAACAGTGTAAGTGAGGACAGTGAGTTCCCCTGATGGTTTAATACAAACAGGACATGTTAGCAGGTGAACAGTATAAGTGAGGAGAATGTATTCCCCTGATGGTTTAATATACACGGGACATGTTAGCAGGTGAACAGTAGAAGTGAGGAGAATGTATTCCCCTGATGGTTTAATATACACGGGACATGTTACCAGCTGAACAGTATAAGTGAGGAGAGGGCTTTCCCCTGATGGTTTAATATACACGGGACATGTTACCAGGTGAACAGTATAAGTGAGGAGAGTGTGTTCCCCTGATGGTATAATATAGACGGGACATGTTACCAGCTGAACAGTATAAGTGAGGAGAGGGCTTTCCCCTGATGGTTTAATATACACGGGACATGTTAGCAGGTGAACAGTATAAGTGAGGAGAATGTGTTCCCCTGATGGTTTAATATACACGGGACAAGTTACCAGGTGAACAGTATAAGTGAGGAGAGTGTGTTCCCCTGATTGTTTAATATACACGGGACAAGTTACCAGGTGAACAGTATAAGTGAGGAGAGTGTGTTCCCCTGATGGTTTAACACGCACGGGACGTGTCACCAGGTGAAGAGTATAAGTGAGGAGAGTGTGTTCCCCTCATTGTTTAATATACACGGGACATGTTAGCAGGTGAACAGTATAAGTGAGGAGAGTGTGTTCCCCTGATGTTTTAACACGCACGGGACGTGTCACCAGGTGAAGAGTATAAGTGAGGAGAGTGTGTTCCCCTCATTGTTTAATATACACGGGACATGTTAGCAGATGAACAGTATAAGTGAGGAGAGTGTGTTCCCCTGATGGTTTAACACGCACGGGACGTGTCACCAGGTGAAGAGTATAAGTGAGGAGAGTGTGTTCCCCTCATTGTTTAATATACACGGGACATGTTAGCAGGTGAACAGTATCAGTGAGGAGAATGTGTTCCCCTGATGGTTTAATATACACGGGACATGTTACCAGGTGAACAGTATCAGTGAGGAGAGTGTGTTCCCCTGATGTTTTAATATACACGGGACATGTTACCAGGTGAACAGTATAAGTGAGAAGAGTGTGTTCCCCTGATGGTTTAATATACACGGGACATGTAACCAGGTGAACAGTATAAGTGATGAGACTGTATTCCCCTGATGGTTCAATATACACGGGACATGTTAGCTGGTGAACAGTATAAGTGAGGAGAATGTATTCCCCTGATGGTGTAATATACACGGGACTTATTACCAGGTGAACAGAATAAGTGCGGAGAGGGCTTTCCCCTGATGGTTTAATATACACGGGACATGTTACCAGGTGAACAGTATCAGTGAGACGAGTGTGTTCCCCTGATGGTTTAATACACCCGGGACATGTCACCAGGTGAACAGTATAAGTGAGGAGAGTGTGATCCCCTGATGGTTTAATACAAACAGGACATGTCAACAGGTGAACAGTATAAGTGAGGAGAGTGTGTTCCCCTGATTGTTTAATATAACCGGGACATGTTACCAGGTGAACAGTATAAGTGAGGAGAGTGCTTTCCCCTGATGGTTTAATAAACACGGGACATGTTGCCAGGTGAACAGCAAAAGTGAGGAAACTGTATTCCCCTGATGGTTCAATATACACGGGACATGTTAGCTGGTGAACAGTATAAGTGAGGAGAGTGTGTTCCCCAGATGGTTTAATATACACGGGACATGTTACCAGGTGTACAGTATAAGTGAGGAGAGTTTGTTCCCCTGATGGTATAATATACACGGGACATGTTCCCAGGTGAACAGTATAAGTGAGGAAAGTGTGTTCCCCTGATGGTTTAATATACACGGGACATGTTACCAGGTGAACAGTATAAGGGAGGAGAGTTTGTTCCCCTGATGGTATAATATACACGGGACATGTTCCCAGCTGAACAGCATAAGTGAGGAGAGGGCTTTCCCCTGATGGTTTAATAAACACGGGACATGTTACCAGGTGAACAGCAAAAGTGAGGAGAGTGTGTTCCCCTGATTGTATAATATACACGGGACATGTTACCAGGTGAACAGTATAAGTGAGGAGAGTGAGTTCCCCTGATGGTTTAATATACACGGGACATGTTACCAGGTGAACAGTAAAAGTGAGGAGAGTGCTTTCCCCTGATTGTTTAATACACACGGGACATGTTGCCAGGTGAAGAGTATAAGTGAAGAGAGTGTGTTCCCCTGATGGTTTACTATACACAGGACATGATACCAGGTGAACAGCATAAGTGAGGAGAGTGTGTTCCCCTGATGGTTAAATATACACGGGACATGTTACCAGGTGAACAGTATAAGTGAGGAGAGTGCTTTCCCCTGATGATTTAATAAACACGGGACATGTTACCAGGTGAACAGCAAAAGTGAGGAGAGTGTGTTCCCCTGATGGTATAATATACACGGGACATGTTACCAGGTGAACAGTATAAGTGAGGAGAGGGCTTACCCATGATGGTTTAATATGCACGGGACATGTTACCAGGTGAACAGTATAAGTGAGGAGAGTGTGTTCCCCTGATGGTATAATATACACGGGACATGTTACCAGGTGAACAGTATAAGTGATGAGAGTGCTTTCCCCTGATGTTTTAATATACAAGAGACATGTTACCAGGTGAACAGTATAAGTGAGGACAGTGTGTTCCCCTGATGGTATAATAAACATGGGACATGTGTCCAGTTGAACAGTATAAGTGAGGAGAGGGCTTTCCCCTGATGGTTTAATATATACGGGACATGTTACCAGGTGAACAGTATAAGTGAGGATACTGTATTCCCCTGATGGTTCAATATACACGGGACATGTTAGCTGGTGAACAGTATAAGTGAGGAGAGGGCTTTCCCCTGATGGTTTAATATATACGGGACATGTTACCAGTTGAACAGTATAAGTGAGGAGAGGGCTTTCCCCTGATGGTTTAATATATACGGGACATGTTACCAGGTGAACAGTATAAGTGAGGATACTGTATTCCCCTGATGGTTCAATATATACGGGACATGTTACCAGGTGAACAGTATAAGTGAGCAGAGTGTGTTCCCCTGATTGTTAAAAATACACGGGACATGTTACCAGGTGAACAGTATAAGTGAGGAGAGTGTGTTCCCCAGATGGTTTAATATACACGGGACATGTTACCAGGTGAACAGTATAAGTGAGGAGAGTGTGTTCCCCTGATGGTATAATATACACGGGACTTATTACCAGGTGAACAGAGTAAGTGAGGAGAGGGCTTTCCCCTGATGGTTTAGTATACACGGGACTTATGACCAGGTGAACAGAGTAAGTGAGGAGAGGGCTTTCCCCTGATGGTTTAATATACACGGGACATGTTACCAGGTGAACAGTATAAGTGAGGAGAGTGTGTTCCCCTGATGGTTTAATATACATGGGACATGTTACCAGGTGAACAGTATAAGTGAGGAGATTGTGTTCCCCTGATGGTTTAACATGCACGGGACATGTTACCAGGTCAACAGTATAAGTGAGGAGAGTGTGTTCCCCTGATGGTTTAATATACATGGGACATGTTACCAGGTGAACAGTAAAAGTGACGAGAGTGTGTTCCCCTGATGGTTTAACATGCACGGGACATGTTACCAGGTCAACAGTATAAGTGAGGAGAGTGTGATCCCCTGATGGTTTAATACAAACAGGACATGTCAACAGGTGAACAGTATAAGTGAGGAGAGTCTGTTCCCCTGATGGTTTACTATACACAGGACATGATACCAGGTGAACAGTATAAGTGAGGAGAGTCTGTTCCCCTGATGGTTTACTATACACAGGACATGTCATCAGGTGAACAGTATAAGTGAGGTGAGTGTGTTCCCCTGATGGTTTAATATACACAGGACATGATACCAGGTGAACAGCATAAGTGAGGAGAGTGTGTTCCGCTGATGTTTTAATATACACGGGACATGTTACCAGGTGAACAGTATAAGTGAGGAGAGTGCTTTCCCCTGATGGTTTAATAAACACGGGACATGTTACCAGGTGAACAGCAAAAGTGAGGAGAGTGTGTTCCCCTGATGGTATAATATACACGGGACATGTTACCAGGTGAACAGTATAAGTGAGGAGAGGGCTTACCCATGATGTTTTAATATGCCCGGGACATGTTACCAGGTGAACAGTATAAGTGAGGAGAGGGCTTACCCATGATGTTTTAATATTCACGGGACTTGTTACCAGGTGAACAGTATAAGTGAGGAGAGTGAGTTCCCCTGATGGTTTAATATACACGGGACATGTTACCAGGAGAACAGTATAAGTGATGAGAGTGCTTTCCCCTGATGTTTTAATATACACGGGACATGTTACCAGGTGAACAGTATAAGTGAGGACAGTGTGTTCCCCTGATGGTATAATAAACATGGGACATGTTACCAGCAGAAAAGTATAAGTGAGGAGAGTGTATTCCCCTGATGTTTTAAAAAACAAGGGACATGTTACCAGGTGAACAGTATAAGTGAGGGTAATGTGTTCCCCTGATGGTTTAATATATACGGGACATGTTACCAGGTGAACACTATAAGTGAGGATGCTGTATTCCCCTGATGGTTCAATATACACGGGACATGTTAGCTGGTGAACAGTATAAGTGAGGAGAGGGCTTTCCCCTGATGGTTTAATATACACGGGACATGTTCCCAGCTGAACAGCATAAGTGAGGAGAGGGCTTTCCCCTGATGGTTTAATATACACGGGACATGTTACCAGGTGAACAGTATAAGTGAGGAGAGTGTGTTCCTCTGATGGTATAATCTCCACGGGACATGTTACCAGCTGAACAGTGTAAGTGAGGAGAGGGCTTTCCCCTGATGGTTTAATATACACGGGACATTTTAGCAGGTGAACAGTATAAGTGAGGAGAGTGTGTTCCCCTGATGGTATAATCTCCACGGGTCATGTTACCAGCTGAACAGTGTAAGTGAGGAGAGGGCTTTCCCCTGATGGTTTAATATACACGGGACATTTTAGCAGGTGAACAGTATAAGTGAGGAGAGTGTGTTCCCCTGATGACTTAATATACACGGGACATGTTACCAGGTGAACAGTATAAGTGAGGAGACTGTTTTCCCCTGATGGTTTAATATACACAAGACATGTTACCAGGTGAAGGGTAGAAGTGAGGAGAGCCTGTTCCCCTGATTGCTTAATATACGTGGGACATGTTACAAGGTGACGAGTATAAGTGAGGAGAGTGTGTTCCCCTCATTGTTTAATATACACGGGACATGTTAGCAGGTGAACAGTATCAGTGAGGAGAATGTGTTCCCCTGATGGTTTAATATACACGGGACATGTTACCAGGTGAACAGTATCAGTGAGGAGAGTGTGTTCCCCTGATGTTTTAATATACACGGGACATGTTACCAGGTGAACAGTATAAGTGAGAAGAGTGTGTTCCCCTGATGGTTTAATATACACTGGACTTATTACCAGGTGAACAGAATAAGTGAGGAGAGGGCTTACCCATGATGGTTTAATATGCACGGGACATGTTACCAGGTGAACAGTATAAGTGAGGAGAATGTGTTCCCCTGATGGTATAATATGCACGGGACATGTTGCCAGGTGAACAGTATAAGTGAGGAGAGTGTGTTCCCCTGATGGTATAATATACACGGGCCATGTTACCAGGTGAACAGTATAAGTGATGAGAGTGCTTTCCCCTGATGTTTTAATATGCACGGGACATGTTACCAGGTGAACAGTATAAGTGAGGACAGTGTGTTCCCCTGATGGTATAATAAACATGGGACATGTTACCAGTTGAACAGTATAAGTGAGGAGAGGGCTTTCCCCTGATGGTTTAATATATACGGGACATGTTACGAGGTGAACAGTGTAAGTGAGGATTCTGTATTCCCCTGATGGTTCAATATACACGGGACATGTTAGCTGGTGAACAGTATAAGTGAGGAGAGGGCTTTCCCCTGATGGTTTAATATATACGGGACATGTTACCAGTTGAACAGTATCAGTGAGGAGAGGGCTTTCCCCTGATGGTTTAATATACACGGGACATGTTACCAGGTGAACAGTATAAGTGAGGAGAGTGTGTTCCCCTGATGGTATAATATACACGGGACATGTTACCAGGTGAACAGTATAAGTGATGAGAGTGCTTTCCCCTGATGTTTTAATATACACGGGACATGTTACCAGGTGAACAGTATAAGTGAGGACAGTGTGTTCCCCTGATGGTATAATAAACATGGGACATGTTACCAGTTGAACAGTATAAGTGAGGAGAGGGCTTTCCCCTGATGGTTTAATATATACGGGACATGTTACCAGGTGAACAGTGTAAGTGAGGATTCTGTATTCCCCTGATGGTTCAATATACACGGGACATGTTAGCTGGTGAACAGTATAAGTGAGGAGAGGGCTTTCCCCTGATGGTTTAATATATACGGGACATGTTACCAGTTGAACAGTATCAGTGAGGAGAGGGCTTTCCCCTGATGGTTTAATATACACGGGACATGTTACCAGGTGAACAGTATAAGTGAGGAGAGTGTGTTCCCCTGATGGTTTAATATACACGGGACATGTTACCAGGTGAACAGTATAAGTGATGAGACTGTATTCCCCTGATGGTTCAATATACACGGGACATGTTACCAGGTGAACAGTATAAGTGAGGAGAGTGTGTTCCCCTGATGGTTTAACATGCACGGGACATGTTACCAGGTCAACAGTATAACTGAGAAGAGTGTGTTCCCCTGATGCTTTAAAACACCCGGGACATGTCACCAGGTGAACAGTATAAGTGAGGAGATTGTGATCCCTTGATGGTTTAATATACACGGGACATGTTACCAGGTGAACAGTTTAAGTGAGGAGAGTGTGTTCCCCTGATTGTTTAAACAAACAGGACATGTCAACAGGTGAACAGTATAAGTGTGGAGAGTGTGTTCCCCTGATGGTTTAATATACACAGGACATGATACCAGGTGAACAGTATAAGTGAGGAGAGTGAGTTCCCCTGATGGTTTAAACAAACAGGACATGTCACCAGGTGAACAGTATAAGTGAGGAGAGTGTGATCCCCTGATGGTTTAATATACACGGGACATGTTACCAGGTGAAAAGTATAAGTTAGGAGAGTGTGTTCCCCTGATTGTTTAATATACGCGGGACATGTTAGCAGGTGAACAGTATAAGTGAGGAGAGTGTGTTCCCCTGATGGTTTAACACGCACGGGACGTGTCACCAGGTGAAGAGTATAAGTGAGGAGAGTGTGTTCCCCTGATGGTTTAATATACACAGGACATGATACCAGGTGAACAGTATAAGTGAGGAGAGTGAGTTCCCCTGATGGTTTAAACAAACAGGACATGTCACCAGGTGAACAGTATAAGTGAGGAGAGTGTGATCCCCTGATGGTTTAATATACACGAGACATGTTACCAGGTGAAAAGTATAAGTTAGGAGAGTGTGTTCCCCTGATTGTTTAATATACGCGGGACATGTTAGCAGGTGAACAGTATAAGTGAGGAGAGTGTGTTCCCCTGATGGTTTAACACGCACGGGACGTGTCACCAGGTGAAGAGTATAAGTGAGGAGAGTGTGTTCCCCTGATGGTTTAATATACATGGGACATGTTACCAGGTGAACAGTATAAGAGAAGAGAGCCTGTTCCCCTGATTGCTTAACATACGTGGGACATGTTACAAGGTGACGAGTATAAGTGAGGAGAGTGTGTTCCCCTCATTGTTTAATATACACGGGACATGTTACCAGGTGAACAGTATAAGTGAGGAAAGTGTGTTCCCCTGATGGTTTAATATACACGGGACATGTTACCAGGTGAACAGTATAAGTGAGGAGAATGTATTCCCCTGATGGTGTAATATACACGGGACCTATTACCAGGTGAACAGAATAAGTGAGGAGAGGGCTTTCCCCTGATGGTTTAATATACACGGGACATGTTACCAGGTGAACAGTATAAGTGAGGAGAATGTGTTCCCCTGATGGTTTAATATACATGGGACATGTTACCAGGTGAACAGTATAAGTGAGGAGAGTGTGTTCCCCTGATGGTTTAACATGCACGGGACATGTTTCCAGGTCAACAGTATCAGTGAGAAGAGTGTGTTCCCCTGATGGTTTACTATACACAGGACATGATACCAGGTGAACAGTATAAGTGAGGAGAGTGTGTTCCCCTGATTGTTTAATACACACGGGACATGTTGCCAGGTGAAGAGTATAAGTGAAGAGAGTGTGTTCCCCTCATGGTTTAATATACACGGGACATGTTACCAGGTGAACAGTATAAGTGAGGAGAGTGCTTTCCCCTGATTGTTTAATAGACACGGGACATGTTGCCAGGTGAAGAGTATAAGTGAAGAGAGTGTGTTCCCCTCATGGTTTAATATACACGGGACATGTTACCAGGTGAACAGTATAAGTGAGGAGAGTGTGTTCCCCTGATGGTTTACTATACACAGGACATGATACCAGGTGAACAGTACAAGTGAGGAGAGTGTGTTCCCCTGATGGTTAAATATACACGGGACATGTTACCAGGTGAACAGTATAAGTGAGGAGAGTGCTTTCCCCTGATGGTTTAATAAACCCGGGACATGTTACCAGGTGAACAGCAAAAGTGAGGAGAGTGTGTTCCCCTGATGGTATAATATACACGGGACATGTTACCAGGTGAACAGTATAAGTGAGGAGAGGGCTTACCCATGATGGTTTAATATGCACGGGACATGTTACCAGGTGAACAGTATAAGTGAGGAGAGTGTGTTCCCCTGATGGTATAATATGCACGGGACATGTTACCAGGTGAACAGTATAAGTGAGGAGAGTGTGTTCCCCTGATGGTATAATATACACGGGACATGTTACCAGGTGAACAGTATAAGTGATGAGAGTGCTTTCCCCTGATGTTTTAATATACACGGGACATGTTACCAGGTGAACAGTATAAGTGAGGACAGTGTGTTCCCCTGATGGTATAATAAACATGGGACATGTTACCAGTTGAACAGTATAAGTGAGGAGAGGGCTTTCCCCTGATGGTTTAATATATATGGGACATGTTACCAGGTGAACAGTATAAGTGAGGATACTGTATTCCCCTGATGGTTCAATATACACGGGACATGTTAGCTGGTGAACAGTATAAGTGAGGAGAGGGTTTCCCCTGATGGTTTAATATATACGGGACATGTTACCAGTTGAACAGTATCAGTGAGGAGAGGGCTTTCCCCTGATGGTTTAATATATACGGGACATGTTACCAGTTGAACAGTATAAGTGAGGAGAGGGCTTTCCCCTGATGGTTTAATAAAAACGGGACATGTTACCAGGTGAACAGTATAAGTGAGGATACTGTATTCCCCTGATGGTTCAATATATACGGGACATGTTACCAGGTGAACAGTATAAGTGAGGAGAGTGTGTTCCCCAGATGGTTTAATATACACGGGACATGTTACCAGGTGAACAGTATAAGTGAGGAGAGTGTGTTCCCCTGATGGTATAATATACACGGGACTTATTACCAGGTGAACAGAGTAAGTGAGGAGAGGGCTTTCCCCTGATGGTTTAATATACACGGGACTTATTACCAGGTGAACAGAGTAATTGAGGAGAGGGCTTTCCCCTGATGGTTTAATATAGACGGGACATGTTACCAGGTGAACAGTATAAGTGAGGAGAGTGTGTTCCCCTGATGGTTTAATATACATGGGACATGTTACCAGGTGAACAGTATAAGTGAGGAGAGTGTGTTCCCCTGATGGTTTAACATGCACGGGACATGTTACCAGGTCAACAGTCTCAGTGAGGAGAGTGTGTTCCCCTGATGGTTTAATATACATGGGACATGTTACCAGGTGAACAGTAAAAGTGAGGAGAGTGTGTTCCCCTGATGTTTTAACATGCACGGGACATGTTACCAGGTCAACAGTATAAGTGAGGAGAGTGTGATCCCCTGATAGTTTAATACAAACAGGACATGTTACCAGGTGAACAGTATAAGTGAGGAGAGTCTGTTCCCCTGATTGTTTAATATAACCGGGACATGCCATCAGGTGAACAGTATAAGTGAGGTGAGTGTGTTCCCCTGATGGTTTAATATACACAGGACATGATACCAGGTGAACAGCAAAAGTGAGGAGAGTGTGTTCCGCTGATGGTTTAATATACACGGGACATGTTACCAGCTGAACAGTATAAGTGAGGAGAGTGCTTTCCCCTGATGGTTGAATAAACACGGGACATGTTACCAGGTGAACAGCAAAAGTGAGGAGAGTGTGTTCCCCTGATGGTATAATATACACGGGACATGTTACCAGGTGAAGAGTATAAGTGAGGAGAGGGCTTCCCCATGATGTTTTAATATGCACGGGACATGTTACCAGGTGAACAGTATAAGTGAGGAGAGGGCTTACCCATGATGTTTTAATATTCACGGGACTTGTTACCAGGTGAACAGTATAAGTGAGGAGAGTGTGTTCCCCTGATGGTATAATATACACGTGACATGTTACCAGGTGAACAGTATAAGTGATGAGAGTGCTCTCCCCTGATGTTTTAATATACACGGGACATGTTACCAGGTGAACAGTATAAGTGAGGACAGTGTGTTCCCCTGATGGTATAATAAACATGGGACATGTTACCAGTTGAACAGTATAAGTGAGGAGAGGGCTTTCCCCTGATGGTTTAATATATATGGGACATGTTACCAGGTGAACAGTATAAGTGAGGATACTGTATTCCCCTGATGGTTCAATATACACGGGACATGTTAGCTGGTGAACAGTATAAGTGAGGAGAGGGTTTCCCCTGATGGTTTAATATATACGGGACATGTTACCAGTTGAACAGTATCAGTGAGGAGAGGGCTTTCCCCTGATGGTTTAATATATACG
Source organism: Heterodontus francisci (assembly GCF_036365525.1). Taxonomy (NCBI): domain Eukaryota; kingdom Metazoa; phylum Chordata; class Chondrichthyes; order Heterodontiformes; family Heterodontidae; genus Heterodontus; species Heterodontus francisci. Next base: position 4,433,764 of record NW_027142345.1, read on the forward strand.
GGACATGTTACCAGTTGAACAGTATAAGTGAGGAGAGGGCTTTCCCCTGATGGTTTAATAAAAACGGGACATGTTACCAGGTGAACAGTATAAGTGAGGATACTGTATTCCCCTGATGGTTCAATATATACGGGACATGTTACCAGGTGAACAGTATAAGTGAGGAGAGTGTGTTCCCCTGATTGTTAAAAATACACGGGACATGTTACCAGGTGAACAGTATAAGTGAGGAGAGTGTGTTGCCCAGATGGTTTAATATACACGGGACATGTTACCAGGTGAACAGTATAAGTGAGGAGAGTGTGTTCCCCTGATGGTATAATATACACGGGACTTATTACCAGGTGAACAGAGTAAGTGAGGAGAGGGCTTTCCCCTGATGGTTTAATATACACGGGACTTATTACCAGGTGAACAGAGTAATTGAGGAGAGGGCTTTCCCCTGATGGTTTAATATAGACGGGACATGTTACCAGGTGAACAGTATAAGTGAGGAGAGTGTGTTCCCCTGATGGTTTAATATACATGGGACATGTTACCAGGTGAACAGTATAAGTGAGGAGAGTGTGTTCCCCTGATGGTTTAACATGCACGGGACATGTTACCAGGTCAACAGTCTCAGTGAGGAGAGTGTGTTCCCCTGATGGTTTAATATACATGGGACATGTTACCAGGTGAACAGTAAAAGTGAGGAGAGTGTGTTCCCCTGATGTTTTAACATGCACGGGACATGTTACCAGGTCAACAGTATAAGTGAGGAGAGTGTGATCCCCTGATGGTTTAATACAAACAGGACATGTTACCAGGTGAACAGTATAAGTGAGGAGAGTCTGTTCCCCTGATTGTTTAATATAACCGGGACATGCCATCAGGTGAACAGTATAAGTGAGGTGAGTGTGTTCCCCTGATGGTTTAATATACACAGGACATGATACCAGGTGAACAGCAAAAGTGAGGAGAGTGTGTTCCGCTGATGGTTTAATATACACGGGACATGTTACCAGCTGAACAGTATAAGTGAGGAGAGTGCTTTCCCCTGATGGTTGAATAAACACGGGACATATTACCAGGTGAACAGCAAAAGTGAGGAGAGTGTGTTCCCCTGATGGTATAATATACACGGGACATGTTACCAGGTGAAGAGTATAAGTGAGGAGAGGGCTTCCCCATGATCTTTTAATATGCACGGGACATGTTACCAGGTGAACAGTATAAGTGAGGAGAGGGCTTACCCATGATGTTTTAATATTCACGGGACTTGTTACCAGGTGAACAGTATAAGTGAGGAGAGTGAGTTCCCCTGATGGTTTAATATACACGGGACATGTTACCAGGAGAACAGTATAAGTGATGAGAGTGCTTTCCCCTGATGTTTTAATATACACGGGACATGTTACCAGGTGAACAGTATAAGTGAGGACAGTGTGTTCCCCTGATGGTATAATAAACATGGGACATGTTACCAGCAGAACAGTATAAGTGAGGAGAGTGTATTCCCCTGATGTTTTAAAAAACAAGGGACATGTTACCAGGTGAACAGTATAAGTGAGTGTAATGTGTTCCCCTGATGGTTTAATATATACGGGACATGTTACCAGGTGAACACTATAAGTGAGGAGAGGGCTTTCCCCTGATGGTTTAATATACACGGGACATTTTAGCAGGTGAACAGTATAAGTGAGGAGAGTGTGTTCCCCTGATGGTATAATCTACACGGGACATGTTACCAGCTGACCAGTGTAAGTGAGGAGAGGGCTTTCCCCTGATGGTTTAATATACACGGGACATTTTAGCAGGTGAACAGTATAAGTGAGAAGAGTGTGTTCCCCTGATGGTTTAATTTACACGGGACATTTTAGCAGGTGAACAGTATAAGTGAGGAGAGTGTGTTCCCCTGATGACTTAATATACACGGGACATGTTAGCAGGTGAACAGTATAAGTGAGGAGAATGTGTTCCCCTGAAGGTTTAATATACACGGGACATGTTAGCAGGTGAACAGCATAAGTGAGGAGAATGTGTTCCCCTGATGGTTTAATATACACGGGACATGTTACCAGGTGAACAGTATAAGTGAGGAGACTGTTTTCCCCTGATGGTTTAATATACACAAGACATGTTACCAGGTGAAGAGTTGAAGTGAGGAGAGTGTGTTCCCCAGATGGTCTAATATACATGGGACATGTTACCAGGTGAACAGTATAAGAGAAGAGAGCCTGTTCCCCTGATTGCTTAATATACGTGGGACATGTTACAAGGTGACGAGTATAAGTGAGGAGAGTGTGTTCCCCTCATTGTTTAATATACACGGGACATGTTAGCAGGTGAACAGTATCAGTGAGGAGAATGTGTTCCCCTGATGGTTTAATATACACGGGACATGTTGCCAGTTGAACAGTATAATTGAGGAGAGTGTGTTCCCCTGATTGTTAAAAATACACGGGACATGTTACCAGGTGAACAGTATAAGTGAGGACAGTGTATTCCCCAGATGGTTTAATATACATGGGACATGTTACAAGGTGAACAGTATAAGTGAGAAGAGTGTGTTCCCCTGATGGTTTAATATGCACTGGACTTATTACCAGGTGAACAGAATAAGTGAGGAGAGGGCTTACCCATGATGGTTTAATATGCACGGGACATGTTACCAGGTGAACAGTATAAGTGAGGAGAGTGTGTTCCCCTGATGGTATAATATGCACGGGACATGTTGCCAGGTGAACAGTATAAGTGAGGAGAGTGTGTTCCCCTGATGGTATAATATACACGGGACATGTTACCAGGTGAACAGTATAAGTGATGAGAGTGCTTTCCCCTGATGTTTTAATATACACGGGACATGTTACCAGGTGAACAGTATAAGTGAGGACAGTGTGTTCCCCTGATGGTATAATAAACATGGGACATGTTACCAGTTGAACAGTATAAGTGAGGAGAGGGCTTTCCCCTGATGGTTTAATATATACGGGACATGTTACCAGGTGAACAGTATAAGTGAGGATTCTGTATTCCCCTGATGGTTCAATATACACGGGACATGTTAGCTGGTGAACAGTATAAATGAGGAGAGTGTGTTCCCCTGATGGTTTAATATACACGGGACATGTTACCAGGTGAACAGTATAAGTGATGAGACTGTATTCCCCTGATGATTCAATATACACGGGACATGTTACCAGGTGAACAGTATAAGTGAGGAGAGTGTGTTCCCCTGATGGTTTAATATATACGGGACATGTTACCAGTTGAACAGTATAAGTGAGGAGAGGGCTTTCCCCTGATGGTTTAATATACACGGGACATGTTACCAGGTGAACAGTATAAGTGAGGAGAGTGTGTTCCCCTGATGTTTTAATATACACGGGACATGTTACCAGGTGAACAGTATAAGTGAGGAGAGTGTGTTCCCCTGATTGTTTAATACACACGGGACATGTTACCAGGTAAACAGTGTAAGTGAGGAGAGCGAGTTCCCCTGATGGTTTAAACAAACAGGACATGTCAACAGGTGAACAGTATAAGTGTCGAGAGTGTGTTCCCCTGATGGTTTAATATACACAGGACATGATACCAGGTGAACAGTATAAGTGAGGAGAGTGAGTTCCCCTGATGGTTTAAACAAACAGGACATGTCATCAGGTGAACAGTATAAGCGAGGAGAGTGTGTTGCCCTGATGGTTTAATACACACGGGACATGTTACCAGGTGAAAAGTATAATTGAGGCGAGTGTGTTCCCCTGATGGTTTAATATACACGGGACATGTTACCAGGTGAACAGTATAAGTGAGGAGTGTGTGTTCCCCTGATTGTTTAATATACACGGGACATGTTACCAGGTGAACAGTATAAGTGAGGAGAGTGTGTTCCCCTGATTGTTTAATACTCACGGGACATGTTACCAGGTGAACAGGATAAGTGAGGAGAGTGTGTTCCCCTGATGGTGTAACATGCACGGGACATGTTACCAGGTGAACAGTATAAGTGAGGAGAGTGTGTTCGCCTGATTGTTTAATATACCCGGGACATGTTACCAGGTGAAGAGTAGAATTGAGGAGATTGTGTTCCCCTGATGATTTAATGCACACAGGACATGTTACCAGGTGAACAGTATAAGTGAGGAGAGTGTGTTCCACTGATGGTTTAATGCACACGGGACATGTTACCAGGTGAACAGTATAAGTGAGGAGAGTGCTTTCCCCTGATGGTTTAATATTCACGGGACATGTTACCAGGTGAACAGTATAAGTGAGGAGAGTGTGTTCCCCTGATGGTTAAATATACACGGGACATGTTACCAGGTGAACAGTATAAGTGAGGAGAGTGTGTTCCCCTGATGGTTTAACACGCACGGGACATGTTACCAGGTGAACATTATAAGTGAGGAGAGTGAGTTCCCCTGATTGTTTAATACACACAGGACATGTTACCAGGTGAACAGTATAAGTGAGGAGATTGTGTTCCCCTGACGGTTTAATATACACACGGGACATGTCACCACGTGAACATTATAAGTGAGGAGAGTGTGTTCCCCTGATGGTTTAATATACACGGGACATGTTACCAGGTGAACAGTATAAGTGAGGAGAGTGTGTTCCCCTGACGATTTAATATGCATGGGACATGTCACCAGGTGAACAGTATATGTGAGGAGAGTGTGTTCCCCTGATGGTTTAACAAGCACGGGACATGTTACCAGGAGAACAGTATAAGTGAGGAGAGTGTGTTCCCCTGATGGTTTAACACGCACGGGACATGTTACCAGGAGAATAGTATAAGTGAGTAGAGTGTGTTCCGCTGATGGTTTAATACACACGGGACATGTCACCAGGTGAACAGTATAAGTGAGGAGAGTGTGTTCCCCTGATGGTTTAACACGCACGGGACTTGTTACCAGGTGAACAGTATAAGTGAGGAGAGTGTGTTCCACTGATGTTTTAATATACCCGGGACATGTCAGCAGGTGAACAGTATAATTGAGGAGAGTTTGTTCCTCTGATGGTTTATTATACACGGGACATGTTACCGGATGAACAGTTTAAGTGAGGAGAGTGTGTTCACCTGATGGGTTAATACAGACGGGACATGTCACCAGGTGAACAGTATAAGTGAGGAGACTGTGTTCCCCTGATGGTTTAATACTGACGGGACATGTTACCAGGTGAACAGTATAAGTGAGGAGAGTGTGTTCACCTGATGGATTAATACAGACGGGACATGTCACCAGGTGAACAGTATAAGTGAGGAGAGTGCTTTCCCCTGATGGTTTTATATACACGGGACATGTTACCAGGTGAACAGTATAAGTGAGGAGAGTGTGGTCCCCTGATGTTTTAATATACCCGGGACATGTCAGCAGGTGAACAGTATAATTGAGAAGAGTGTCTTCCCCTGATTGTTTAATACACACGGGACATGTTACCAGGTGAACTATAGAAGTGAGGAGAGTGTGTTCCCCTGATGGTTTCATATACACGGGACATGTTACCAGGAGAACAGTATAAGTGAGGAGAGTGTGCTCCCTTGATGGTTTAATATAAACGGGACATGTTACCAGGTGAACAGTATAAGTGAGGAGAGTGTGTTCCCCTGATTGTTTAATACACACGGGACATGTTACCAGGTGAACAGTAGAAGTGAGGAGAGTGTGTTCCCCTGATGGTTTCATATACACGGGACATGTTACCAGGAGAACAGTATAAGTGAGGAGAGTGTGTTCCCCTGATGGTTTCATATACACGGGACATGTTACCAGGAGAACAGTATAAGTGAGGGGAGTGCTTTCCCCTGATGGTTTAATATTCACGGGACATGTTACCAGGTGAACAGTATAAGTGAGGAGAGTGTGTTCCCCTGATGGTTTAATATACATGGGACATGTTACGAGGAGAACAGTATAAGTGAGGAGAGTGTGTTCCCCTGATTGTTTAATATACACGGGACATGTTACCAGGTGAACAGTATAAGTGAGGAGAGAGTGTTCCCCTGATTGTTTAATACTCACGGGACATGTTACCAGGTGAACAGTATCAGTGAGGAGAGAGTGTTCCCCTGATGGTTTAACACTCACGGGACATGTTACCAGGTGAACAGTATAATTGAGGAGAGTGTGTTCCCCTGATTGTTTAATACTCACGGGACATGTTACCAGGTGAACAGTATCAGTGAGGAGAGAGTGTTCCCCTGATGGTTTAACACTCACGGGACATGTCACCAGGTGAACAGAATAAGTGAGGAGAGTGTGTTCCCCTGATGGTTTAATATACACGGGACATGTTCCCAGGTGAACAGTATAAATGATGAGTGTGTGTTCCCCTGATTGTTTAATACTCACGGGACATGTTACCAGTTGAACAGTATAAGTGAGGAGAGTGTGTTCCCCTGATGGTTTAACACGCACGGGACATGTTACCAGGTGAACAGTATAAGTGAGGAGAGAGTGTTCCCCTGATTGTTTAATACACACGGGACATATTACCAGGTGAACAGTATAAGTGAGGAGAGTGTGTTCCCCTGATTGTTTAATACTCACGGGACATGTTACAAGGTGAACAGTATAAGTGAGGAGAGTGTGTTCCCCCGATGGTTTAACACACACGGGGCATGTTACCAGGTGAACAGTGTAAGTGAGGAGAGTGTTTTCCCCTGATTGTTTAATATACCCGGGACATGTCACCAGGTGAACAGTGTAAGTGAGGTGAGAGTGTTCCTCTGATGTTTTAATGCACACGGGACATGTTACCAGGTGAACAGTATAAGTGAGGAAAGTGTGTTCCCCTGATGGTTTAATATACACGCGACATGTTACCAGGTGAACAGTATAATTGAGGAGAGTGTGTTCCCCTGATTGTTTAATACTCACGGGACATGTTACCAGGTGAACAGGATAAGTGAGGAGAGTGTGTTCCCCTGATGGTGTAACATGCACGGGACATGTTACCAGGTGAACAGTATAAGTGAGGAGAGTGTGTTCGCCTGATTGTTTAATATACCCGGGACATGTTACCAGGTGAAGAGTAGAATTGAGGAGATTGTGTTCCCCTGATGATTTAATGCACACAGGACATGTTACCAGGTGAACAGTATAAGTGAGGAGAGTGTGTTCCACTGATGGTTTAATGCACACGGGACATGTTACCAGGTGAACCGTATAAGTGAGGAGAGTGCTTTCCCCTGATGGTTTAATATTCACGGGACATGTTACCAGGTGAACAGTATAAGTGAGGAGAGTGTGTTCCCCTGATGGTTAAATATACACGGGACATGTTACCAGGTGAACAGTATAAGTGAGGAGAGTGAGTTCCCCTGATTGTTTAATACACACAGGACATGTTACCAGGTGAACAGTATAAGTGAGGAGATTGTGTTCCCCTGACGGTTTAATATACACACGGGACATGTCACCACGTGAACATTATAAGTGAGGAGAGTGTGTTCCCCTGATGGTTTAATATACACGGGACATGTTACCAGGTGAACAGTATAAGTGAGGAGAGTGTGTTCCCCTGACGATTTAATATGCATGGGACATGTCACCAGGTGAACAGTATATGTGAGGAGAGTGTGTTCCCCTGATGGTTTAACAAGCACGGGACATGTTACCAGGAGAACAGTATAAGTGAGGAGAGTGTGTTCCCCTGATGGTTTAACACGCACGGGACATGTTACCAGGTGAACAGTATAAGTGAGGAGAGTGTGTTCCCCTGATGGTTTAACACGCACGGGACTTGTTACCAGGTGAACAGTATAAGTGAGGAGAGTGTGTTCCACTGATGTTTTAATATACCCGGGACATGTCAGCAGGTGAACAGTATAATTGAGGAGAGTGTGTTCCTCTGATGGTTTATTATACACGGGACATGTTACCGGATGAACAGTTTAAGTGAGGAGAGTGTGTTCACCTGATGGGTTAATACAGACGGGACATGGCACCAGGTGAACAGTATAAGTGAGGAGACTGTGTTCCCCTGATGGTTTAATACTGACGGGACATGTTACCAGGTGAACAGTATAAGTGAGGAGAGTGTGTTCACCTGATGGATTAATACAGACGGGACATGTCACCAGGTGAACAGTATAAGTGAGGAGAGTGTGTTCCCCTGATGGTTTCATATACACGGGACATGTTACCAGGAGAACAGTATAAGTGAGGGGAGTGCTTTCCCCTGATGGTTTAATATTCACGGGACATGTTACCAGGTGAACAGTAAAAGTGAGGAGAGTGTGTTCCCCTGATTGTTTAATATACACGGGACATGTTACCAGGTGAACAGTATAAGTGAGGAGAGAGTGTTCCCCTGATTGTTTAATACTCACGGGACATGTTACCAGGTGAACAGTATCAGTGAGGAGAGAGTGTTCCCCTGATGGTTTAACACTCACGGGACATGTTACCAGGTGAACAGTATAATTGAGGAGAGTGTGTTCCCCTGATTGTTTAATACTCACGGGACATGTTACCAGGTGAACAGTATCAGTGAGGAGAGAGTGTTCCCCTGATGGTTTAACACTCACGGGACATGTCACCAGGTGAACAGAATAAGTGAGGAGAGTGTGTTCCCCTGATGGTTTAATATACACGGGACATGTTCCCAGGTGAACAGTATAAATGATGAGTGTGTGCTCCCCTGATTGTTTAATACTCACGGGACATGTTACCAGTTGAACAGTATAAGTGAGGAGAGTGTGTTCCCCTGATGGTTTAACAAGCACGGGACATGTTACCAGGTGAACAGTATAAGTGAGGAGAGAGTGTTCCCCTGATTGTTTAATACACACGGGACATATTACCAGGTGAACAGTATAAGTGAGGAGAGTGTGTTCCCCTGATTGTTTAATACTCACGGGACATGTTACCAGGTGAACAGTATAAGTGAGGAGAGTGTGTTCCTCTGATGTTTTAAAGCACACGGGACATATTACCAGGTGAACAGTATAAGTGAGGAGAGAGTGTTCCCCTGATTGTTTAATACTCACGGGACATGTCACCAGGTGAACAGTGTAAGTGAGGTGAGAGTGTTCCTCTGATGATTTAATGCACACGGGACATGTTACCAGGTGAACAGTATAAGTGAGGAGAGTGTGTTCCCCTGATGGTTTAATATACACGCGACATGTTACCAGGTGAACAGTATAATTGAGGAGAGTGTCATCCCCTGATTGTTTAATATACACGGGACATGTCACCAGGTGAACAGTATAAGTGAGGAGAGTGTGTTCCCCTGATGGTTTCATATACACGGGACATGTTACCAGGAGAACAGTATAAGTGAGGGGATTGCTTTCCCCTGATGGTTCAATACACACGGGACATGTTACCAGGTGAACAGCATAAGTGAGGAGAGTGTCTTCCCCTGATGGTTTAATGCACACGGGACATGTTACCAGGTGAACAGTATAAGTGAGGAGAGTGTGTTCCCCTGATTGTTCAATACACACGGGACATGTTACCAGTTGAACAGATAAGTGAGGAGAGTGTGTTCCCCTGATGGTTTAATGCACACGGGACATGTTACCAGTTGAACATATAAGTGAGGAGAGTGTGTTCCCCTGAGGGTTTAATGCACACGGGACATGTTACCAGGTGAACAGTATAAGTGAGGAGAGTGTGTTCCCCTGATTGTTTAATATACATGGGACATGTTACCAGCTGAACAGTATAAGTGAGGAGAGTGTGTTCCCCTGATTGTTTAATGCTCACGGGACATGTTATCAGGTGAACGGTATAAGTGAGGAGAGTGTGTTCCCCTGATTGTTTAATGCACACGGGACATGTTACCAGCTGAACAGTATAAGTGAGGAGAGTGTGTTCCCCTGATGGTTTCATATACACGGGACATGATACCAGGTGAACAGTATAAGTGAGGAGAGTGTGTTCCCCTGATGGTTTAATATACACGGGACATGTTACCAGGAGAACAGTATAAGTGAGGGGATTGCTTTCCCCTGATGGTTTAATATTCACGGGACATGATACCAGGTGAACGGTATAAGTGAGGAGAGTGTGTTCCCCTGATGGTTTAATATACATGGGACATGTTACCAGGTGAACAGTATAAGTGAGCAGAATGATTTCCCCTGATGGTTAAATATGCAAAGGACATGTTACCTGGTGAACAGTATAAGTGAGGAGAGTGTGTTCCCCTGATTGTTTAATACACACGGGACATGTCACCAGGTGAACAGTATAAGTGAGCAGAATGATTTCCCCTGATGGTTAAATATGCAAAGGACATGTTGCCAGGTGAACAGTATAAGTGAGGAGAGTGTGTTCCCCTGATGGTTTAAAACTGACGGGACATGTTACCAGAAGAACAGTATAAGTGAGGAGAGTGTGTTCCTCTGATGGTTTAATATACACAGGACATGTTACCAGGTGAACAGTATAAGTGAGGAGAGTGTGTTCCCCTGATGGTTTAATATACACGGGACATGTTACCAGATCAACAGTATAAGTGAGGAGAGTGTGTTCCCCTGATGGGTTAATAGAGACGGGACATGTCACCAGGTGAACAGTATAAGTGAGGAGAGTGTGTTCCCCTGATTGTTTAATAGTCACGGGACATGTTACCAGGTGAAAAGTATAAGTGAGGAGAGTGTGTTCCCCTGATGGTTTAACACGCACGGGACATGTTACCAGTTGAACAGTATAAGTGAGGAGAGTGTGTTCCCCTGATGGGTTAATAGAGACGGGACATGTTACCAGGTGAACAGTATAAGTGAGGAGAGTGTGTTCCCCTGATTGTTTAATAGTCACGGGACATGTTACCAGGTGAACAGTATAAGTGAGGAGAGTGTGTTCCCCTGATGGTTTAACACGCACGGGACATGTTACCAGGTGAACAGTATAAGTGAGGAGAGTGTGTTCCCCTGATGGTTTAATAGACACGGGACATGTTACATGGTGAACAGTATAAGTGAGGAGAGTCTGTTCCCCTGATTGTTTAATACTGACGGGACATGTTACCAGGTGAACAGTATAAGTGAGGAGAGTGTGATCCCCTGATTCTTTAATACACACGGGACATGTCACCAGGTGAACAGTATAAGTGAGGAGACTGTGTTCCCCTGATTGTTTAATACTGACGGGACATGTCACCAGGTGAACAGTAAAAGTGAGGAGAGTGTGTTCCTCTGATTGTTTAATATACACGGGACATGTTACCAGGTGAACAGTATAAGTGAGGAGAGTGTGATCCCCTGATTGTTTAATACTGACGGGACATGTTACCAGGTGAACAGTATAACTGAGCAGAGCGTGATCCCCTGATGGTTTAATATACACAGGACATGTTACCAGGTGAACAGTATAAGTGAGGAGAGTGTGTTCCCCTGATTGTTTATTATACATGGGACATGATACCAGGTGAACAGTATAAGTGAGGAGAGTGTGTTCCCCTGATTGTTTAATACACACGGGACATGTTATCAGGTGAACGGTGTAAGTGAGGAGAGTGTGTTCCCCTGATTGTTTAATATTCACGGGACATGATACCAGGTGACAGTATAAGTGAGGAGAGTGTGTTCCCCTGATTGTTTAATATACACGGGACATGTTACCAGGTGAACCATATAAGTGAGGAGTGTGTGTTCCCCTGATTGTTTAATACAAACTGGACATGTTACCAGGTGAACAGTATAAGTGAGGAGAATGTGTTCCCCTGATGGTTTAATATACACTGGACATATTATCTGGTGAACACTTTAAGTGAGGAGAGTGTTTTCCCCTGATTGTTTAATACTCACGGGACATGTTACCAGGTGAACAGTATAAGTGAGGAGAGTGTGTTCCCCTGATGGTTTAACACGCACGGGACATGTCACCAGGTGAACAGTATAACTGAGGAGAGTGTGTTCCCCTGATGGTTTAAGATACACAGGACATGTTACCAGGTGAACAGTATAAGTGAGGCGAATGTGTTCCCCTGATTGTTTAATACACACGGAACATGTCACCGGGTAAAAAGTATAAGTGAGGAGAGTGTGTTCCCCTGATTGTTTAATACACACGGGACATGTCACCAGGTGAACAGTATAAGTGAGGAGAGTGTGTTCCCCTGATGGTTTAAAACTGACGGGACATGTTACCAGAAGAACAGTATAAGTGAGGAGAGTGTGTTCCTCTGATGGTTTAATGCACACAGGACATGTTACCAGCTGAACAGTATAAGTGAGGAGAGTGTGTTCCCCTGATGGTTTAATATACACGGGACATGTTACCAGGTGAACAGTATAAGTGAGGAGAGTGTGTTCCCCTGATGGTTTAATATACACGGGACATGTTACCAGGTGAAAAGTATAAGTGAGGAGAGTGTGTTCCGCTGATGGTTTAATATACACGGGACATGTTACCAGATCAACAGTATAAGTGAGGAGAGTGTGTTCCCCTGATGGGTTAATAGAGACGGGACATGTCACCAGGTGAACAGTATAAGTGAGGAGAGTGTGTTCCCCTGATTGTTTAATACTCACGGGACATGTTACCAGGTGAACAGTATAAGTGAGGAGAGTGTGTTCCCCTGATGGTTTAATATACACGGGACATGTTACCAGGTGAACAGTATAAGTGAGGAAAGAGTGTTCCCCTGATGGTTCAATATACACGGGACATGTTACCAGGTGAACAGTATAAGTGAGGAGCGTGTGTTCCCCTGATGGTTTAATATAAACTGGACATGTTACCAGATCAAAAGTATAAGTGAGGAGAGTGTGTTCCCCTGATGGGTTAATAGAGACGGGACATGTCACCAGGTGAACAGTATAAGTGAGGAGAGTGTGTTCCCCTGATTGTTTAATACTCACGGGACATGTTACCAGGTGAACAGTATAAGTGAGGAGAGTGTGTTCCCCTGATGGTTTAACACGCACGGGACATGTTACCAGGTGAACAGTATAAGTGAGGAGAGTGTGTTCCCCTGATGTTTTAATATACCCGGTTAATGTCAGCAGGTGAACAGTATAATTGAGGAGAGTGTGTTCCCCTGATTGTTTAATACTGACGGGACATGTTACCAGGTGAACAGTATAAGTGAGGAGAGTGTGTTCCCCTGATGGTTTAATAGACACGGGACATGTTACCAGGTGAACAGTAAAAGTGAGGAGAGTGTGTTCCCCTGATTGTTTAATACTGACGGGACATGTCACCAGGTGAACAGTAAAAGTGAGGAGAGTGTGTTCCCCTGATTGTTTAATACTGACGGGACATGTTACCAGGTGAACAGTATAAGTGAGGAGAGTGTGTTCCCCTGATTGTTTAATACTGATGGGACATGTTACCAGGTGATCAGTTTAAGTGAGGAGAGTGTGTTCCCCTGATGGTTTAATAGACACGGGACATGTTACCAGGTGGACAGTATAAGTGAGGAGAGTGTGATCCCCTGATTGTTTAATACACACGGGACATGTCACCAGGTGAACAGTATAAGTGAGGAGAGTGTGTTCCCCTGATTGTTAAATACTGACGGGACATGTTACCAGGTGAACAGTATAAGTGAGGAGAATGTATTCCCCTCATGGTTTAATATACACTGGACATATTATCTGGTGAACAGTAGAAGTGAGGAGAGTGTTTTCCCCTGATTGTTTAATACTCACAGGACATGTTACCAGGTGAACAGTATAAGTGAGGAGAGTGTGTTCCCCTGATGGTTTAACACGCACGGAACATGTCACCAGGTGAACAGTATAACTGAGGAGAGTGTGTTCCCCTGATGGTTTAATATACACAGGACATGTTACCAGGTGAACAGTATAAGTGAGGAGAATGTGTTCCCCTGATGGTTTAATATACACTGGACATATTATCTGGTGAACAGTATAAGTGAGGAGAGTGTTTTCCCCTGATTGTTTAATACTCACGGGACATGTTACCAGGTGAACAGTATAAGTGAGGAGAGTGTGTTCCCCTGATGGTTTAACACGCACGGGACATGTCACCAGGTGAACAGTATAACTGAGCAGAGTGTGTACCCTGATGGTTTAATATACACAGGACATGTTACCAGGTGAACAGTATAAGTGAGGAGAGTGTGTTCCCCTGATTGATTATTATACATGGGACATGTTACCAGGTGAACAGTAGAAGTGAGGAGAGTGTGTTCCCCTGATTGTTTAATACACACGGGACATGTTATCAGGTGAACGGTGTAAGTGAGGAGAGTGTGTTCCCCTGATTGTTTAATGCTCACGGGACATGTTACCAGCTGAACAGTATAAGTGAGGAGAGTGTGTTCCCCTGATGGTTTAATATTCACGGGACATGATACCAGGTGAACAGTATAAGTGAGGAGAGTGTGTTCCCCTGATTGTTTAATATACACGGGACATGTTACCAGGTGAACAGTATAAATGAGGAGAGTGTGTTCCCCTGATGGTTTAATATACACACGGGACATGTTACCAGGTGAACAGTATAAGTGAGGAGAGTGTGTTCCCCTGATTGTTTAATACAAACTGGACATGTTACCAGGTGAACAGTATAAGTGAGGAGAATGTGTTCCCCTGATGGTTTAATATACACTGGACATATTATCTGGTGAACAGTTTAAGTGAGGAGAGTGTTTTCCCCTGATTGTTTAATACTCACGGGACATGTTACCAGGTGAACAGTATAAGTGAGGAGAGTGTGTTCCCCTGATGGTTTAATATACACGGGACATGTTACCAGGTGAACAGTATAATTGAGGAGAGTGTGTTCCCCTGATTGTTTAATACTGACGGGACATGTTACCAGGTGAACAGTATAAATGAGGAGAGTGTGTTCCCCTGATGGTTTAACACGCACGGGACATGTCACCAGGTGAACAGTATAACTGAGGAGAGTGTGTTCCCCTGATGGTTTAAGATACACAGGACATGTTACCAGGTGAACAGTATAAGTGAGGCGAATGTGTTCCCCTGATTGTTTAATACACACGGGACATGTCACCGGGTAAAAAGTATAAGTGAGGAGAGTGTGTTCCCCTGATTGTTTAATACACACGGGACATGTCACCAGGTGAACAGTATAAGTGAGGAGAGTGTGTTCCCCTGATGGTTTAAAACTGACGGGACATGTTACCAGAAGAACAGTATAAGTGAGGAGAGTGTGTTCCTCTGATGGTTTAATGCACACAGGACATGTTACCAGCTGAACAGTATAAGTGAGGAGAGTGTGTTCCCCTGATGGTTTAATATACACGGGACATGTTACCAGGTGAACAGTATAAGTGAGGAGAGTGTGTTCCCCTGATGGTTTAATATACACGGGACATGTTACCAGGTGAACAGTATAATTGAGGAGAGTGTGTTCCCCTGATTGTTTAATACTGACGGGACATGTTACCAGGTGAACAGTATAAGTGAGGAGAGTGTGTTCCCCTGATGGTTTAATAGACACGGGACATGTTACCAGGTGAACAGTAAAAGTGAGGAGAGTGTGTTCCCCTGATTGTTTAATACTGACGGGACATGTCACCAGGTGAACAGTAAAAGTGAGGAGAGTGTGTTCCCCTGATTGTTTAATACTGACGGGACATGTTACCAGGTGAACAGTATAAGTGAGGAGAGTGTGTTCCCCTGATTGTTTAATACTGATGGGACATGTTACCAGGTGAACAGTTTAAGTGAGGAGAGTGTGTTCCCCTGATGGTTTAATAGACACGGGACATGTTACCAGGTGAACAGTATAAGTGAGGAGAGTGTGATCCCCTGATTGTTTAATACACACGGGACATGTCACCAGGTGAACAGTATAAGTGAGGAGAGTGTGTTCCCCTGATTGTTAAATACTGACGGGACATGTTACCAGGTGAACAGTATAAGTGAGGAGAATGTATTCCCCTCATGGTTTAATATACACTGGACATATTATCTGGTGAACAGTAGAAGTGAGGAGAGTGTTTTCCCCTGATTGTTTAATACTCACAGGACATGTTACCAGGTGAACAGTATAAGTGAGGAGAGTGTGTTCCCCTGATGGTTTAACACGCACGGAACATGTCACCAGGTGAACAGTATAACTGAGGAGAGTGTGTTCCCCTGATGGTTTAATATACACAGGACATGTTACCAGGTGAACAGTATAAGTGAGGAGAATGTGTTCCCCTGATGGTTTAATATACACTGGACATATTATCTGGTGAACAGTATAAGTGAGGAGAGTGTTTTCCCCTGATTGTTTAATACTCACGGGACATGTTACCAGGTGAACAGTATAAGTGAGGAGAGTGTGTTCCCCTGATGGTTTAACACGCACGGGACATGTCACCAGGTGAACAGTATAACTGAGCAGAGTGTGTACCCTGATGGTTTAATATACACAGGACATGTTACCAGGTGAACAGTATAAGTGAGGAGAGTGTGTTCCCCTGATTGATTATTATACATGGGACATGTTACCAGGTGAACAGTAGAAGTGAGGAGAGTGTGTTCCCCTGATTGTTTAATACACAGGGGACATGTTATCAGGTGAACGGTGTAAGAGAGGAGAGTGTGTTCCCCTGATTGTTTAATGCTCACGGGACATGTCACCAGCTGAACAGTATAAGTGAGGAGAGTGTGTTCCCCTGATGGTTTAATATTCACGGGACATGATACCAGGTGAACAGTATAAGTGAGGAGAGTGTGTTCCCCTGATTGTTTAATATACACGGGACATGTTACCAGGTGAACAGTATAAGTGAGGAGAGTGTGTTCCCCTGATTGTTTAATACTGATGGGACATGTTACCAGGTGAACAGTTTAAGTGAGGAGAGTGTGTTCCCCTGATGGTTTAATAGACACGGGACATGTTACCAGGTGAACAGTATAAGTGAGGAGAGTGTGATCCCCTGATTGTTTAATACACACGGGACATGTCACCAGGTGAACAGTATAAGTGAGGAGAGTGTGTTCCCCTGATTGTTAAATACTGACGGGACATGTTACCAGGTGAACAGTATAAGTGAGGAGAATGTATTCCCCTCATGGTTTAATATACACTGGACATATTATCTGGTGAACAGTAGAAGTGAGGAGAGTGTTTTCCCCTGATTGTTTAATACTCACAGGACATGTTACCAGGTGAACAGTATAAGTGAGGAGAGTGTGTTCCCCTGATGGTTTAACACGCACGGAACATGTCACCAGGTGAACAGTATAACTGAGGAGAGTGTGTTCCCCTGATGGTTTAATATACACAGGACATGTTACCAGGTGAACAGTATAAGTGAGGAGAATGTGTTCCCCTGATGGTTTAATATACACTGGACATATTATCTGGTGAACAGTATAAGTGAGGAGAGTGTTTTCCCCTGATTGTTTAATACTCACGGGACATGTTACCAGGTGAACAGTATAAGTGAGGAGAGTGTGTTCCCCTGATGGTTTAACACGCACGGGACATGTCACCAGGTGAACAGTATAACTGAGCAGAGTGTGTACCCTGATGGTTTAATATACACAGGACATGTTACCAGGTGAACAGTATAAGTGAGGAGAGTGTGTTCCCCTGATTGATTATTATACATGGGACATGTTACCAGGTGAACAGTAGAAGTGAGGAGAGTGTGTTCCCCTGATTGTTTAATACACACGGGACATGTTATCAGGTGAACGGTGTAAGTGAGGAGAGTGTGTTCCCCTGATTGTTTAATGCTCACGGGACATGTCACCAGCTGAACAGTATAAGTGAGGAGAGTGTGTTCCCCTGATGGTTTAATATTCACGGGACATGATACCAGGTGAAAAGTATAAGTGAGGAGAGTGTGTTCCCCTGATTGTTTAATATACACGGGACATGTTACCAGGTGAACAGTATAAGTGAGGAGAGTGTGTTCCCCTGATGGTTTAATATACACACGGGACATGTTACCAGGTGAACAGTATAAGTGAGGAGAGTGTGTTCCCCTGATTGTTTAATACAAACTGGACATGTTACCAGGTGAACAGTATAAGTGAGGAGAATGTGTTCCCCTGATGGTTTAATATACACTGGACATATTATCTGGTGAACAGTTTAAGTGAGGAGAGTGTTTTCCCCTGATTGTTTAATACTCACGGGACATGTTACCAGGTGAACAGTATAAGTGAGGAGAGTGTGTTCCCCTGATGGTTTAACACGCACGGGACATGTCACCAGGTGAACAGTATAACCGAGGAGAGTGTGTTCCCCTGATGGTTTAAGATACACAGGACATGTTACCAGGTGAACAGTATAAGTGAGGCGAATGTGTTCCCCTGATTGTTTAATACACACGGGACATGTCACCGGGTAAAAAGTATAAGTGAGGAGAGTGTGTTCCCCTGATTGTTTAATACACACGGGACATGTCACCAGGTGAACAGTATAAGTGAGGAGAGTGTGTTCCCCTGATGGTTTAAAACTGACGGGACATGTTACCAGAAGAACAGTATAAGTGAGGAGAGTGTGTTCCTCTGATGGTTTAATGCACACAGGACATGTTACCAGCTGAACAGTATAAGTGAGGAGAGTGTGTTCCCCTGATGGTTTAATATACACGGGACATGTTACCAGGTGAACAGTATAAGTGAGGAGAGTGTGTTCCCCTGATGGTTTAATATACACGGGACATGTTACCAGGTGAACAGTATAAGTGAGGAGAGTGTGTTCCCCTGATGGTTTAATATACACGGGACATGTTACCAGATCAACAGTATAAGTGAGGAGAGTGTTTTCCCCTGATGGGTTAATAGAGACGGGACATGTCACCAGGTGAACAGTATAAGTGAGGAGAGTGTGTTCCCCTGATTGTTTAATACTCACGGGACATGTTACCAGTTGAACAGTATAAGTGAGGAGAGTGTGTTCCCCTGATGGTTTAATATACACGGGACATGTTACCAGGTGAACAGTATAAGTGAGGAAAGTGAGTTCCCCTGATGGTTTAATATACACGGGACATGTTACCAGGTGAACAGTATAAGTGAGGAGAGTGTGTTCCCCTGATGGTTTAATATAAACGGGACATGTTACCAGATCAAAAGTATAAGTGAGGAGAGTGTGTTCCCCTGATGGGTTAATAGAGACGGGACATGTCACCAGGTGAACAGTATAAGTGAGGAGAGTGTGTTCCCCTGATTGTTTAATACTCACGGGACATGTTACCAGGTGAACAGTATAAGTGAGGAGAGTGTGTTCCCCTGATGGTTTAACACGCATGGGACATGTTACCAGGTGAACAGTATAAGTGAGGAGAGTGTGTTCCCCTGATGTTTTAATATACCCGGTTAATGTCAGCAGGTGAACAGTATAATTGAGGAGAGTGTGTTCCCCTGATTGTTTAATACTGACGGGACATGTTACCAGGTGAACAGTATAAGTGAGGAGAGTGTGTTCCCCTGATGGTTTAATAGACACGGGACATGTTACCAGGTGAACAGTAAAAGTGAGGAGAGTGTGTTCCCCTGATTGTTTAATACTGACGGGACATGTCACCAGGTGAACAGTAAAAGTGAGGAGAGTGTGTTCCCCTGATTGTTTAATACTGACGGGACATGTTACCAGGTGAACAGTATAAGTGAGGAGAGTGTGTTCCCCTGATTGTTTAACACTGATGGGACATGTTACAAGGTGAACAGTATAAGTGAGGAGAGTGTGTTCCCCTGATGGTTTAATAGACACGGGACATGTTACCAGGTGAACAGTATAAGTGAGGAGAGTGTGATCCCCTGATTGTTTAATACACACGGGACATGTCACCAGGTGAACAGTATAAGTGAGGAGAGTGTGTTCCCCTGATTGTTAAATACTGACGGGACATGTTACCAGGTGAACAGTATAAGTGAGGAGAATGTATTCCCCTGATGGTTTAATATACACTGGACATATTATCTGGTGAACAGTAGAAGTGAGGAGAGTGTTTTCCCCTGATTGTTTAATACTCACAGGACATGTTACCAGGTGAACAGTATAAGTGAGGAGAGTGTGTTCCCCTGATGGTTTAACACGCACGGAACATGTCACCAGGTGAACAGTATAACTGAGGAGAGTGTGTTCCCCTGATGGTTTAATATACACAGGACATGTTACCAGGTGAACAGTATAAGTGAGGAGAGTGTGTTCCCCTGATTGTTTAATACACACGGGACATGTTACCAGGTGAACAGTATAAGTGAGGAGAGTGTGTTCCCCTGATGGTTTAATATACACGGGACATGTTACCAGATCAACAGTATAAGTGAGGAGAGTGTGTTCCCCTGATGGGTTAATAGAGACGGAACATGTCACCAGGTGAACAGTATAAGTGAGGAGAGTGTGTTCCCCTGATTGTTTAATACTCACGGGACATGTTACCAGGTGAACAGTATAAGTGAGGAGAGTGTGTTCCCCTGATGGTTTAATATACACGGGACATGTTACCAGGTGAACAGTAGAAGTGAGGAGAGTGTGTTCCCCTGATGGTTTAATAGAAACGGGACATGTTACCAGATCAACAGTATAAGTGAGGAGAGTGTGTTCCCCTGATGGGTTAATAGAGACGGGACATGTCACCAGGTGAACAGTATAAGTGAGGAGAGTGTGTTCCCCTGATTGTTTAATACTCACGGGACATGTTACCAGGTGAACAGTATAAGTGAGGAGAGTGTGTTCCCCTGATGGTTTAACACGCACGGGACATGTTACCAGGTGAACAGTATAAGTGAGGAGAGTGTGTTCCCCTGATTGTTTAATACACACGGGACATGTCATCGGGTGAACAGTATAAGTGAGGAGAGTGTGTTCCCCTGATTGTTTAATACACACGGGACATGTCACCGGGTAAAAAGTATAAGTGAGGAGAGTGTGTTCCCCTGATTGTTTAATACACACGGGACATGTCACCAGGTGAACAGTATCAGTGAGGAGAGTGTGTTCCCCTGATGGTTTAACACTGACAGGACATGTTACCAGATGAACAGTATAAGTGAGGAGAGTGTGTTCCTCTGATGGTTTAATGCACACAGGACATGTTACCAGCTGAACAGTATAAGTGAGGAGAGTGTGTTCCCCTGATGGTTTAATATACACGGGACATGTTACCAGGTGAACAGTATAAGTGAGGAGAGTGTGTTCCCCTGATGGTTTAATATACACGGGACATGTTACCAGATCAACAATATAAGTGAGGAGACTGTGTTCCCCTGATGGTTTAATATACACGGGACATGTTACCAGGTGAACAGTATAAGTGAGGAGAGTGTTTTCCCCTGATGGTTTAATATACACTGGACATGTTACCAGATCAACAGTATAAGTGAGGAGAGTGTGTTCCCCTGATGGGTTAATAGAGACGGGACATGTCACCAGGTGAACAGTATAAGTGAGGAGAGTGTGTTCCCCTGATTGTTTAATACTCACGGGACATGTTACCAGGTGAACAGTATAAGAGAGGAGAGTGTGTTCCCCTGATGGTTTAACACGCACGGGACATGTTACCAGGTGAACAGTATAAGTGAGGAGAGTGTGTTCCCCTGATGTTTTAATATACCCGGTTAATGTCAGCAGGTGAACAGTATAATTGAGGAGAGTGTGATCCTCTGATTGTTTAATACACACGGGACATGTTACCAGGTGAACAGTATAAGTGAGGAGAGTGTGTTCCCCTGATTGTTTAATACTGACGGGACATGTTACCAGGTGAACAGTATAAGTGAGGAGAGTGTGTTCCCCTGATTGTTTAATACTGACGGGACATGTCACCAGGTGAACAATATAAGTGAGGAGAGTGTGTTCCCCTGATTGTTTAATACTGATGGGACATGTTACCAGGTGAACAGTATAAGTGAGGAGAGTGTGATCCCCTGATGGTTTAATAGACACGGGACATGTTACCAGGTGAACAGTATAAGTGAGGAGAGTGTGATCCCCTGATTGTTTAATACACACGGGACATGTCACCAGGTGAACAGTATAAGTGAGGAGAGCGTGTTCCCCTGATTGTTTAACACTGACGGGACATGTTACCAGGTGAACAGTATAAGTGAGGAGAATGTATTCCCCTGATGGTTTAATATACACTGGACATATTATCTGGTGAACAGTATAAGTGAGGAGAGTTTTTTCCCCTGATTGTTTAATGCTCACGGGACATGTTACCAGGTGAACAGTATAAGTGAGGAGAGTGTGTTCCCCTGATTGTTTAATACTGATGGGACATGTTACCAGGTGAACAGTATAAGTGAGGAGAGTGTGTTCCCCTCATGGTTTAATATACACGGGACATGTTACCAGGTGAACAGTATAAGTGAGGAGAGTGTGTTCCCCTGATGGTTTAATATACACGGGACATGTTACCAGATCAACAGTATAAGTGAGGAGAGTGTGTTCCCCTGATGGGTTAACAGAGACGGAACATGTCACCAGGTGAACAGTATAAGTGAGGAGAGTGTGTTCCCCTGATTGTTTAATACTCACGGGACATGTTACCAGGTGAACAGTATAAGTGAGGAGAGTGTGTTCCCCTGATGGTTTAATATACACGGGACATGTTACCAGGTGAACAGTATAAGTGAGGAGAGTGTGTTCCCCTGATGGTTTAATATACACGGGACATGTTACCAGGTGAACAGTATAAGTGAGGAGAGTGTGTTCCCCTGATGGTTTAATATAAACGGGACATGTTACCAGATCAACAGTATAAGTGAGGAGAGTGTGTTCCCCTGATAGGTTAATAGAGACGGGACATGTCACCAGGTGAACAGTATAAGTGAGGAGAGTGTGTTCCCCTGATTGTTTAATACTCACGGGACATGTTACCAGGTGAACAGTATAAGTGAGGAGAGTGTGTTCCCCTGATGGTTTAACACGCACGGGACATGTTACCAGGTGAACAGTATAAGTGAGGAGAGTGTGTTCCCCTGATGTTTTAATATACCCGGTTAATGTCAGCAGGTGAACAGTATAATTGAGGAGAGTGTGTTCCCCTGATTGTTTAATACTGACGGGACATGTTACCAGGTGAACAGTATAAGTGAGGAGAGTGTGTTCCCCTGATGGTTTAATAGACACGGGACATGTTACCAGGTGAACAGTAAAAGTGAGGAGAGTGTGTTCCCCTGATTGTTTAATACTGACGGGACATGTTACCAGGTGAAAAATATAAGTGAGGAGAGTGTGTTCCCCTGATTGTTTAATACTGATGGGACATGTTACCAGGTGAACAGTATAAGTGAGGAGAGTGTGTTCCCCTGATGGTTTAATAGACACGGGACATGTTACCAGGTGAACAGTATAAGTGAGGAGAGTGTGATCCCCTGATTGTTTAATACACACGGGACATGTCACCAGGTGAACAGTATAAGTGAGGAGAGTGTATTTCCCCTGATTGTTTAATACTGACGGGACATGTTACCAGGTGAATAGTATAAGTGAGGAGAATGTATTCCCCTGATGGTTTAATATACACTGGACATATTATCTGGTGAACAGTAGAATTGAGGAGAGTGTTTTCCCCTGATTGTTTAATACTCACGGGACATGTTACCAGGTGAACAGTATAAGTGAGGAGAGTGTGTTCCCCTGATGGTTTAACACGCACGGAACATGTCACCCGGTGAACAGTATAACTGAGGAGAGTGTGTTCCTCTGATGGTTTAATATACACAGGACATGTTACCAGGTGAACAGCATAAGTGAGGAGAGTGTGTTCCCCTGATTGTTTAATACACAAGGGACATGTTACCAGGTGAACAGTATAAGTGAGGAGAGTGTGTTCCCCTGATGGTTTAATATACACGGGACATGTTACCAGATCAACAGTATAAGTGAGGAGAGTGTGTTCCCCTGATGGGTTAATAGAGACGGAACATGTCACCAGGTGAACAGTATAAGTGAGGAGAGTGTGTTCCCCTGATTGTTTAATACTCACGGGACATGTTACCAGGTGAACAGTATAAGTGAGGAGAGTGTGTTCCCCTGTTGGTTTAATATACACGGGACATGTTACCAGGTGAACAGTAGAAGTGAGGAGAGTGTGTTCCCCTGATGGTTTAATATACACGGGACATGTTACCAGGTGAACAGTATAAGTGAGGAGAGTGTGTTCCCCTGAGGGTTTAATATAAACGGGACATGTTACCAGATCAACAGTATAAGTGAGGAGAGTGTGTTCCCCTGATGGGTTAATAGAGACGGGACATGTCACCAGGTGAACAGTATAAGTGAGGAGAGTGTGTTCCCCTGATTGTTTAATACTCACGGGACATGTTACCAGGTGAACAGTATAAGTGAGGAGAGTGTGTTCCCCTGATGGTTTAACACGCACGGGACATGTTACCAGGTGAACAGTATAAGTGAGGAGAGTGTGTTCCCCTGATGTTTTAATATACCCGGTTAATGTCAGCAGGTGAACAGTATAATTGAGGAGAGTGTGTTCCCCTGATTGTTTAATACTGACGGGACATGTCACCAGGTGAACAGCAAAAGTGAGGAGAGTGTGTTCCCCTGATTGTTTAATACTGACGGGACATGTTACCAGGTGAACAGTATAAGTGAGGAGAGTGTGTTCCCCTGATTGTTTAATACTGATGGGACATGTCACCAGGTGAACAGTAAAAGTGAGGAGAGTGTGTTCCCCTGATTGTTTAATACTGACGGGACATGTTACCAGGTGAACAGTATAAGTGAGGAGAGTGTGTTCCCCTGATGGTTTAATAGACACGGGACATGTTACCAGGTGAACAGTATAAGTGAGGAGAGTGTGATCCCCTGATTGTTTAATACACACGGGACATGTCACCAGGTGAACAGTATAAGTGAGGAGAGTGTGTTCCCCTCATGGTTTAATATACACGGGACATGTTACCAGGTGAACAGTATAAGTGAGGAGAGTGTGTTCCCCTGATGGTTTAATATACACGGGACATGTTACCAGATCAACAGTATAAGTGAGGAGAGTGTGTTCCCCTGATGGGTTAACAGAGACGGAACATGTCACCAGGTGAACAGTATAAGTGAGGAGAGTGTGTTCCCCTGATTGTTTAATACTCACGGGACATGTTACCAGGTGAACAGTATAAGTGAGGAGAGTGTGTTCCCCTGATGGTTTAATATACACGGGACATGTTACCAGGTGAACAGTATAAGTGAGGAGAGTGTGTTCCCCTGATGGTTTAATATACACGGGACATGTTACCAGGTGAACAGTATAAGTGAGGAGAGTGTGTTCCCCTGATGGTTTAATATAAACGGGACATGTTACCAGATCAACAGTATAAGTGAGGAGAGTGTGTTCCCCTGATAGGTTAATAGAGACGGGACATGTCACCAGGTGAACAGTATAAGTGAGGAGAGCGTGTTCCCCTGATTGTTTAACACTGACGGGACATGTTACCAGGTGAACAGTATAAGTGAGGAGAATGTATTCCCCTGATGGTTTAATATACACTGGACATATTATCTGGTGAACAGTATAAGTGAGGAGAGTTTTTTCCCCTGATTGTTTAATACTCACGGGACATGTTACCAGGTGAACAGTATAAGTGAGGAGAGTGTGTTCCCCTGATTGTTTAATACTGATGGGACATGTTACCAGGTGAACAGTATAAGTGAGGAGAGTGTGTTCCCCTGATTGTTTAATACTGATGGGACATGTTACCAGGTGAACAGTATAAGTGAGGAGAGTGTGTTCCCCTCATGGTTTAATATACACGGGACATGTTACCAGGTGAACAGTATAAGTGAGGAGAGTGTGTTCCCCTGATGGTTTAATATACACGGGACATGTTACCAGATCAACAGTATAAGTGAGGAGAGTGTGTTCCCCTGATGGGTTAACAGAGACGGAACATGTCACCAGGTGAACAGTATAAGTGAGGAGAGTGTGTTCCCCTGATTGTTTAATACTCACGGGACATGTTACCAGGTGAACAGTATAAGTGAGGAGAGTGTGTTCCCCTGATGGTTTAATATACACGGGACATGTTACCAGGTGAACAGTATAAGTGAGGAGAGTGTGTTCCCCTGATGGTTTAATATACACGGGACATGTTACCAGGTGAACAGTATAAGTGAGGAGAGTGTGTTCCCCTGATGGTTTAATATAAACGGGACATGTTACCAGATCAACAGTATAAGTGAGGAGAGTGTGTTCCCCTGATGGTTTAACACGCACGGGACATGTTACCAGGTGAACAGTATAAGTGAGGAGAGTGTGTTCCCCTGATGTTTTAATATACCCGGTTAATGTCAGCAGGTGAACAGTATAATTGAGGAGAGTGTGTTCCCCTGATTGTTTAATACTGACGGGACATGTTACCAGGTGAACAGTATAAGTGAGGAGAGTGTGTTCCCCTGATGGTTTAATAGACACGGGACATGTTACCAGGTGAACAGTAAAAGTGAGGAGAGTGTGTTCCCCTGATTGTTTAATACTGACGGGACATGTTACCAGGTGAAAAATATAAGTGGGGAGAGTGTGTTCCCCTGATTGTTTAATACTGATGGGACATGTTACCAGGTGAACAGTATAAGTGAGGAGAGTGTGTTCCCCTGATGGTTTAATAGACACGGGACATGTTACCAGGTGAACAGTATAAGTGAGGAGAGTGTGATCCCCTGATTGTTTAATACACACTGGACATGTCACCAGGTGAACAGTATAAGTGAGGAGAATGTATTCCCCTGATGGTTTAATATACAATGGACATATTATCTGGTGAACAGTAGAATTGAGGAGAGTGTTTTCCCCTGATTGTTTAATACTCACGGGACATGTTACCAGGTGAACAGTATAAGTGAGGAGAGTGTGTTCCCCTGATGGTTTAACACGCACGGAACATGTCACCCGGTGAACAGTATAACTGAGGAGAGTGTGTTCCTCTGATGGTTTAATATACACAGGACATGTTACCAGGTGAACAGCATAAGTGAGGAGAGTGTGTTCCCCTGATTGTTTAATACACAAGGGACATGTTACCAGGTGAACAGTATAAGTGAGGAGAGTGTGTTCCCCTGATGGTTTAATATACCCGGGACATGTTACCAGATCAACAGTATAAGTGAGGAGAGTGTGTTCCCCTGATGGGTTAATAGAGACGGAACATGTCACCAGGTGAACAGTATAAGTGAGGAGAGTGTGTTCCCCTGATTGTTTAATACTCACGGGACATGTTACCAGGTGAACAGTATAAGTGAGGAGAGTGTGTTCCCCTGTTGGTTTAATATACACGGGACATGTTACCAGGTGAACAGTAGAAGTGAGGAGAGTGTGTTCCCCTGATGGTTTAATATACACGGGACATGTTACCAGGTGAACAGTATAAGTGAGGAGAGTGTGTTCCCCTGATGGTTTAATATAAACGGGACATGTTACCAGATCAACAGTATAAGTGAGGAGAGTGTTTTCCCCTGATGGGTTAATAGAGACGGGACATGTCACCAGGTGAACAGTATAAGTGAGGAGAGTGTGTTCCCCTGATTGTTTAATACTCACGGGACATGTTACCAGGTGAACAGTATAAGTGAGGAGAGTGTGTTCCCCTGATGGTTTAACACGCACGGGACATGTTACAAGGTGAACAGTATAAGTGAGGAGAGTGTGTTCCCCTGATGTTTTAATATACCCGGTTAATGTCAGCAGGTGAACAGTATAATTGAGGAGAGTGTGTTCCCCTGATTGTTTAATACTGACGGGACATGTCACCAGGTGAACAGCAAAAGTGAGGAGAGTGTGTTCCCCTGATTGTTTAATACTGACGGGACATGTTACCAGGTGAACAGTATAAGTGAGGAGAGTGTGTTCCCCTGATTGTTTAATACTGATGGGACATGTCACCAGGTGAACAGTAAAAGTGAGGAGAGTGTGTTCCCCTGATTGTTTAATACTGACGGGACATGTTACCAGGTGAACAGTATAAGTGAGGAGAGTGTGTTCCCCTGATGGTTTAATAGACACGGGACATGTTACCAGGTGAACAGTATAAGTGAGGAGAGTGTGATCCCCTGATTGTTTAATACACACGGGACATGTTACCAGGTGAACAGTATAAGTGAGGAGAGTGTGTTCCCCTGATGGTTTAATATAAACGGGACATGTTACCAGATCAACAGTATAAGTGAGGAGAGTGTGTTCCCCTGATAGGTTAATAGAGACGGGACATGTCACCAGGTGAACAGTATAAGTGAGGAGAGCGTGTTCCCCTGATTGTTTAACACTGACGGGACATGTTACCAGGTGAACAGTATAAGTGAGGAGAATGTATTCCCCTGATGGTTTAATATACACTGGACATATTATCTGGTGAACAGTATAAGTGAGGAGAGTTTTTTCCCCTGATTGTTTAATACTCACGGGACATGTTACCAGGTGAACAGTATAAGTGAGGAGAGTGTGTTCCCCTGATTGTTTAATACTGATGGGACATGTTACCAGGTGAACAGTATAAGTGAGGAGAGTGTGTTCCCCTGATTGTTTAATACTGATGGGACATGTTACCAGGTGAACAGTATAAGTGAGGAGAGTGTGTTCCCCTCATGGTTTAATATACACGGGACATGTTACCAGGTGAACAGTATAAGTGAGGAGAGTGTGTTCCCCTGATGGTTTAATATACACGGGACATGTTACCAGATCAACAGTATAAGTGAGGAGAGTGTGTTCCCCTGATGGGTTAACAGAGACGGAACATGTCACCAGGTGAACAGTATAAGTGAGGAGAGTGTGTTCCCCTGATTGTTTAATACTCACGGGACATGTTACCAGGTGAACAGTATAAGTGAGGAGAGTGTGTTCCCCTGATGGTTTAATATACACGGGACATGTTACCAGGTGAACAGTATAAGTGAGGAGAGTGTGTTCCCCTGATGGTTTAATATACACGGGACATGTTACCAGGTGAACAGTATAAGTGAGGAGAGTGTGTTCCCCTGATGGTTTAATATAAACGGGACATGTTACCAGATCAACAGTATAAGTGAGGAGAGTGTGTTCCCCTGATGGTTTAACACGCACGGGACATGTTACCAGGTGAACAGTATAAGTGAGGAGAGTGTGTTCCCCTGATGTTTTAATATACCCGGTTAATGTCAGCAGGTGAACAGTATAATTGAGGAGAGTGTGTTCCCCTGATTGTTTAATACTGACGGGACATGTTACCAGGTGAACAGTATAAGTGAGGAGAGTGTGTTCCCCTGATGGTTTAATAGACACGGGACATGTTACCAGGTGAACAGTAAAAGTGAGGAGAGTGTGTTCCCCTGATTGTTTAATACTGACGGGACATGTTACCAGGTGAAAAATATAAGTGGGGAGAGTGTGTTCCCCTGATTGTTTAATACTGATGGGACATGTTACCAGGTGAACAGTATAAGTGAGGAGAGTGTGTTCCCCTGATGGTTTAATAGACACGGGACATGTTACCAGGTGAACAGTATAAGTGAGGAGAGTGTGATCCCCTGATTGTTTAATACACACTGGACATGTCACCAGGTGAAAAGTATAAGTGAGGAGAATGTATTCCCCTGATGGTTTAATATACAATGGACATATTATCTGGTGAACAGTAGAATTGAGGAGAGTGTTTTCCCCTGATTGTTTAATACTCACGGGACATGTTACCAGGTGAACAGTATAAGTGAGGAGAGTGTGTTCCCCTGATGGTTTAACACGCACGGAACATGTCACCCGGTGAACAGTATAACTGAGGAGAGTGTGTTCCTCTGATGGTTTAATATACACAGGACATGTTACCAGGTGAACAGCATAAGTGAGGAGAGTGTGTTCCCCTGATTGTTTAATACACAAGGGACATGTTACCAGGTGAACAGTATAAGTGAGGAGAGTGTGTTCCCCTGATGGTTTAATATACCCGGGACATGTTACCAGATCAACAGTATAAGTGAGGAGAGTGTGTTCCCCTGATGGGTTAATAGAGACGGAACATGTCACCAGGTGAACAGTATAAGTGAGGAGAGTGTGTTCCCCTGATTGTTTAATACTCACGGGACATGTTACCAGGTGAACAGTATAAGTGAGGAGAGTGTGTTCCCCTGTTGGTTTAATATACACGGGACATGTTACCAGGTGAACAGTAGAAGTGAGGAGAGTGTGTTCCCCTGATGGTTTAATATACACGGGACATGTTACCAGGTGAACAGTATAAGTGAGGAGAGTGTGTTCCCCTGATGGTTTAATATAAACGGGACATGTTACCAGATCAACAGTATAAGTGAGGAGAGTGTTTTCCCCTGATGGGTTAATAGAGACGGGACATGTCACCAGGTGAACAGTATAAGTGAGGAGAGTGTGTTCCCCTGATTGTTTAATACTCACGGGACATGTTACCAGGTGAACAGTATAAGTGAGGAGAGTGTGTTCGCCTGATGGTTTAACACGCACGGGACATGTTACAAGGTGAACAGTATAAGTGAGGAGAGTGTGTTCCCCTGATGTTTTAATATACCCGGTTAATGTCAGCAGGTGAACAGTATAATTGAGGAGAGTGTGTTCCCCTGATTGTTTAATACTGACGGGACATGTCACCAGGTGAACAGCAAAAGTGAGGAGAGTGTGTTCCCCTGATTGTTTAATACTGACGGGACATGTTACCAGGTGAACAGTATAAGTGAGGAGAGTGTGTTCCCCTGATTGTTTAATACTGATGGGACATGTCACCAGGTGAACAGTAAAAGTGAGGAGAGTGTGTTCCCCTGATTGTTTAATACTGACGGGACATGTTACCAGGTGAACAGTATAAGTGAGGAGAGTGTGTTCCCCTGATGGTTTAATAGACACGGGACATGTTACCAGGTGAACAGTATAAGTGAGGAGAGTGTGATCCCCTGATTGTTTAATACACACGGGACATGTCACCAGGTGAACAGTATAAGTGAGGAGAGCGTGTTCCCCTGATTGTTTAACACTGACGGGACATGTTACCAGGTGAACAGTATAAGTGAGGAGAATGTATTCCCCTGATGGTTTAATATACACTGGACATATTATCTGGTGAACAGTATAAGTGAGGAGAGTTTTTTCCCCTGATTGTTTAATACTCACGGGACATGTTACCAGGTGAACAGTATAAGTGAGGAGAGTGTGTTCCCCTGATTGTTTAATACTGATGGGACATGTTACCAGGTGAACAGTATAAGTGAGGAGAGTGTGTTCCCCTCATGGTTTAATATACACGGGACATGTTACCAGGTGAACAGTATAAGTGAGGAGAGTGTGTTCCCCTGATGGTTTAATATACACGGGACATGTTACCAGATCAACAGTATAAGTGAGGAGAGTGTGTTCCCCTGATGGGTTAACAGAGACGGAACATGTCACCAGGTGAACAGTATAAGTGAGGAGAGTGTGTTCCCCTGATTGTTTAATACTCACGGGACATGTTACCAGGTGAACAGTATAAGTGAGGAGAGTGTGTTCCCCTGATGGTTTAATATACACGGGACATGTTACCAGGTGAACAGGAGAAGTGAGGAGAGTGTGTTCCCCTGATGGTTTAATATACACGGGACATGTTACCAGGTGAACAGTATAAGTGAGGAGAGTGTGTTCCCCTGATGGTTTAATATAAACGGGACATGTTACCAGATCAACAGTATAAGTGAGGAGAGTGTGTTCCCCTGATAGGTTAATAGAGACGGGACATGTCACCAGGTGAACAGTATAAGTGAGGAGAGTGTGTTCCCCTGATTGTTTAATACTCACGGGACATGTTACCAGGTGAACAGTATAAGTGAGGAGAGTGTGTTCCCCTGATGGTTTAACACGCACGGGACATGTTACCAGGTGAACAGTATAAGTGAGGAGAGTGTGTTCCCCTGATGTTTTAATATACCGGGTTAATGTCAGCAGGTGAACAGTATAATTGAGGAGAGTGTGTTCCCCTGATTGTTTAATACTGACGGGACATGTTACCAGGTGAACAGTATAAGTGAGGAGAGTGTGTTCCCCTGATGGTTTAATAGACACGGGACATGTTACCAGGTGAACAGTAAAAGTGAGGAGAGTGTGTTCCCCTGATTGTTTAATACTGACGGGACATGTTACCAGGTGAAAAATATAAGTGAGGAGAGTGTGTTCCCCTGATTGTTTAATACTGATGGGACATGTTACCAGGTGAACAGTATAAGTGAGGAGCGTGTGTTCCCCTGATGGTTTAATTGACACGGGACATGTTACCAGGTGAACAGTATAAGTGAGGAGAGTGTGATCCCCTGATTGTTTAATACACACGGGACATGTCACCAGGTGAACAGTATAAGTGAGGAGAGTGTATTTCCCCTGATTGTTTAATACTGACGGGACATGTTACCAGGTGAATAGTATAAGTGAGGAGAATGTATTCCCCTGATGGTTTAATATACACTGGACATATTATCTGGTGAACAGTAGAATTGAGGAGAGTGTTTTCCCCTGATTGTTTAATACTCACGGGACATGTTACCAGGTGAACAGTATAAGTGAGGAGAGTGTGTTCCCCTGATGGTTTAACACGCACGGAACATGTCACCAGGTGAACAGTATAACTGAGGAGAGTGTGTTCCCCTGATGGTTTAATATACACAGGACATGTTACCAGGTGAACAGCATAAGTGAGGAGAGTGTGTTCCCCTGATTGTTTAATACACAAGGGACATGTTACCAGGTGAACAGTATAAGTGAGGAGAGTGTGTTCCCCTGATGGTTTAATATACACGGGACATGTTACCAGGTGAACAGTATAAGTGAGGAGAGTGTGTTCCCCTGTTGGTTTAATATACACGGGACATGTTACCAGGTGAACAGTAGAAGTGAGGAGAGTGTGTTCCCCTGATGGTTTAATATACACGGGACATGTTACCAGGTGAACAGTATAAGTGAGGAGAGTGTGTTCCCCTGATGGTTTAATATAAACGGGACATGTTACCAGATCAACAGTATAAGTGAGGAGAGTGTGTTCCCCTGATGGGTTAATAGAGACGGGACATGTCACCAGGTGAACAGTATAAGTGAGGAGAGTGTGTTCCCCTGATTGTTTAATACTCACGGGACATGTTACCAGGTGAACAGTATAAGTGAGGAGAGTGTGTTCCCCTGATGGTTTAACACGCACGGGACATGTTACCAGGTGAACAGTATAAGTGAGGAGAGTGTGTTCCCCTGATGTTTTAATATACCCGGTTAATGTCAGCAGGTGAACAGTAGAAGTGAGGAGAGTGTGTTCCCCTGATGGTTTAATATACACGGGACATGTTACCAGGTGAACAGTATAAGTGAGGAGAGTGTGTTCCCCTGATGGTTTAATATAAACGGGACATGTTACCAGATCAACAGTATAAGTGAGGAGAGTGTGTTCCCCTGATGGTTTAATATAAACGGGACATGTTACCAGATCAACAGTATAAGTGAGGAGAGTGTGTTCCCCTGATGGTTTAACACGCACGGGACATGTTACCAGGTGAACAGTATAAGTGAGGAGAGTGTGTTCCCCTGATGTTTTAATATACCCGGTTAATGTCAGCAGGTGAACAGTATAATTGAGGAGAGTGTGTTCCCCTGATTGTTTAATACTGACGGGACATGTTACCAGGTGAACAGTATAAGTGAGGAGAGTGTGTTCCCCTGATGGTTTAATAGACACGGGACATGTTACCAGGTGAACAGTAAAAGTGAGGAGAGTGTGTTCCCCTGATTGTTTAATACTGACGGGACATGTTACCAGGTGAAAAATATAAGTGAGGAGAGTGTGTTCCCCTGATTGTTTAATACTGATGGGACATGTTACCAGGTGAACAGTATAAGTGAGGAGAGTGTGTTCCCCTGATGGTTTAATAGACACGGGACATGTTACCAGGTGAACAGTATAAGTGAGGAGAGTGTGATCCCCTGATTGTTTAATACACACTGGACATGTCACCAGGTGAACAGTATAAGTGAGGAGAATGTATTCCCCTGATGGTTTAATATACACTGGACAGATTATCTGGTGAACAGTATAAGTGAGGAGAGTGTTTTCCCCTGATTGTTTAATACTCACGGGACATGTTACCAGGTGAACAGTATAAGTCAGGAGAGTGTGTTCCCCTGATGGTTTAACACGCACGGAACATGTCACCAGGTGAACAGTATAACTGAGGAGAGTGTGTTCCCCTGATGGTTTAATATACACAGGACATGTTACCAGGTGAACAGTATAAGTGAGGAGAGTGTGTTCCCCTGATTGTTTAATACACACGGGACATGTCACCAGGTGAACAGTGTAACTGTGGAGAGTGTGTTCCCCTGATGGTTTAACACGCACGGGACATGTTAAGAGGTGAACAGTATAAGTGAGGAGAGTGTGTTCCCCTGATTGTTTAATACACACGGGACATGTCATCGGGTGAACAGTATAAGTGAGGAGAGTGTGTTCCCCTGATTGTTTAATACACGCGGGACATGTTACCAGGTGAACAGTATAAGTGAGGAGAGTGTGTTCCCCTGATTGTTTAATACTGATGGGACATGTTACCAGGTGAACAGTATAAGAGAGGAGAGTGTGTTCCCCTGATGGTTTAATAGACACGGGACATGTTACCAGGTGAACAGTATAAGTGAGGAGAGTGTGATCCCCTGATTGTTTAATACACACGGGACATGTCACCAGGTGAACAGTATAAGTGAGGAGAGTGTGTTCCCCTGATTGTTCAATACTGACGGGACATGTTACCAGGTGAACAGTATAAGTGAGGAGAATGTATTCCCCTGATGGTTTAATATACACTGGACATATTATCTGGTGAACAGTATAAGTGAGGAGAGTGTTTTCCCCTGATTGTTTAATACTCACGGGACATGTTACCAGGTGAACAGTATAAGTGAGGAGAGTTTGTTCCCCTGATTGTTTAATACTGATGGGACATGTTACCAGGTGAACAGTATAAGTGAGGAGAGTGTGTTCCCCTCATGGTTTAATATACACGGGACATGTTACCAGGTGAACAGTATAAGTGAGGAGAGTGTGTTCCCCTGATGGTTTAATATACACGGGACATGTTACCAGATCAACAGTATAAGTGAGGAGAGTGTGTTCCCCTGATGGGTTAATACTCACGGGACATGTTACCAGGTGAACAGTATAAGTGAGGAGAGTGTGTTCCCCTGATGGTTTAATATACACGGGACATGTTACCAGGTGAACAGTATAAGTGAGGAGAGTGTGTTCCCCTGATGGTTTAATATACACGGGACATGTTACCAGGTGAACAGTATAAGTGAGGAGAGTGTGTTCCCCTGATGGTTTAATATAAACGGGACATGTTACCAGATCAACAGTATAAGTGAGGAGAGTGTGTTCCCCTGATAGGTTAATAGAGACGGGACATGTCACCAGGTGAACAGTATAAGTGAGGAGAGTGTGTTCCCCTGATTGTTTAATACTCACGGGACATGTTACCAGGTGAACAGTATAAGTGAGGAGAGTGTGTTCCCCTGATGGTTTAGCACGCACGGGACATGTTACCAGGTGAACAGTATAAGTGAGGAGAGTGTGTTCCCCTGATGTTTTAATATCCCCGGTTAATGTCAGCAGGTGAACAGTATAATTGAGGAGAGTGTGTTCCCCTGATTGTTTAATACTGACGGGACATGTTACCAGGTGAACACTATAAGTGAGGAGAGTGTGTTCCCCTGATGGTTTAATAGACACGGGACATGTTACCAGGTGAACAGTAAAAGTGAGGAGAGTGTGTTCCCCTGATTGTTTAATACTGACGGGACATGTCAACAGGTGAACATTAAAAGTGAGGAGAGTGTGTTCCCCTGATTGTTTAATACTGACGGGACATGTTACCAGGTGAAAAATATAAGTGAGGAGAGTGTGTTCCCCTGATTGTTTAATACTGATGGGACATGTTACCAGGTGAACAGTATAAGTGAGGAGAGTGTGTTCCCCTGATGGTTTAATAGACACGGGACATGTTACCAGGTGAACAGTATAAGTGAGGAGAGTGTGATCCCCTGATTGTTTAATACACACGGGACATGTCACCAGGTGAACAGTATAAGTGAGGAGAGTGTATTTCCCCTGATTGTTTAATACTGACGGGACATGTTACCAGGTGAACAGTATAAGTGAGGAGAATGTATTCCCCTGATGGTTTAATATACACTGGACATATTATCTGGTGAACAGTAGAAGTGAGGAGAATGTGTTCCCCTGATTGTTTAATACTCACGGGACATGTTACCAGGTGAACAGTATAAGTGAGGAGAGTGTGTTCCCCTGATGGTTTAACACGCACGGAACATGTCACCAGGTGAACAGTATAACTGAGGAGAGTGTGTTCCCCTGATGGTTTAATATACACAGGACATGTTACCAGGTGAACAGCATAAGTGAGGAGAGTGTGTTCCCCTGATTGTTTAATACACAAGGGACATGTTACCAGGTGAACAGTATAAGTGAGGAGAGTGTGTTCCCCTGGTGGTTTAATATACACGGGACATGTTACCAGATCAACAGTATAAGTGAGGAGAGTGTGTTCCCCTGATGGGTTAATAGAGACGGAACATGTCACCAGGTGAACAGTATAAGTGAGGAGAGTGTGTTCCCCTGATTGTTTAATACTCACGGGACATGTTACCAGGTGAACAGTATAAGTGAGGAGAGTGTGTTCCCCTGATGGTTTAATATACACGGGACATGTTACCAGGTGAACAGTAGAAGTGAGGAGAGTGTGTTCCCCTGATGGTTTAATATACACGGGACATGTTACCAGGTGAACAGTATAAGTGAGGAGAGTGTGTTCCCCTGATGGTTTAATATAAACGGGACATGTTACCAGATCAACAGTATAAGTGAGGAGAGTGTGTTCCCCTGATGGGTTAATAGAGAAGGGAC
This sequence comes from Heterodontus francisci, assembly GCF_036365525.1. NCBI lineage: Eukaryota > Metazoa > Chordata > Chondrichthyes > Heterodontiformes > Heterodontidae > Heterodontus > Heterodontus francisci. The sequence goes on from NW_027142345.1 coordinate 4,470,533, forward strand.
ATGTCACCATGTGAACAGTATAAGTGAGGAGAGTGTGTTCCCCTGATTGTTTAATACTCACGGGACATGTTACCAGGTGAACAGTATAAGTGAGGAGAGTGTGTTCCCCTGATGGTTTAACACGCACGGGACATGTTACCAGGTGAACAGTATAAGTGAGGAGAGTGTGTTCCCCTGATGTTTTAATTTACCCGGTTAATGTCAGCAGGTGAACAGTATAATTGAGGAGAGTGTGTTCCCCTGATTGTTTAATACTGACGGGACATGTCACCAGGTGAACAGTATAAGTGAGGAGAGTGTGTTCCCCTGATTGTTTAATACTGATGGGACATGTTACCAGGTGAACAGGATAAGTGAGGAGAGTGTGTTCCCCTGATGGTTTAATAGACACGGGACATGTTACCAGGTGAACAGTATAAGTGAGGAGAGTGTGATCCCCTGATTGTTTAATACACACGGGACATGTCACCAGGTGAACAGTATAAGTGAGGAGAGTGTGTTCCCCTGATTGTTTAATACTGACGGGACATGTTACCAGGTGAACAGTATAAGTGAGGAGAATGTATTCCCCTGATGGTTTAATATACACTGGATAGATTATCTGGTGAACAGTATAAGTGAGGAGAGTGTTTTCCCCTGATTGTTTAATACTCACGGGACATGTTACCAGGTGAACAGTATAAGTGAGGAGAGTGTGTTCCCCTGATGGTTTAACACGCACGGAACATGTCACCAGGTGAACAGTATAACTGAGGAGAGTGTGTTCCCCTGATGGTTTAATATACACAGGACATGTTACCAGGTGAACAGAATAAGTGAGGAGAGTGTGTTCCCCTGATTGTTTAATACACACGGGACATGTTACCAGGTGAACAGTATCAGTGAGGAGAGTGTGTTCCCCTGATTGTTTAATACACACGGGAAATGTCACCAGGTGAACAGTGTAACTGTGGAGAGTGTGTTCCCCTGATGGTTTAACACGCACGGGACATGTTAAGAGGTGAACAGTATAAGTGAGGAGAGTGTGTTCCCCTGATTGTTTAATACACACGGGACATGTCATCGGGTGAACAGTATAAGTGAGGAGAGTGTGTTCCCCTAATGGTTTAACACGCACGGGACATGTTACCAGGTGAACAGTATCAGTGAGGAGACTGTGTTCCCCTGATAGTTTAACACTGACGGGACATGTTACCAGATGAACAGTATAAGTGAGGAGAGTGTGTTCCCCTGATTGTTTAATACACACGGGACATGTTACCAGGTGAACAGTATCAGTGAGGAGAGTGTGTTCCCCTGATTGTTTAATACACACGGGAAATGTCACCAGGTGAACAGTGTAACTGTGGAGAGTGTGTTCCCCTGATTGTTTAACACGCACGGGACATGTTAAGAGGTGAACAGTATAAGTGAGGAGAGTGTGTTCCCCTGATTGTTTAATACACACGGGACATGTCATCGGGTGAACAGTATAAGTGAGGAGAGTGTGTTCCCCTGATGGTTTAACACGCACGGGACATGTTACCAGGTGAACAGTATCAGTGAGGAGACTGTGTTCCCCTGATAGTTTAACACTGACGGGACATGTTACCAGATGAACAGTATAAGTGAGGAGCGTGTGTTCCTCTGATGGTTTAATGCACACAGGACATGTTACCAGCTGAACAGTATAAGTGAGGAGAGTGTGTTCCCCTGATGGTTTAATATACACGGGACATGTTACCAGGTGAACAGTATAAGTGAGGAGAGTGTGTTCCCCTGATGGTTTAATATACACGGGACATGTTACCAGGTGAACAGTATAAGTGAGGAGAGTGTGTTCCCCTGATGGTTTAATATACACGGGACATGTTACCAGATCAACAGTATAAGTGAGGAGAGTGTGTTCCCCTGATGGGTTAATAGAGACGGGACATGTCACCAGGTGAACAGTATAAGTGAGGAGAGTGTGTTCCCCTGATGGTTTAATATATACGGGACATGTTACCAGGTGAACAGTATAAGTGAGGAGAGTGTGTTCCCCTGATGGTTTAATATACACGGGACATGTTACCAGGTGAACAGTATAAGTGAGGAGAGTGTGTTCCCCTGATGGTTTAATATACACGGGACATGTTACCAGATCAACAGTATAAGTGAGGAGAGTGTGTTCCCCTGATGGATTAATAGAGACGGGACATGTCACCAGGTGAACAGTATAAGTGAGGAGAGTGTGTTCCCCTGATTGTTTAATACTCACGGAACATGTTACCAGGTGAACAGTATAAGTGAGGAAGAGTGTGTTCCCCTGATGGTTTAACACGCACGGGACATGTTAACAGGAGAACAGTATAAGTGAGGAGAGTGTGTTCCCGTGATGTTTTAATATACCCGGAAAATGTCAGCAGGTGAACAGTATAATTGAGGAGAGTGTGATCCCCTGATTGTTTAATACACACGGGACATGTTACCAGGTGAACAGTATAAGTGAGGAGAGTGTGTTCCCCTGATTGTTTAATACTGACGGGACATGTTACCAGGTGAACAGTATAAGTGAGGAGAGTGTGTTCCCCTGATGGTTTAATAGACACGGGACATGTTACCAGGTGAACAGTATAAGTGAGGAGAGTGTGTTCCCCTGATTGTTTAATACACACGGGACATGTCACCGGGTAAAAAGTATAAGTCAGGAGAGTGTGTTCCCCTGATTGTTTAATACACACGCGACATGTCACCAGGTGAACAGTATAAGTGAGCAGAATGATTTCCCCTGATGGTTAAATATACACAGGACATGTTACCTGGTGAACAGTATAAGTGAGGAGAGTGTGTTCCCCTGATGGTTTAATATACACGGGACATGTTACCAGGTGAACAGTATAAGTGAGGAGAGTGTGTTCCCCTGATGGTTTAATATACACGGGACATGTTACCAGGTGAACAGTATAAGTGAGGAGAGTGTGTTCCCCTGATGGTTTAATATACACGGGACATGTTACCAGATCAACAGTATAAGTGAGGAGAGTGTGTTCCCCTGATGGGTTAATAGAGACGGGACATGTCACCAGGTGAACAGTATAAGTGAGGAGAGTGTGTTCCCCTGATTGTTTAATACTCACGGGACATGTTACCAGGTGAACAGTATAAGTGAGGAGAGTGTGTTCCCCTGATGGTTTAACACGCACGGGACATGTTACCAGGTGAACAGTATAAGTGAGGAGAGTGTGTTCCCCTGATTGATTAATACTGACGGGACATGTTACCAGGTGAACAGTACAAGTGAGGAGAGTGTGATCCCCTGATTCTTTAATACACACGGGACATGTCACCAGGTGAACAGTATAAGTGAGGAGAGTGTGTTCCCCTGATTGTTTAATACTGACGGGACATGTCACCAGGTGAACAGTATAAGTGAGGAGAGTGTGTTCCCCTGATTGATTAATACTGACGGGACATGTTACCAGGTGAACAGTATAAGTGAGGAGAGTGTGTTCCCCTGATTGTTCAATACTGATGGGACATGTTACCAGGTGAACAGTATAAATGAGGAGAGTGCGTTCCCCTGATGGTTTAATAGACACGGGACATGTTACCAGGTGAACAGCATAAGTGAGGAGAATGTGATCCCCTGATTGTTTAATACACACGGGACATGTCACCAGGTGAACAGTATAAGTGAGGAGAGTGCGTTCCCCTGATGGTTTAATCGACACGGGACATGTTCCCAGGTGAATAGCATAAGTGAGGAGAATGTGATCCCCTGATTGTTTAATACACACGGGACATGTCACCAGGTGAACAGCATAAGTGAGGAGAATGTGATCCCCTGATTGTTTTATACTGACGGGACATGTTACCAGGTGAACAGTATAAGTGAGGAGAATGTATTCCCCTGATGGTTTAATATACACTGGACATATTATCTGGTGAACAGTATAAGTGAGGAGAGTGTTTTCCCCTGATTGTTTAATACTCACGGGACATGTTACCAGGTGAACAGTATAAGTGAGGAGAATGTATTCCCCTGATGGTTTAATATACACTGGACATATTATCTGGTGAACAGTATAAGTGAGGAGTGTGTGTTCCCCTGATTGTTTAATACACACGGGACATGTCACCAGGTGAACAGTATAAGTGAGCAGAATGATTTCCCCTGATGGTTAAATATGCAAAGGACATGTTACCAAGTGAGCAGTATAAGTGAGGAGACTGTGTTCCCTTGATGGTTTAATACTGACGGGACATGTTACCAGATGAACAGTATAAGTGAGGAGAGTGTGTTCCTCTGATGGTTTAATGCACACAGGACATGTTACCAGCTGAACAGTATAAGTGAGGAGAGTGTGTTCCCCTGATGGTTTAATAAACACGGGACATGTTACCAGGTGAACAGTATAAGTGAGGAGAGTGTGTTCGCCTGATGGTTTAATATACACGGGACATGTTACCAGATCAACAGTATAAGTGAGGAGAGTGTGTACCCCTGATTGTTCAATACACACGGGACATGTTACCAGGTGAACGGTATAAGTGAGGAGAGTGTATTCCCCTGATTGTTTAATACTCACGGGACATGTTACCAGGTGAACAGTGTATGTGAGGAGAGTGTGTTCCCCTGATTGTTTAACACTGAGGGAACATGTTACCAGGTGAACAGTATAAGTGAGGAGAGTCTGTTCCCCTGATGGTTTAATACACACGGGACATGTCACCAGGTGAACAGTAAAAGTGAGGAGAGTGTGTTCCCCTGATTGTTTAATACCGATGGGACATGTTACCAGGTGAACAGTATAAGTGAGGAGAGTGTGTTCCCCTGATGGTTTAATACACACGGGACATGACACCAGGTGAACAGTATAAGTGAGGAGAGTGTGTTCCCCTGATTGTTTAATACTGATGGGACATGTCACCAGGTGAACAGTATAAGTGAGGAGAGTGTGTTCCCCTGATTGTTTAATACTGACGGGACATGTCACCAGGTGAACAGTAAAAGTGAGGAGAGTGTGTTCCCCTGATTGTTTAATACTGATGGGACATGTTACCAGGTGAACGGTATAAGTGAGGAGAGTGTGTTCCCCTGATTGTTTAATACTGACGGGACATGTCACCAGGTGAACAGTATAAGTGAGGAGAGTGTGTTCCCCTGATTGTTTAATACTGATGGGACATGTTACCAGGTGAACGGTATAAGTGAGGAGAGTGTGTTCCCCTGATTGTTTAATACTGACGGGACATGTTACCAGGTGAACAGTATAAGTGAGGAGAGTGTGTTCCCCTGATTGTTCAATACTGATGGGACATGTTACCAGGTGAACAGTATAAATGAGGAGAGTGCGTTCCCCTGATGGTTTAATAGACACGGGACATGTTACCAGGTGAACAGCATAAGTGAGGAGAATGTGATCCCCTGATTGTTTAATACACACGGGACATGTCACCAGGTGAACAGTATAAGTGAGGAGAGTGCGTTCCCCTGATGGTTTAATCGACACGGGACATGTTCCCAGGTGAACAGCATAAGTGAGGAGAATGTGATCCCCTGATTGTTTTATACTGACGGGACATGTTACCAGGTGAACAGTATAAGTGAGGAGAATGTATTCCCCTGATGGTTTAATATACACTGGACATATTATCTGGTGAACAGTATAAGTGAGGAGAGTGTTTTCCCCTGATTGTTTAATACTCACGGGACATGTTACCAGGTGAACAGTATAAGTGAGGAGAATGTATTCCCCTGATGGTTTAATATACACTGGACATATTATCTGGTGAACAGTATAAGTGAGGAGTGTGTGTTCCCCTGATTGTTTAATACACACGGGACATGTCACCAGGTGAACAGTATAAGTGAGCAGAATGATTTCCCCTGATGGTTAAATATGCAAAGGACATGTTACCAAGTGAGCAGTATAAGTGAGGAGACTGTGTTCCCTTGATGGTTTAATACTGACGGGACATGTTACCAGATGAACAGTATAAGTGAGGAGAGTGTGTTCCTCTGATGGTTTAATGCACACAGGACATGTTACCAGCTGAACAGTATAAGTGAGGAGAGTGTGTTCCCCTGATGGTTTAATAAACACGGGACATGTTACCAGGTGAACAGTATAAGTGAGGAGAGTGTGTTCGCCTGATGGTTTAATATACACGGGACATGTTACCAGATCAACAGTATAAGTGAGGAGAGTGTGTACCCCTGATTGTTCAATACACACGGGACATGTTACCAGGTGAACGGTATAAGTGAGGAGAGTGTATTCCCCTGATTGTTTAATACTCACGGGACATGTTACCAGGTGAACAGTGTATGTGAGGAGAGTGTGTTCCCCTGATTGTTTAACACTGACGGAACATGTTACCAGGTGAACAGTATAAGTGAGGAGAGTCTGTTCCCCTGATGGTTTAATACACACGGGACATGTCACCAGGTGAACAGTAAAAGTGAGGAGAGTGTGTTCCCCTGATTGTTTAATACTGATGGGACATGTTACCAGGTGAACAGTATAAGTGAGGAGAGTGTGTTCCCCTGATGGTTTAATACACACGGGACATGACACCAGGTGAACAGTATAAGTGAGGAGAGTGTGTTCCCCTGATTGTTTAATACTGATGGGACATGTCACCAGGTGAACAGTATAAGTGAGGAGAGTGTGTTCTCCTGATTGTTTAATACTGACGGGACATGTCACCAGGTGAACAGTAAAAGTGAGGAGAGTGTGTTCCCCTGATTGTTTAATACTGATGGGACATGTTACCAGGTGAACGGTATAAGTGAGGAGAGTGTGTTCCCCTGATTGTTTAATACTCACGGGACATGTTACCAGGTGAACAGTGTATGTGAGGAGAGTGTGTTCCCCTGATTGTTTCACACTGACGGAACATGTTACCAGGTGAACAGTATAAGTGAGGAGAGTCTGTTCACCTGATGGTTTAATACACACGGGACATGTCACCAGGTGAACAGTATAAGTGAGCAGAATGTTTT